>NC_135501.1:161214368-161534368 GCF_052857255.1 Amblyomma americanum
GATCACAGAACATTTGTAGCGTAAAGGTCGGAAATGTGAGGTGTGAAGACCGGTGATGATGGGGTGATAATCACTTCCCCAGCAGTCTGGCTCCATGTGCCAGGAGGGAGTACCCGGACCCGACCACCACGTCAAGTCAGAAGCATAGGAAGCACTGCGAGTTTGACGCACTGGCCGTGTTGCTGTCCCAGGATGGTTGAGCAGCACAAATTGGGCATCCGTGAAGGCGTCCAGCACATGCCTGCCACGAGGGCTTGAAGTGGGGTACCCCCAATCCTGGCGAGGGGCGTTAAAGTCTCCTCCAACTAAAATCGGACACCCGGGATACTGCCGACAGACACTTGTTAACCAGCCAGTTTAATACGGGAGGAAGCACCACCGGCTGGTCTAACTTAAAATGAAACGACCCCAACGATTGCTTTCTTAAGTTTCGCAGCCACTGCCACTTCCTCTTGATACGACGTGCACCAGTTTTCGAGAGAAAGGCGTACATGCGGAAAACGTGAGTCCACACACACCGCAGCCTTTCCGGAGGAGCAGCAGTTTGTGCATGACGGTCTATCATTGAAGGAGACATGTAGGCACTGAAGCCTGGAATCGATGACAAGGCGTTTCTTTCCTGTAGCGACATGGCCCATACCTGGAGCTTATGAATTTGTAATCGGGTCTTGATCTCTCCCGCCTTCGTGAAAATGCCTCTGCAGTTCCACTGCAGCACACAAGCACGACTGGAACTTGCAATTTCTAGCTACTAGCCCAAGCGCTGTAAAATCACGGACGTCCGGTTGGACAACTGGTTGACCATAAATCGGAGCAAAGAAGTCGCAGAGTTGTCCAGTGGCATTGCGGTAATCTGGGAAGAGGCGGCAGGAAATGACACTGGTGGGCGGCAGGAAGGTGATGTTCCTGCGCCATTGACAGTTGTGGCGGATGATTCCGCTGCCCGTCTACGTCCAGCGAGCAGTTCACGATGTTTCCAGAGCTTGGTGACCTCTGCTGAAAGACGTGCGATTTGCTCGCCGACAGCGGCCATATCGTCCTGCGGCAGTTGAGCCACACTGCGCTGCTTCCTTGGCTGTTTTCGGAAGCGTTCTTTTCGCAAAGTACCGTTAGAAGGCTGCTGAGCTGAAGGATCATGCGAGGTGTACTCAGGGAGCTCCGGCCACTCGTCGTCATCCCACTTGAGAGCTGCGGACCGATGGGATGTCTGAAATGAAGTTACACTGTCTTGTATTGACCAATGCTTAGTCATTCGACGACGAGCTTGTTGTGTTGCCTTTTGTTTTGTCGGACAGCCTGGAGATGTTATCTCGTGGTCGTCTGATTTACAAAGGCCGCATCGATAAGCCACTTTCTCTTCCCATGTATTTTCACCGGCAGCAGTGAAGGGGCAGGAGTTGCGCATATTTCCAGTACGGAAGCAGTTATAGCAATATACTGCACTCGGTTTATATGGCCGAGGCCGTAAAATACAGCCATAATAGTAAAGACGGGCTGGTAGTGTCAGAGGGCCTTGCAAGGTGACTTTGCAAGAGCGTCCCTTTCCCATGCGTCGGGCCTGGATGACACTGTGCATGGGACCGTACAGCTCACGCTGGAGTGCAGTTTGATCCTCAGTGATATCGACGTTGTAGACGACGCAGCGCTGCAAGTCGGAGCCTTCAACTAAATACACTTGTACTGGCACTGATATTTCACTTGTCAGTGAAATACTGGTGAGCGTTTGCAGCCGTTCTACGGCAGAGTCGGAAGCCACAGTGCAATTGTGTTGGACTTTGTCCTGGCTGTGAAGCCCCAAAAACCTTTGGTTCCGAGGCACGCGTCGAAGTTAGCTTGTAAAATCTGGTTTGGTATATCTGTGAGCCTTTTGTTTGCCAGTGATTTAATGGTCACTTTCTATGAAGACGATCAGGGTGTAGGCTCCACCGAGTTCTCGATCGTAAGAAAGGTGCGCTTACCTTGGGAGCCATCACTTGCCGAAGATGGAATCGGTTGGCTGTCGTTTGAGGGACGCTTGCGAGTTGCACGAGGACACTTTTGCACGGGTAGAGGTGCCGATAAGAACATTGGCATGCCCTGTTCATCATGCCGTGCGGTTTCAGGCCCATCCGGTGGTGTAGAGTTGATGGCCATGTGCCCTGGTGGCAGATCACTCGCGAGCAGTCCGGCATTTCGGGAAGGCAGGAGGGGTGCATCTGTCGATGAACCGGGAGCACCAAGCTGGACCTGGCGCCGCGGATTAGGTGTCGACTGCGTGGCAGGTGCTGCCACAAGAGACGCCGGCAGAGCTACCTCCGCCAGCGTGGCAGCGGAGACATTAAGCCTAGCGTCAGTGCCCAGCTCAGCTGCACTTATGCATGGTTCCCAGGAGGCCTCAGACGGTGGGACGACGTCCGGAGCTTCTTGAGAAGGCGAGGATGCAGTTCTCTTCAAATAGGGCACGTATTTACGTGGATGGCGAGGTTTTTCTGAAGAGCGATATGCAGCCACTTTAGCAGGGACACACTTCTTCTCGTGGGGGACGTTTCATAGCCAGATTGTTGACAACGGGTAGGACCGCCGTTTCTGGCTGATTGTAATTGCTTTTTAGGTCTTTCCAGCTTCTCCAGTGCTTGAATTTTAATTGGTTTATCTAGAGGTAAGTTCGGCGCCCATTTGAGATCACTGAAATGGCTTAATTTGTTGGCCTCAAGCGACACCAACTGTAGCTGCCACTCCGGGCACCTGCAGCATTAACCGACAGACTTGGTCACACCGCCTAGCAGCGGCGCTTCCCGCTTGATGCATTTGCGTCCTAAGATGAGACATCCTCGATTTCACGTAATTGTTGTCAAAAGTACGATCGATGACCATCTGTAATCGCTAAAACTTGTGAACCCGCTCTCCACAATCGCCTACATTGCACATACGAACCCGGCGAACCCGCTAGACCTATTCATATTGCATGTGAGCCGAACGGTGAACATATGAAACACAGTCGCTCGTTTCGCTTATTCGTATTGCGGAGAAGGCGTAAACAAGAGCCACTATAGTCTTCATCTCATCGACGTGAAGGTTTCGCTCGGCCACCGATATAAGGTGCGGGCTGGTGCGTCAGCAACGGCATATATGCCGATCAGCACACCGACCGCTGAGTCGCCGAAGCAGCGCCTCGCCGATGTCGCGCGTCGCCTTAGTACGTCACGTTCCTGTGCTGTGATGTCACTACTGTTCACTGATATCGTTCCGAGGGCTCGACGTCACCACCTATCGCGCCAGCGATGGGCTTCTATCGTGGCAAACAGTATTTAGGTACTTTTTGGAGCTGAATTAAAGTATATTTTAAGCGCTTATCGCATCCACAACTTCGCCGTGGGTGACCTTAGATACAGAGGAAGCCCATAAAAAGCTTATTATAGCCTCAATATTCGATGTCCCAACCCCTTTAAGGCGTTTGCGGGGATACGGTAGCCGCAGCTGGCAAAGGACAGTTAATTGGAGAAACATAGTAGAGGCATTTTCCCTGCAGTGGGTGTAGTCAGGCTTATAATGATGATGATGATGATGATGATGATATGGCTCCACTAAGTGGGTTACATCATTACTAGTGACTTGGCAGCCTCCGCTTATGAAACCACTACAATATGACCTGCGTTAATATCCAGTGCGATATGACGAGCTCTGTTAGTGCTTGATGATGGAAAGGGGGGGAGCGCAATCCCGCTACTGGATAAGGATATTCGGTTGCAGGAAAGGGCGCCTCAAATGCGGCTGCTCGCTGCATTGGTTACAGTTCGCGTACGCAGGACAAGGAGGCAGGCGACTCAGTAACATTACGCGACGATCTCAACCGTCGGGCGGGTAAAGCGCGGGTCTAAAATTTTGTGCTCCGCAGTAAAACACATTCATTGCTTGTCACGGCTAAACAGACGTGTGATGAGCAGGGTTGTGAGCTGTTGGCAGTGCACTTCTTTGGCGTAGGCGCATTTATGCCGAGTCTATCTGTGGACTGAGAACCGCTGTTCTTGGCTGTGTACTTGAGTGGTGATTAGCGCCAGCTGCACGTGGGTGATCTGAACTCCCAGCACTGTACTTGGGGCGGGCGGTAAGAAAATCGGCATCTCCAGGACTTTCACGGTGCAGCAACGAAAATGTGAAGCACTCAACTCATTACCCTTGATCTTACCTTCCTGCGAGTCGCCTGGCAGGCTGCTTCCCCATGCTATCTTCGACAACCGAGTCGCCGAAGCAACCTGCGTCCACGGCTATTCTTGTGGGGAGCTGATCCCAATTCGCTATCCAGATCGGGACCACTGCCTTGAAGGCATGCTTAGCGCACTTGCAACATCATCGGCTGGCCCTCGTTTCCCTACCGAAGAGGATAATAAAGCGTTTTGGCCTCTCTTACCTGAGTGCTCACGTAATGACACGATGCCCCGAGTTGTGAGTGGTGCAGCCCAGGCTTGACAACAAAACGCTGAGCTAGACCACGCAGAGTTATGGAAACTCCGGACAGGTTGGACAGGCACTACTCCCTCTAGAATCGCCGGGACGCGGCATTGCGCCGCCACTAAAATAAACTATATCGCAGGTAGCATGCCTCAGTTTTAAACCGTGGCGGCGCATCACAGACCACCAAGCAAAGTCTCACCCTTGGCCGCGGTCTCCATCTCTAGCGGGCTCAGCTGCTAACAGTTAACTGGCCCAGTGGTTTACCGACCGGTTCGCGCCCCCTCGTTCCGCGAACAATGATATATGAGCATAACCCAGCGAAACCTAGGAAGAATTGCTCTGAACTGGACGGATGGCATCCTGCAAGTGCCATTCGCTGCTGCTGACTTCATTTAGTTTCAACTGTCCGCATCGTGCTCGCAGTCAGTGACCAAAGGTAAAATACCACGCCTGTCGACAACCTGTACCCTCAATAATCTGCGTAATCCCTTAGTAGTAGGCAGAATGGTAATAATTCATAATTTGTTTGTTACTGCGAAAGCACGGCTATTGTCCCCCCTCCCGCCATAAACCGAGGCAACCTGCGTCTAGCCAGTTTAAGTGAATCATCAAGCCTGAACTCCAGAAGCACTACCTACCCTCTATCTCCCCAACAAAGGCAGCGTCTTACTGTGGTGCTGCAACAAGAGAAGACTGATTCGTTGAGTCAAGATCACCGCACGCGCTCGGCGAGAACACGAACAGTGCCGAGCAGCGGCTCTGCCTCGTCTTGCGGTTCGCTGCGGCCGGCGATGGTGCTGCTACAGTTTAATGGCTCTTGGTTTGCACTGCATTCCCTCGTCAACACCTATTTTGGGCTAGTTGGTGCATACTTGAATTAGTGAAAAAATAGCGCCAAACCATGCAGACCACAAGTTCATTACAAGCACAATTTGGATGATTTATTGTTAATATGGTCAAACACAGAAAAATAACTTTTACATTTAGTTGACAGTTTTAATTCCGTACACCAAAACATCAAGTTTTCGCTCACCTACTCAACAAGTCAAATAAATTTTCTTGACGTTGACATTCTGGTTGACAAGGCGTCAGTTCGCACAACCATTTAAAGAAAATCAACCTGCTCCCAGAAATATCTACATTTTAAAAGCGCCCATTCCTGTCACTGCAAAACCAGCGTCCCATATTCGCAGGGCCATCGGTTTAGAAGAATCTGCTCTAACGACCTATACTTGTGCCGGCGATGGCACTCGAGCACTAGGTCTGGCGGCGCTGGGAGTCGTTCCAGGGCGGTCTCCATGTAAGCCGGTTTAAGGCGGTCTAGACTGACGGTCTCTTCGCGGCCGTTTTGGAGGATGGTGGCGGTTTTCGGGGTGCGGCGGAGAACGCAGGAAGGTCCGTCGAAACATCGCACCACAAGGGCTTAGGCGAGCAAGGATGTGGCACAAGCCGTAATCGGAGAGAACGAGGGTTCGCTCGAAAGGCGGCGAGCTCATCGTCATTCTGCTGGGCAGAAGAGAATGCGGCCCAGTCGACGGTGGAAGATGGAGCGTCTACCGCGACTATACGAGAGAGGGCGTCAGCGGCGGTGTTGGCTGCACCTTTCACATGCCGGATGTCGTAGTAAACTCCGAGATATAAGCGAGCTGACGGAGTTCACGTGACACGTACTTCGATGAATCGGTCCGGAACACATATGCCAGCGGTTTATGATCGGTTAGCACGTGAAACTTGCATCCTTCTACAAAATGCCGAAAGTGCTGGATAGCGGAGTAGATGGCTAGGAGCTCTCGACCGAAGACGCTGTAGCGGGTCTCAGCAGGAAGTAGCTTCCGAGAGGAAAAAGACAATGGTCTCCACTCGGAGTTAATGTACTGCTGTAAGACGGCTCCGATGGCCACGCTGGAGGCATCCACCATCAATCACGTAGAGGCGTCGTTGCGCGGATGGACTAGAAGCACGGCGTTAGCGACTGCTTGCTTCGCGGCAGTAAAGGCGGCCTGCGCTTCTGATGACCAAGAGATTGCACAGGACGGGCCAGCGGTTGACCGGAGGAGGCCGGTGAGCGGGCGAAGTAGCTCTGCACAGTGCGCGATAAAGCGGCGGGAGAAATTCACCAGCCCCAGGAGTTGTCGCAGGAGGCGCAGAATTGTGGGCAGGGGAAAATTCTCGATGGTCTGGACGTGGGACGCGAGAGGGCGGATACCCACGGAGGATATGTGATGACCCAAAAACTCGAGCTCAGAAGCACCGAAAACACACTTGGAGGCATTCACAACCAGGCCGTAGTGCTGTAGACGCTTGAACAAAGCACGTAGGTCTTGCTCATGATCATGAGGTGTAGGGCTGGCGATGAGGACATCGTCAAGGTACGCGAATACACTCGGTAGGCCCCGCGTGACCTCAGCCATGAATCGCTGGAAGATTTGAGCCGAATTGCGTAGTCCAAAAGGCATCCGGACGTACTCAAACAAACCAAAGGGCGTCGTGATGGCGGTCTTAGGTATGTCGGCGGGTTCAATGGGAATTTAGTGATACGCCATAACCAGGTCAAGTTTGCTAAAAATGGCGCAGCCGGCGAGGCGCGTTGTAAAGTCCTGGATGTGGGGCAGCGGATAGCTGTCGTGGACAGTGTTGGCATTCAACGCCCGATAGTCGCCGCAGGGCGCCAGTCACCGGGATCACGCTTGGGCACTAGATGCAGCGGAGACGCCCACGCGCTGGACGACGGGCATGTAATGCCGAGCTCCAGCATGTGGTCAAACTCACGTTTGGCGATAGCTAGACGGTCTCCAAACAAGCGGCGCGGTCAAGCAGCTGCGGGTAGACCCCGGGTGACGATGTGGTGTGTCACAGTATGTTTAGGCGCCTGAGTGAGGTTGCATGGCTTTGTGAGCTCCGGGAAATCCGCCAACACTTTTTCGAACTGAGAAGAAGGTTTCAGCGTGCGAATGCCCATGGGAGCAAGGTCGGACGAGACTCCCGAGATGGAGAGATGAGTCAGACCGTCGGTAAGGCAACGATGCCGCACGCTCACGTCTAATTCGAAGTAGGAGAGGAAGTCTGAGCCGATGATCGGGCGAACCGCGTCTGCGATGACGAAGACCCATCGAAAAGTGCGGCGTAGACAGAAGTCGAGGGTGAGAGATCGTAGCCCATACATGGGTATAGACGAGGCGTTGGCAGCACGGAGCGACAGTCCTGATGGCTTGGAACGATCTGCCTTAGTCGGTGGAACCACGCTGATTTCCGCGCCCGTGTCGATAAGAAACCGGGTGCCGGAGAACTTGTCAGTGACCATGAACAGGCGGCTCGAATGACCGGGGGAACCACACGCCGCCGTTAGTGATCCCGGCGGGCGTTTCCCGGCCACGAACCGGGTCCGGGTCACCAATGTAGGCTTAACGCCTCAGGAGCAAAGGAAACGAAACCACTGCTACGAGCCGTGGCTGCCAGCCGTGGCTGCACGAGCCACGACCAGGTGCCGTCTTTATTTTCTTCGCAGGGTGGCGCGCGCTAGCCGGGTTGTCGGCGCCGCCCAAAAGAGGGTGCTACAACTCCAAGGGCACCAAAGAGATAACCGAAATAATTACACTACAACTCTTATTCTCATATTTAACAAAAACGCACCGAACATAAACAGAATTCTTAGTATGCACTTTAATATCCTCTAAAAAATCAACGACTATCAAATATATTTACATGCGCACTCCGCGTGATTTACAGGCGTGCCAAAAACACTCAGAACTATCTAGTCTACTCCAAGGAACAGGAAACCCCAAAATATGGATGTCGCCTCTGTAGTAAAGGTCGCTGCAAAGTTTGCAAGCACATGCAGACTACGTGTTCCGCAAGGAGGTTTCCGGCATTGAATGAATATCAACTTCGACTGCGACTCATCCGACAACAATCATCTATTGGAACGCACTCTGTGTAATCAGCAATTCATAGGACCGACACTGCATTCCGCATTTGATTTAACAATCACCGCGCACTCAACAAGTCTCTCTCTAATCTTCCCTTATCCAAGCATATAAACTAAAAGGACACTCATTTCACCAAATAAACGTAACAATTCATGGAAGGGGTTCAAGAACACGTGAACCCTATTTTATTCACAAGTTTATTACTATTCTAGAAGGTCCTAATGAAAAGCCTGGTACTCTTCCTTTTATCCACACCCTCCAAAAACATAATCCTGCACATCTAGTTAATTGGCAAACTTATAATTCTCTATAACTCCTAGCATACATCCCAGGCCGTCATACCTCTCCTTACTTACACTACCCTGCCTCTTGCAGCATTGATAAACTTTCAATGTCCTTCCTTGCTAGTTTTTTTCTTTTTTCTTGGGAGAACTTGACATCTTTGTACACAGCCTGGCCCTCCGCCACTACAGACAAGTACTCTCGACGTAGTCAGTTCGACGACCCGCTAAGGGTGAATCAACCTGAGCCGCGTGAAGGAAGCATTGTTCCCTGAAAAGCAGGTTTCTCGTGCGCGTTCTTACCCACGTGCTCATGACAACATAGCCCATCCCTTCCCTAACATACCAACTGTCTCTCCCGGGAAACTAGTCAAACCCCCCAACCAAAAGGCGCCTGCTTTGGCCTGTTCGTCACCACCAATGTCACTTTCGCAGAGGCGCCTCTTTGGCCACGCACCTACAGCGGCGCCCATCTTTGTATTTTGTTTTCGTACACCTGTCGTTGTCGCGCTGCCCATGTCGCCCGCACCGTCTTCCTCTACTTTTCTCTTGTTTCTTCATCTCTTTTTTTGACCGTCCTTCCTTGTCAGTTTTTCTCTCTACTTCTTTTTCTCTTCCTCCCCCAATCTTGTCCCTGTCTGCTCCCCACGCGCCCAATTTTTTATTCATTTTTCCAACTGTTGCTGCTATACGCGCGTTACATTTCCTTTAACTCGTCTCTGCAGCTCACAAAATTGAAACGTCCATCTGTCTCTGACCCGCCGCGGTGGCTCAGTGGTTAGGGCGCTCGACTACTGATCCGGAGTTCCCGGGTTCGAACCCGACCGCGGCGGCTGCGTTTTTGTGGAGGAAAAACGCTAATGCGCCCGTGTGCTGTGCGATGTCAGTGCACGTTAAAGATCCCCAGGTGGTCGAAATTATTCCGGAGCCCTCCACTACGGCACCTCTTCTTCCTTTCTTGTTTCACTCCCTCCTTTATTCCTTCCCTTACGGCGCGGTTCAGGTGTCCAACGATATACGAGACAGACACTGCGCAATTTCCTTTCCCCCCAAAACAAATTACTATTATTATTATCATCTGTCTCTCTAGAAGTGCCTACTTAAGCTCTGTGTGTGTTTGTGTGTGTGTGTGGGGGGGGGGGGGTGCGTGTGGGTGTGTGTGCCCGTGCGCGTGCGTGTGCGTGTGCGTGCGTGCGTGTGCGTGCGTGTGTGTGTATCAATTCATTCGAAAACTAAAACTAAATTATAGCTTTAACTGGCCTGAACAAAATTTTGTGGTTAACACTCGTAATTTTGAGATACTGATGGCGAAATTCAAAACAGGTATCATATGGTTGTCTATACCTTTAGGACGGCGCATGATAGCCTTAGCTGCCTATGTGGCATAAAGCCCAACACAACACAACGCACAACAGAGGGTACTTTTTTGCTCAATGTTTCTTTTAATAAAAACCAGCACTTTCTTATTATAGCGCCAAAACACGTAGTTGAGCACAAGCTTGTCTATTAATGCCTATCTATACGCCTTTCATTCAATCTCTCTGAACGCAAAAAACAACAGAACAAAGTGATATCTGAAAGAACTTACTGTATTGAAACATATTATAGCAATAGCAGAACGTATCATTCTTCAGACAAAATCCACCACTGAGTGATTGCGATCGGCAGTAAAATTCGCAAAACTCAGCACTTGTGCACTTGGTGAATTCTGAAAAGCAAAAGTCAGCACTATAAACACCGAACATTTAGAGAAAGGACTGCAAAGATGAGAAAATTCTTGAGGCGCCGCGGCTAGTTAAAAAAAAAAGTACTGTCAATCTCAACTGACCAAGGAGCTCAAAAATATTAAGGCGCAACCCTCTGCTGAATTGCATTATTCCTGAATGAACTCGCGTTCGAATTTTACAGATAGCCGCACTGAGATTCCGCACTGAGACGGCCGCACCGAGATTCCAAGGTGTGACACCGTAGGCACACGACATAACCCAACACACATGTTCACGATTGCAAGGAAAAGGAGCAAAGTTCGTAACGGAACACAGCGCCTAATAGCGCAGCATCTTAGACCAAAATACACAACACTTCGTAGAACCACAGCAACACAGACATACCTGTCAGCAATGAAAGTCATGGCAAAAAAAAAGTCCAAGTAATGGGTAACTACAGAGAACAAGAACCAGTCAAGCGCCAGTGACAGTCCAAATGAAAATTCAGGTAGGGCATCAGACGGTCACTGCTCCCACAGGTGATCCCATCCTTGATCAAATGAACCCCACAGCACAGCATGTGATTGAAGTCATCAGTAGGCAGTTTTTGTTGGCCGGAGCGACGGTGCCGCTCCGCTCACGGTAGCACGGTAAGCGGTAGCGGAACGCTGGCACCGAAAACGTTTTTAGTTTCGCGTGAAACGAACTTCGCTCAGTGGAGGAGGGCTCTCGTAGCGCCCTCTGTGCAACTAAACTGGAAGCACTACATTTTATAAACCGTATAGGGCCATTATATCGTTTTTGATATTGTAAAAAATACTCTTTATTGTACCTTATTATATGCAGTTGAAAATAATTTAGCCAGCAGAACTCTTTTAACATATATTTATGTACTTCAACAGATAGGGTCTTCTCGATATATAAAGCAACCCAACAACATCTCCAGCCAAGGTTGTACTAGTTTTACCCGACATTAATGTTGATTTCAAGACCCACTGTTCCTGTGAACATCGGCTTCACAACGAACATACGTACATCTACATTTGCTTCATCTACAAAGACGATGTCAAAGCCGAATTAGCACCGCTGGCGGACAGAGTCCACGGACTCTGCGTGCTTGCCTCGCTGGGGACAGCCATCTTGCTCCACTGCAGGGGTCCGTCTCGCTAGTCTCGCTTCGCTAGAATCCTCAGCGAACGGAGCTGGTGGTACGCTCCGGTAGCCGCTTCTGGCTAAGCTGGCTGCGCATGCGCAGTTGGGTTCGCGCTGGGCTGCCTGAGCGGAGCAGAACGCCGGTCCGATCAAGTAAAGGTGTCTAGTCTCCACCTTCATGTAGACTTCTTTCCCTTCAGTGAGACATAACCAGAAGGAACATATTTCTTGTTTAGAAGTGAATCACTCATATTGGAAAACAAATTCAGGCTTATATGGCAATCAACCTTTAATGACACCTAATTTAAGCAGCCCTTCTTGCAGTATAAAATGCCATTCCTTGCCACGACATGAATCTTGAAAGCAGCTTTAGGTTTGTTTCGTCTTATTCACTCCTATATACACACTGTCGTATACGCCAGACATAGCTTTTCTTCGCAGTAACCCTAACAGTTTAATGTACACATAATAAAACCTTCAGCGCTGTAATGTTGGTACATGCGGCTCTAAACTCTCTCTGGGCAAGCATTGTTTTAATTACGTATAGGTTTGTGCATTGTCTCCTTAAAAAAAAGCCGCCAGTGTTGAAGCAGAGAGCAGACTAAACTGCGACACCGACATTGCGATCGCGCCTAAAAATTAACGCTTGCACAGTTTCATCAGGCAACTCCCATGCGAGACGTGAAATGTCACTCCAAAGCCATTCTCAGTGCTCTAAGCTGTACCACACGTAATAGATTGCGCATTTGCCTCATATCGTAGATTGTGTGATGGCTCGGAAGTCGGTGATAATAAAAATATTTCCACCAATAAAACGATGACTCCGAATTCCAAAGTTAAATGCACCTTTTACATATACTTCTTTTTTCAGTATTGGCTGTCAGGCTGTCGTGTATAATATATATATATATATATATATATGCGTGTGGGTATATATAATGACTAAACAGAGACCAACGTTTCAAAACAATGTAATTGCACCTTTCGGCCGTGGAACGGCCTTCATCAGAAAAACAGAATAGGAACGCAGGACACAAAATATGACGGAGGGCGCACAAAAAAACCAACAAACATATAATGCACACAAGATTAAAAACGTATCACACACGTGACTAGAACGCAAACGTGGGTCATAATGGCTCAACAGGGGGGGTACGTTACGAAATTGAGTGCGTCAACAATCTTAGCTATAGAATGCGATGACAGATGATTAAACGTGTCATGCTTACAGTGCAAAGATGAGAAACCAGAATTACTGGACAGCAAAACTTAAGAAGCCAGAAGTGGTACACTCTAAAAACACTAAAGAAACACGGTCACTAAAAAACACAGGTCACAATAAAGCAGCATAATCGGTAACAGTATTAGCTTTTATTGCATCCTGACAAAATAACTCATGACGCTATCTGCCTGTTCTGTCCGAGCACAAGAAAAGAACACTGGCCACCTTACTTAAACTGATATAAGAACTTAACAACTTTGAGTTTGAGGGAAAGGATTATGTGCAAATTAGTGGCACTTCTATGGGCACGCGCATTGGTCCTAATTATGCAAACATATTTATGGGTCTGTTGGAAACCGAATTTTTGAAAAGCCGGTCATTGGTACCATTTTAAAATAGGCGTTACATTGATGACATATTTCTTATTTGGCCTCATGGCAACGCCGAGCTGCTTTCATTTATAGCCGATTTCAACAACCTGCATCGTTCTATATAATTTTCCCATACGTACTCTAGATGTAAAGTGAATTTTCTTGACGTCACCGTTTCGCTTCACGAAGACAGATTGAGTACAACGGTGCACCGAAAACCTACTGACCGCCAGCAACATTTGCACTTTGATAGTAGCCATGTCAAACATGTTAAAACCAGCATCCCCTAGAGTCAAACACTTCGGTTAAAACGTATCCTCTCGAAACAATCTGACTTTAAAAGCAACTGCGCCACACTTCGTAGCGCGCTCATTAAACAAAATTACCCCCTCAGATGATCGATGACGCCATAGAACGCGCAGTTACGCAATCCCCAAGGATTGTTCTAGCTAAAAAATAACCAGATACATCCTACGCGAATCCCAACCGTGTCCTGACTCATTCTGCATCCTTACCAAAAATTTAGGCACTTAGAAAAAAAAACAGTATAATATTCTGATGCAAAATATTCGTCTCTCGGATATATTCGTAGAGCCACCAAATGCTATTTATAGAAGATCGAGAAATCAACGGAAAATACCAACTTCTTCAAAAACTACTGCTCTGCAACCCACAGGCTGCCACCTTTGCAACAAGAGCCGCTGTAAAGTTTGTCTGCATATGACTACGTCTCAGAGCGTTAGCAGTACTGGTTCTAACTTTCATTTAAAATTCAGGGTGGCTTCACCTGCGATAGCGCAAACGTCATTTACCTACTCCAGTGTACCACACGTAACCTTCAGTATGTAGGCCAGACTGAAACCCCCTTTAGATTACGCTTCAATAACCACCGAGGTCATGGTAAATCCCTGTCAAACCTGCCCCTATCAAGACATGTTCAGCTCCCAGGTCATCCACTTGATCATGTTACAGCTACTATTCTGGAATCTGCATTAAAATCTAATCACGACCGAGAAAATGGAGAGTCTTTCCTGATCTATAAGCTTAATACAGTATCTTCTGGCTTGAACGAAAGCACGGGGAAATTTAGCACCCCACCAGTTCAAACACCCTGATATCCATCGATGTTAAGTTCTATTCTGTTCGTGCTTTTTCTTCATGTATATCGCACACCGCGTTTGTGTTTAATCGCACCTGTATGTTTATCTTGCCGCTGCATCATATAGATAAAATTCAGCTACGTTCAGCTTTTTACATCACCGCACGGGTATGCTTCTTATTTATTCTTCTCTGTGCTCGGACAGAACAGGCATATAGCGTCATGAGTTATTTTGTCAGGATTTAATAAAAGCTAATACTGTTACTGTTTATGCTGCTTTTCGTGACCTGCGTTTTTTAGTGACCGCGTATTTTTAGTGTTTTGAGAGTGTACAACTTCTGGCTTCTTAAGTTTTGCCATCCAGTAATTCTGGTTTCTCACGTTTGCACTGCAAGCGTGACATGTTTAATCATCTGTCATCGCATTCTATAGCTGAGATTTTTGGCGCATTAAATTTCGCGACGTACCCCTCCTGTTCTGCCATTGTGACCCACATCCACGTTCTAGTGACGTGTGTGATACGTTTTTCATCTTCTGTGCATTATATGTTTGTTCGTTTTTTGTTCACCCTCCGTCATATTCTGTGTCCTCCGTTCCTATTCTGTTTTTCTGATGAAGGTCATTCCACGGCCGAAATGTCAAATTACATTGTTTCGAACGTTGATCTCTGTTTAGTCACTACTACTGACCGTGCAAAGAAGTCTTTTTCCCTTATATATATATATATATATATGCACAGTGGAAAAGGTCACAACTGGTTCGATTATCTAGGTTTATTCACCAACAGTTTCAGACGAGTGGACCGTCCTTCATCAGGGTTAAGTCGAATGAATACACAGATGTGCGCATTTACGGTCCTAAATGCAGAGGGAGAGGAAGCACTTTGCTCTCTCTCTCTCTCTCTCTCTGTGTCGGCGTCCACTAAGGGGAAAGGAGAATGGATGCGAAACAAGTTAAAAAAAGCTAGTTAAAATACAGAGGTGACAGACATGCAGCAGAGCTGAGAGGGTTGGATTTTCGCCAAGAAGATTTAAGCAAGAAAGGTTTCCTTCTGCGGAAGCGAGAAATTCGAGCACAAGAGGAAAATAACGAAAACACGGAAAACAAGAAAAGAACGAAAACGAAAACACCAGAATACACTGAAACGAAACACAAAGGCGCACATAGCATGACCCGCTCCCCAGCGGTGCAGATGTTAAGAACTCTTGTAATGTAATTTACTGTCAGCTGTCAAGACCGCGTCTTTTTGCCCTGTTCAAGAGGCACCAGTGACCGTTACGAGGGCGGCGTGTCGCCTCAGCGGCGGAAAAGCGGTCGTCCAGACGCCGTGTGGAAACCCGATCCCGCAACTAGCCGCTGCAGACAGCAACCACCGGCCATTCGTCAGAGGGCGCTTGCGCCGCGCGTCCCACCGCTGAAAATTCCGAGAAGGGGGCTAGGAGGACAGGGAGGAAAAAGGGAAACTGGCATGGAGAAAAGAAGAGGGGGGGGGGGGGGCGCATGGTGAGCAGGATAAAAGGAAAACAAATGGAAAATAACAGACGGGAGCTTCTTTCTCAGTTGGAATGGTTTTTGAGGAAGGCAAAATTGCCAAGTTCTCATTAATGCCGTGGGTTAACGTCCGAAATTTATGTATGAAATACGATTCCCTTTGTTCTCTTTGGCGGCCGGCTTGAAAACCCGACTGTAGGAGGATGACCCGGATGCTTTCAAAGGACGCTGTGGCAGGCATAGGTGCTTAGAAAAGGGTAGGTTTGGCAGTGTGCGATTGTGGGCCTTGTGGTTGTTGAATCGCAACCTGAACGGAGTTTCTGTCTGGCGATGTACTGCATGCCGCACACGCAGCAGTGAAGCATGTAGACCACATTTGCACTGTCGCAATTAAGAGTTTTTTTTGATTGTGAAAGTAAAGTCAGAGAAGGAACCTTTTGTAATGTCTGTTGTCAGCATGTGACAGCAAACCTTGCAGCGTGGTTTTCGGCAGGGTTGACACCCGGGGTTTAGGTTAGCATTGGGCGATGTTCTGGATTTACCTAGAATGTCATTGAGGTTCTTGTTGCGCCGGTATACCGCCCTTGGTGGCTGCTTAAAAATGCGGGACAGGTGACTGCTTTGCTCGATAATGTTAAAATGTTTTGAGAGGATATTGTTCACGCGTGGCATGTTTGATGTGTGAGAACGAGGCTGGTTTGCCTTTCACCTTGCTGGAAGTTTTGGGGACTCAGTATTTTATTTCTGTCTATACCGCGAGCTTTCCGAACAGCATCTTCCACGATGGAAGCGGGATATTTTTTCAGTGAGAGACTTGTCTTTAGTTGTTCAGCATGGCGGTCAAAGTCATCGAGCTCAGAGCATATCCGTCGGTATCTATGAGCCTGAGAATAAGGTTTGCTCGTCTTGCAGTGGTGCGGGTGGCTGCTCTTAAAATGTAGATACCGCGGGCGGTCGGTATGCTTTCTGGAGAGCGTTGTCTTAAGTACGTTTCCTTTTTTCTGTAGTGTCACGTCCAAAAAGTTTATAGATGTTTTGAAGATGCGGTGGATGAACGATATCGATGGGCAAAATTTGTTGTAGTTTCCTATAAATGTTAATAGACTAGCTTCATCGTGAGGCCAGATGAGGAAGTGAAGCCAGATGAGGAAGATATCACTCACGAGAAAATGCTCAAATCACTGGCATGTGCCGGCGCGCTCACACAGCTCGAACGTGACCCTCTCTTGTCTTTGTTGGATGATTCTGACGAAATATTCAAGCACCAGGCGGGATGCACTAGTTCGGTGCAGCAGCTCACAGACATGGGCGACGCGCTGCCCTGGAAATGTAACCCAGTGATCCCAGACGGCAAGCCATCGACGAGGCGCTCAATGCTGGTCTCATATGCAGGCAGCTCTTGCAGTCCCTGAGAGTTCCCAGTGGCTCTTGTGCCGAAGAAATATCGCACATGGCGCATGTGCGTTGATTATACGCGGTTGAATGCAGCGAGAAAGAAAGATGCCTACACGCCTTCACGAGAATAGACAAAATCGTCTCAAATCTCGATGGCGCTAAATTCTCGATTTTTGACGCAAACAAGTGGTACCTCCAGGTCGAAATGCGACCAAACAACGACTGCAAAACGGCCTTAATATGTCACAAAGGTGTGTTTCACTTCACGAGAATGCCCTTTGCGTTGTCTGCACCTCCGAGAAAATTCAAAAAACTTATGAACCGTGTAATAGAGGAGGATAGATGGCATTATGTTATGGCATACGTGGACGATATTTTAGTCTACTCACTATACTCTCAAGCTTTCGAGGAGAAGCTCAATCACCTGAGAGATACCCTGGGAATGCTCAGGGCGGCTGGCCTAACGCTCAATCCAGCAACGGCTTAAATTTGCCAGGATCAGGTAAGCTTGCTTGGCTATCGAGTATAACGGGGACAGGGGTCTCCTGATCCGGAGAAATTTCGCGAAATCCTTCAGTTTCCTGCGCCTAAAGATGTGAGCGTTGTTCGCCGTTATCTTGGCATGGTGGGATACTATCACCGGTTAATTCCGACAGTGCGCAACTGGAAGTGCTAGTTTGCTAAGAAAGTCTTATCTATTAAGAGGAATAAGGGGAGAGAAGCAGGAAAAGAGCACTCGTTACCTCTCGCTTGCTATCGCTGAGATAGCAACTTTGAAGCTTCCCGAACTTAACCGCCAATTCGTTATCCAGACAGATGTCTGCGATATCAGAGTGCGCGCAGTACTCCTTCAGATGGAGGGTGGTTAGCTGCGACCTGTACAATTGTGAGCCGCGCCCTGACGCAGCAGAACGAAATTACTGAGCGACAGAAAAGGAGTGCTTGGCTATCATCTGCGCACTCCAAAGGTCAGAGATGTAGGTGAGGGAACAAATTTCACCCTGGCTTAAACGCCTGCGTGGGTCGAGTGGAAGGCTTGCGCGGTGCGCACTGACACTTCAACGCTTCGATTTAGAAGAGCGCTACCGCAAAGTGGCTGAAAATGCAGTCGCGGATGCACTGTCACGGGCACCGGTCGTTGACACCCAACCTGCGGAATTGTGAAAGGCGATCCATGAGCCGGCGCAGCGGGCTGTCGACGCTGCTGGCCAGACCTGTTGCCCAGGCTGTTCTATTCTGTGCGAGCGAGGTCGCGCTCCAAGCTTTATATTCATGAGCGCCGCCAGTGCCGCTACAAGCGCTAACCCCTCCCCTTTATGCGCGATAAAGGAAGAAAAACGAAAATATTTATGTACAAGGTTCTACATGCTGGTCAAGTTAAGGACGGAGTTCGGGGAGTTCGTCTGGCGGGAGAAGGGAGATCGGGCTGCCGATTCTGGCTGCTTCGCGACGGGAGAGTGGTGCAGAAAGGTGACGGTGATGACAGAGAGAGCAGGCGTGGAAAGTCACCCATGAATCGTCGAAAAGATGGTTGTGAACCAGCCTTGAGGCCAGCTGGAGGGGTTGACAGTGAGCCCTAGGTTGGCCTAGAGATGGACAAGTGTCCCGATTTGCAAGCGCATAATGTACGTCATCCCAGCGGGTGCGGTAGAAGGTAACGCCTGTGGCAGCAGCTGCGGCTGAAGCGGAGGCGATGGCGCAGGCGCTAGAAGCGGCGAAACAAAGTCAAATCAGGGGAAGGCGGAGCGAGCAACGGGCGGTTGCCAGCTGACGTGAAATCTGTAGCCGCTTTCGTACTGGGAGCGGTGTATGGAGGCGTAGGAAGCAATGCTGGTGCGTGAATGTCGGATTGAACGGGATGCACCGCTGCGGCGACTCCATTCGGTACTGGAAGGGTCCCGGCTCTTGCTCGTAATGTCGCAAGCTTGCCACCACATTCGGCGGCTGTCTAGTCTAACGGGGAAGCACAGTCACCTGCGAAGCCGACAGATGCCAAGGGAGCCGTGGTAAGCGGTTCGGGTTGCGTGTTAGGCGCGACAGGGCTCTGCTGTGGTGTGCATGCGCGCCTCGCGGCCGGAGGGAAAATGGGCTATCCGGGGATGGGCCAGAGGTGGCAGGCGAACATGGGACGAGACGTGATGCTGCGCCACAAGTCAGAGAATCTTCCGAAGAGATCGGACACATGTCGAGAGAGCAGCCAAGGGGGAGTATAGCACGGACAGGACCGCAAAGCCGGTTAGGGCACCATTGCCTGTGTCGAAGCTGTCGTTTGCAGTCACCAGATGTGGAAGGAAATCTACGTTTATTGAACTTGGCTTGGTAGCCGAAGCTGGTGAGGCGGCGCAGCTGGCTGTCGATGCTGCTGGCCAGACCGGTTGCCGAAATTTCTATTGTTTTTGACTCAAAAGCGATGGCACATACCCACGGGGGGGTATTGGCCAAGGTTAAGTGCAAATCCAGTGAACAGAAAATTCATCCAGATTTATTTCAAGGGGCTCATAAATAAAAAGAGACAAGCTTATGATTACTGTCACGAAGCGGTTACTGCAGTCTGGTAAACAGAAAGGCTGCGAAAATGTATAAAAAAAACTCTTTATTTGGGCTTACTTGCGCCCGCAATGGAATGAATCACTCGGAGGTGGCGTAGCAACAAATGTGCCCGGCGGCTTTCGAACAGAATGCCCGCTGCTGTCGCCTGTGCTCAATTTAACGCTGATAACCAACATTGCATATAAAGTGATCAAAGTTACTAGAACGTTCTGGAACATGTAGAATCAGCTCTGACTAGATGCGATCAATAGAGATAAATCTGGTCGCGTCTTGCATAGCAAACGCGATAAAGCGGCATGAAGGTAGCTTTGAAGAATGAACACACAAACACTGCTAAGGGGCGTTGCAAGCAGCCGTCCCGAACTGACGCACGTTCGCATCGCTCCGACTTTTCGAACCTTTTTGGCCCGGACATTTTGGGCTAGGCTACCAGAAATTGATGGGCCAGTGCCATCGTGTTCCTTGTCACTTGTGGAGAACAGTTTCAACGCTTCCATGTCGCAGACTGCCACAGGAAACCATCCGGATACATCCGATACGCCCACCGCCGATGCCGCCAACATGGCTCTCGGGGAGCCGCAGCAAGCCGCCGAGGCAACATCGTTTCGTAGCGGCACAGATAACGCGGCGCAATCTGTCGCTGTGCTTGACGCCGACGCAAGCATGACGGACGACGAATCCAGCCAAGTGGTTGCGGCGATACCTGTTTCCAATCCCTTCTCTGTACTTTCCACAGAAAACATGCCTGGAAATAACCATTCTCAGGTAGGATCTTGCACGTTTCCATTTTCGAAATTTGCCAAGCAGCCTAGGATGGGGTTAGGCACCTCTCAGATAACTCAAGAAAACGCTCGCTTGGTGAACAAACGACACGGCGTAAAATTGGGCCGCTCGCAGACAGCAATAAATGGTTGCTACGCGGATACGCATTTTCAATCGCGGGGCCCTTCCTCGGCTCCCATGGTCACCACATTCGGCAGAACCGAACACTCGGCTGATAATGACCACTCTGAAGAGGATGACTGGCAGCCTGTTAGGCGAAAGAACAAAGCTACAGCTGCCGATCCAACCTGTGTTAAACATACTATGTTAATGAAGCTAACTTCACCTGGACAACTAGGCTTACTCCCCGCACACTGGCTGCACAGAGCCATTGGTGATGAGCTTCAAAAAATCCATTTTCACTCAGGCTTTCAAGTACGGCCTTTTGAAAGAAGCAATCAGTTTGCGGCCGACGTATCGCATACGCATGCCAGGGACCATCTTCTCGGACTGCAGTCTGTCTTAATTTCTGGAAAGTCTACATCTTTACAAGCCTATGAAACCATTCGCTCCGGCCAGATCCGCGGGGTCATATATCGGGCCAACGGGCTAACAAGCGAACAGCTCATGGCCAACCTCACGTGCTACTCGTGCAAGGCAATCAGTGCCAGGCCAATGGGCAAGAACGGAGCAGCTCTCATCACATTTGAGGGCTCCAGACTTCCCCGCAAAATCCATCTATACAGCATACTCCTGCCGGTCATACCTTATCACCCGAAATCTGTCATATGTGAGACCTGTCATAAAATCGGACATAGGACCAATTCGTGTCCACTAGTCGGCCAACGTCGATTATCGTTCTGCGGTCGCCCCGCACATGGCAACCTCGAGGTATGCCCGACAGAACCACTATGCCGTAATTGCTGAGGTCAACACGTAGCTACAGACCCGAAGTGCCCTGTTCGGCGACAGGCTACCAAAGCCCTGAGGAACGGCATTGTCCCCCGAATCCGAGTGTCGCGACGAAAGGAGCGCAAGCAACAAGCCGAGCTTCTACATGGCAGCGAAACGTTTTCGACGGCTGCGCACAAGTGCCCTGCCAGCGCACAGCGATCACCCTCGGAGCAAATTGTGCTTGTTAAGGAGGACTTCCCTCCAATACAAAGTCAGCCGTTACCAAAGGAACGAGGCAGGGAACATAGAACTAGAGGGAAAAATGCGCACGGCCACTCTACACAAACTGAGAGCACTAGTCTAAGGAACGCCACACCTCCATCCCTAACGAGATATCTTGAGCATTCCGCGACGGCGCCAAAGCAAGCACACATACACCGTGCATATGCTGAAACTCTCCGTGCTACACAGTGCGGTGCAGAAACGCATCTGGCGCAAGATCGCTCACGCACGGTGCACATAGATGAAGACAGACTCAAGCACATTATCGAAATGGTCACTGCTGAGGTAATCAAGCGCATGCTTCCACTCTTAGGACTGTCGAAGGCTTCTCCGAATCAAGAGCCCGGAATTGGGCACACATCATCTTCTTTTCCGCGCACCTTCTAATTTCAAAATGGCGGGCACTAGCGCGAAACCTCATGACATTTTTGCTTCGGACTCTCCTATATGGTTCTTACAATGGAACTGCCGGGGAATCCGTCGCAAACAGGCAGAACTTCAAAGGAGACTGTCCAGCACGCTGACGCTTCCTCTAGCTATCCTGGTTCAGGAGACTGGTACTAATAGGCCCAATCTAATAGGGTACAAACCTTACTGCACCCCTTCCATATAGCACCGACGTCCTGGGACAGGATCGCGATCCGCGAATCCAGTAGCCTATGGGTAGGCATGCGTACTTGTTCTCTCTCGCGCTGCCCACACCGAGCTTGATACGTCCGCGTGGTGCACACAGACGCAAGAGGTAGCGGGAGTGCGCCTTACATTAGAAGGGGACCAACAAGCATTGGTTTTTTCGGTTTATGCCAGATCCTTTGGTACTACGACATATCGAGTAGATATATGTTTTATATAACACTTCTTAAGGATATATCCCCAGGATCGCGTTATAGTTGGGGGGGATTTTAATGCCATGCACACCAGCTGGGGATATCATCGCTCAGATGCTAGGGGAAGGCATCTATGGCAGCACATTGTCAAAGACAAACTGACCATCGTTAACGACCTTACGTTGCCCAGTCGCTGTGGCCAGCACAAAGGTCAACAAGACACTTCTCCAGACCTGACACTTGTTTCCCATCCTAATGAGATCATATGGTCACGGGCTGTTGATGTCATGGGCAGTGATCACTATCCCATGGTGGTGTCATGGGCCCTTCGAGGGCGAAAATCACTAAAGCGGCAACAACGCCATCGAATAGAGGCGCACGTCTCATGGGACGAACGTTCTCACAGAATTAGACGAACTCATTACTCAGATCAACGGTGCCAAGAAGAAAGCCACAACGAAGCTTTTAGTTAAATACGATGCCCCAAAGCCGGACTCCCACCTTTTGAGTCTGTGGAATCGTAGGCTTCGTGCTCTCAAGGCGTACCGCCCCTCTGGTCGGACATCCCACCGTAGGCGCGCCCTCACCCGCATTACTCAAGAGGTCGAGCAGTATACTATGCAGCTCGCTCTGCAAGATTGTCAGCTGCTGTGCCACTCGCTCAATGGAACAGTTAACTTGTCGAAGGCCTGGCACATATTTCGAGCTGTCCTTAGACGCAAAAGGCCGATTCCCCCTTCCCAAGGCATGGCCCTGGAATTGAACGTCTCCCCGGCTCATCTAGCTATACAAGCAGGGAAGGTCTTTTTTCCCCAACCTGAAAAGGTGGATGCCTTGCCTGCGGACCACGTCTCAGAAACATCGAATGATTACAACGTTCCCTTCACATTAGACGAACTGGAGGCAGCCTTGTATGACTCAAACCATAAAAGTGCCCCGGGACCGGATGGTGTACGCTATTCAACACTTCTTAACCTTCCCAAATCACATAAACTTGCCCTGTTGAAAGTATTCAACGAATGCTGGACCAACGGTGCTCTTCCCCCTGCCTGGAAGGAATCAGTTGTCATACCAATTCCAAAACCCGGTAAGCCAAGTCGGACATTACAAGACCTCCGGCCGATATCGCTGACGTCCAACCTTTGTAAAGTCATAGAATGTATGGCTCTGAGAAGACTTGAATGGTACTTAGACAAGTTCAGCGTCCCATCTCCTATGCAAGTAGGTTTTCGACGAGGACTCTGCGCGCAAGATATTCTCAGAGGCTTCATAACGACGTTCTCGCATACCCTATCAGCGCACAGCTCCGGGTGGTTGTTGGGGTTGACGTCAAAAAGGCTTTTGATTCCGTGCCCCACTCTACCATACTTCAACGGCTCCAGGAAGTGGGGATAGGCGAGAACCTCTACCGCTTCGTGAAAGCGTTTTTTGCGGACAGAACTTTCTCGGTAATGGTTGGGGATACTCAGGGTGCACGGCAACCTAGCCGAACCGGCGTACCCCAAGGCGCCGTCATATCTCCGGCTCTTTTTAATATCGCGATGTCAGGTCTTCCGCCAATTCTAACGTCGATACCCGGTCTTAATTTTGCCGTGTATGCGGACGATATAACGCTCTGGATCAATTCTGGGTCCCCTGCGGAGCAGGAATTAGCCTTGCAGACAGGCCTTAATGCCGTCCACAACTACATCAAGAAATGTGGCATGAAAACCTCTCCGGAAAAACCGAGTACGTGGCTGTCATAAACGGTCCGCGGCTGCGAGCCGAGGCCGAATGAAATCTTATCTCTCTTCATTTAGAGGACTCGGTTATTTGCCGGAAACAAACAATCCGCATACACGAAATGCTTATTGACGAGGATGAAGGAGCCAAAAGCTGGATTCATAACACGGTGCTTAGTTGCCATCAGGCTTTACATCTTATGCGCCGCGCCTCTGCGCGTGGGTTGGGAATCAAAGAGGTGGGACTCCGTCAGATAGACCTGGCACTCATAACATCAAAAATACTGTATGCATATTCCTACATGCGGCTTAACGCGACCCAACGCCTTCAACTTGAGCGAATCAATCGGAAGGCGATGCGCCTTGTTACTGGCCTACCACAGTTCCGCCCAGTTGAGGACCTACACGCATTCAGCAAAATCAATGCAATACAGGATGTGGAAGAGCAGCACTTGCAAGCCCAGCGTGTCTGTCTCTCCACAACGGAGGCTGGCCGTCAGATCCTGCGGGCATTAGGCTACAACACTGACAAATTAGAGCTGCTGTCGTTTCCTGCCCCACCATGGGAACTAATCAATTTAGTAGAGGGTATGCCACTACCAAAGAACATGAGTTCAGCTAATCTCCAAAGTCGCAAAGCTGCCGCTAAACGTCACGAGAAGATGTCATACAAGCTAGCCCAGGAAGGGGCTATCCAACTATATACAGACGCCTCTCAGTTTCAACTTGGCGCCGCAATAGCTTGTCACGACTCTGAGTCAGATACCACAATAGTTAAACGGCTCTCCGAGGAACACACTGTCACTAATCTCGAGCTCATTGCCATGCGCCTTGCCAGTACTCGAATAGTAGATCGACAGGATCCGGCTCCATGCACCTACCATGTTTACACTGATTCACAAGCAGCGTACACCACATGCCGCGCGGGGGGAGCAGACTATGCCGTTCTTAGCGCAATTCGAACGGAAGCCCGACGCCTGCGAGAGGAGGGCTACACTATTGTTATTAGATGGATTCCTGCACACGAAGGAATCATTGGAAACGAAAAGGCACACCAGGCAGCGCGCGCTGCAGCTCTTTCCGCACCTTTGCCTGGATGCACACTCGTTTCCGCTTCTTGGGCCCGTGATGACGTTGCACATCAGTCGTCACCTCCTATGGATAGGGCCGAGACATGGCATCGCGCACAATGCTATCGCCGTCACATCCTCCAGCACGTGGCGAACACTGAGCAATTATACCGCCGCCCACCTAGCACTTTCCGAAGGGTAGAGGCGGTACTCCTCCGCCGCGCCCAGACTGGCCAGCTTCTGTCGCCAGCAAAGCTCAACCTCATCAACCCGCACTCATACCCGACCCCTCAATGCCCGGCATGCCCGGCCAGAGGCACGGCCGAACACCTTTTGTGGTGCTGCCCTGCTTTTGACGTGGTGCGGGAGCGAGCACTTCAGTCCCTGGGCGGGCACCGACCTGGCACCTTGCAGGAATGGGTCGATCCACCATTACACATCGGATTACACATCGGAGAAGAAGGGCCTGGCCTTTCTTAGCAGAGCCGAACACAGGACCCCCCCACTTCGAAGAAGAAGTGAAGACCGGCCCTCCTCCCCCTCCCCCACCTCCACCCCCATGAAGCCCCTCATTTCTGCTGCAAGGCTAGGCCTATTTTATGCAGAAATAAAGACGTATAAAAAAACACTGCTAAGATTAGCGGCATTACTCGCCACTCAAAAAAGCATCGACCTGATGCATTAAAACAAGTAAGGCAGCGAGTAAAAAATAAAACGGATCGTCAAAAATAAACACAGCGTGGAAACACAGCGTCCTTAAGCGCGCATAGTATGGCTATAGACGGACGACATGGACAACGTCTGGTCGTACGGAGCGTCTCTGGGATGCAATCATTGCGTCAGGGATGACTTCATAATCCAGTTCACCTAGCCGACGAAGAACTTTGTACAGGCCGAAATACCGGCGCAAAAGCTTTTCACTCAATCCAAGGCGGCGAATGGCGTCCAAACCTAGACTTGGTCTCCTGAATTGTATTCCGCATTGTGCCTTCGCAGGTTGTAGCGTCTGGCGTCGGTCCGCTGCTGGTCTCTGAACCTTAATCGGGCAAGCCTTCGGGCTTCTCCGCGTTGAAGGTAGGCGGCGACGTCGACGTTATCTTCTTCGGTAACGTCGGGCAGCATGGCGTCTAGCGTGGTCGTGGCCTCCCTGCCATGGACGAGCCTAAAATGCGTCATCTTGGTCGTCTCCTGCAATGCGGTGTTGTAGGCGAAAACGACGTAAGGCAGGATGACGTCCAAGGTATTGTGTTCGGCATCGACATACATGGTGAGCATATCGGCGATGGTTTTTTTCAGGCGCTCGGTCAGTGCGTCGGTCTTGGGATGGTATGCAGTACTTGAAAAAAACAGTCATAAAAGACTAGGGACAAGAGAAGGAGTGTTCACGACACAACGACTGGACTGTCAACTGACAGTCCAGTCGTTGTGGTGTGAACACTCCTTCTCATGTCCCTTGTCTTTTGTGAGTGTTTTTTTTAAATTACTATGAACCAACTGGCCCGCATTTCAACCCTTCGGTATGCAGTTGTCCTCCGGTGGCTGGTTTGGCTGTAATGTAGACAGGCTTGCGTTAGTTCTGTCCTGAATGCTGTACCTCTGTCCGTTATGAGCACATCGGAGGCGCCGTGTCGCAGAAGAATGCACTCCACGAAAACTTTGGCGACTTCTGCTGCTGTTCTGTTCAGTAGGGCTTTTGCCTCGGCGTAGCGGGTCAGGTAGTCGGTCGCTACGATGATCCACTTATTTCAAGGCGTTCACTTTGAGAAAGGGCAAAGCACGTCCATACCGATCTGCTGTAAGGGCTTTGAGTGGGGTTAAATGGGGTTTATAAATCCTGCTTGTGGGGTGGGAGGGGTCTTTCGTCGCTGACAATCTCGACAAGTTTTCACATAATACGCAATATCGGCAGACTGTCGGGGCCAGCAATACTTGTCTTTGAACATGGCGGAGGGTGCGAGAAAACCCGAAATGTCCAGCTGTCGGCTCATCGTGTGTAGCCTGTGGAACTTCTTCGCGGAGACAAGTAGGTACAACAAGTAAGAAGAGTGTTTAGGTTCGCTGCGAAGCTCTTCACGAGGACTGCATTCTGCATAAAGAAGGAAGGCAGTCCTCACTTGAATGAGGGGGGGTGGGGGGGGGGGGGTGAAGAAACATTGCCTTCCACGGGCTCGGTGAGGCGTTTTAGATTGGTGTCCGAGCGTTGCTGCTGTGCAAAACTGGGCCTGAAGGGTTCCAAGAAGGCGTTATCATCGTCGTCCGGCGGCGGTGCATCTACAGGGGTTCGTGAAAGGCAATCGGTGTCAGAGTGCTTGCCTCCGGACTTGTAAACGACGGTGACGTGAAACTCCTGGAGGCGCAGGCGCCATCGAGCGAGGCGGCCAGAGGTGTCCTCCAAGTTGGCAAGCCAGCACAGCGCGTGGTCAGCGCTGACCACCTTGAACGGACGTCCGTACAGGTAGGGGCGGAATTTCGACGTAGCCCAGATGATGGCAAGGCACTCCTTCTCAGTTCTCGATTAGTTAGCCTTGCCCATGGATTGGGAACGGCTAGCGTATGCGACAACTTTCTCCAGCCCATCGCTTTTTTGAACGAAGACGGCGCCAAGGGACACGTTGCTTGCGTCCGTATGAACTTCAGTATCGGCGTTTTCATCAAAATGCGCGAGGATCGGTGGGGACTATAAACGACGCTGAAGTTCTTTGAAGGCTTCTACTTGCGCCGCTTCCCATTTAAATGGTACATCTGCCTTCGTCAGTTGGGTCAGGAGCTCGGGGTTGCGCGAAAAGTTTTTCAAAAATCATCAGTAATATGCGCACAGTCCGAGGAGTCTGCGCACTGCTTTCGTAACAGCAGCCCGTGGAAACTCTTTAACAGCAGCTTTTTTTTGCGCGTCTGTGCTTACTCTCTCTTTGCTAACGATGTGGCCTAGAAACAGCAGCTCTTCATAGGCAATGTGGCGCTGCTCTGCTTTCAAGGTTAGGCCAGACGACTTGATGGCGTTTTGTACTATTCGCTGTTTTTTCAGGTGCTCTTCAAAGTACGATGCAAAGGCAATGCCGTCATCTAAATATACTAGACAAATTTGCCACTTGATGCCTGCCAGCACTGTATCCATTACTCGCTGAAACATCGCTGGTGAGGAACAAACACCAAATGGCATCACCTTCAACTTAAAGAGACCATCCGGAGTGATTAATTCCGTCTTCTCGCGATCTCTTTCATCGACCTCAGTTTGCCAGTGGCCGCTCTTGAGATGTATCAATGGGAAATATTTGTCTTTGCAGACCCGGTACAGTATGTTATCGATTCGGGGGAGGGGGTAGGCGTCCTTCTTTGTTATGCTGGTCAAGCGGTGGTATTCTACGTAAAATCGAAGTGCGCTGTCTTTCTTTCTCACTAAAACAATCTGTGCCGCCCATGGGCTCTTTGAAGGCTGGATGACGTCGTCGCGAAGCATTTCTTCCACTTGGTCCTGGATGGCTTTTCGTTCTCGCGGCGACACACGGTAGGGGCTTTGACGAAGAGGTCGGGCGTGCTGGTCGGTTATAATACGATGCTTGGCAATTGGCGTTTGTCGGACCTTCAGCGATGACGAAAAATAGTCGCTGTAACTTCGAAGCATATTGCGGATTTGGTATTGTCTGTTCCGGGGCAGTACTGGGTTGATATAAAAAGTGTGCGAGTTCTCTTGGTCAGGTCAGCGGGCGAAAGAGTCTCGCACGTCGGATATTTTGTTGAACAAAACAATCATCGTTCCTCTCTTTATGTGCTAGTATTCTTCGCTGAAGTTAGTTAGCGGTACTTGGGCCTGGTCATTGCGGAAATGTGCGATGCCTCTTGCGATGCTGATTCCTTGGTCTTAAAGCAACTGCATGTTCCCCTCGATGATGGGTTCAACGTTAATTGTTGTTTTGGCGCCTATGGTCAGGATAACGCTTGAACGGGGTGGGACGCTCACTTTTTCCTCCAGGACACTCAGGGCAACGTGAGATTCCAGAGTTGTCATCGAAGGCATGGCCTCGTCCATCGAAAGCGTGATCAGCTTGGATCGCAGGTCGATGATCGCCTTATGCTCATGAAGGAAATCCATGCCCAATATCACTTCGCAGAAACATTGCCATGGCGCAACGAAGGTCGCAGAATGGTGTGTCCTTTGACAGTCACTCGCGCTCTGCATCGTCATGCTGGCTTAATGATGTGGCCCCGTGCGCTGCGAACTTGTGGGCCGTACAAAATGGTCGTGACGTTTTTCTGTTTCGCGGCGAATGTTCCATTCATCACCGAGTAATCGGCTCCTGTGTTGACTAGAGCGGTAACTTTCCGGCGTCGATAACCACTTCTAAGCCCGATGTCCTGGCTTTAACGTTGCACGTCGTCCTGGGCTTCAGGTCTAGGCTTCGTCGGGTGCAGGAATCGTGGGTAGAACGTGTCGTCGAAGTTTTTCTCCGTAGCGGTGTAGGTTTGAAGGCGGTTCGCGTCGTTGTCGAGGTTGTCATTGTATTCGTACGGCATGGTGGTTGCAGGATCTTTTGGTGTTCCTCTCGGGAGCAACCTCACCGGCTGGGGTTACTGTCTTTACTTTCCCCTACGTAAGCTGGGAGACCTTGCTTGTACCCCGGCTGCGTAGCTATGGCGTGACGACGCAAATCGCGAGGCTACGGGTGATTTCGAGCCCGAAAGGGGGTTCAGCGAGTACTCCTCTCGACGCATGTACTCGCCGATTTCCTGTGGGCCTTGGCCGAAGCTTGGCCATGGTGCGTCAGAGGCAGGTCCTTGAAGACCGATACGTCGGTACGGGCAGTGACAAAGAATAAGGCCGGCCTCACTGCAATGGACGCCCAACGGTCGGTTGTCGGAAGTTCTCCAGGCGTCTCATTTCCTGGGGTTTGAACGTCGTTCGTAGGTTGGGCGGGCGGGGGCGGGGACGCGGTGTTCTGGAACAAGTGGATCACGTCGGGGAGGACGTAGGTGATGTCTTTGGCGATGCGGAGGGCGTACTGCAGCGGCGTAGGATGGGGATAATCGGCGTGGCCTCTCGCGGACTATTTAGCGGATAACTTCAGCGAGTTGTCGCTGGTGGTAGTTGTCTCCGGATGGATTGTATAGATAAAAGAAGGGCGCTTGTACTGCCAAGCCCGCACGTCGAGGTCCTTTTCGATCGTGCAGGCTTCTTGCATGGATTCCTCGACTGTTTTTCGCGGCTGGCGGACTAGGCTGGAAAAGAGTTGTTCTTTTGCGCAGCGCATTAAATACTGAACATTCTTTTCCTCGGTCATCTCGGGGTCGACGCGACGAAAGAGGTTCTTCATCTCTTCGACGTAACTGCTGACGCGCTAGTTCGGAAGCTGTATTAGGGACTCGAGGAGTCGTTCGGTTCTTTCTTTCCTCACGACACTGGCGAGTACCTTCGAAATTCCCTTCTTGAATAGCTCCCATGTCCTTAGGGATGACTCGTGGTTTTCGTACCACGTACGTGCGGAGCACTGCAGTGAGAAAAATACGTGTCCAATTTTTGCAGCATCATCCCGCTTGTTGAATGATTCCACGAGCTCAAATTGATTCAAATATTCTTTGGGGTCTTCACCCAGGGACCCACTGAAAGTCGGCGGCATCCGCGGCTGTTGCAATATGATAGGTGTCGACATCTTTGAAGAAGTTGAGGCGCTCGTAGCAGCTTCTCTCCGTTGTCGGGTGTGGTAAGACAGGATCTTGAACTCAGGCTTCTCTCCTTGACGCCGTCTGCTGGCTCTGTTAACTGCTGGCTCGTCTTCCGGTGCGAAGCGCCGAGGGCTGGTGTCACGACTTGAAGGGGGCGTCCAGAACATGGAAGGCTACGCCGCACGAATTGGTGACTGCAGTGCGGGAAGCAGAAAGGCTGCGAAAATGGTTTCGAAACAAGACTTTATTTGGGCTGACTCGCGCTCTCAACGGACTGAATCATTCGGCGGCGGTACAGCAATAAGCGTACTTGGTGGTCGTCGAATATAATGCCCGCCGCTGTCGGCCATGCTCAAATTAAAGCAGATAACGAACTTTCGAGATAAAACGCGCAATGTTACTGGAACATTCTGGAACAATGTAGAATTAGCTCTGCCTGAATGCGATCAATCGAGAAAAATCCGGTCACGTTTTGCGTCGCAAACAAGTCGATAAAGCGGCGTGCCGGCTGCTTTGAAGTATGAACAAACATACACTGGAAAGATTGCGGCCAATACAAATAACAATTTTGAGGGACCTTGAGGAAATGGAAATAAATATTCAGGATCCCAAGCTTAAATAAATAGATTTTAAAGAATTTAATGACTGTAACTATAATATTTTGACAGAAAAGTAAAGGCCACGAAAAGATAACGCAAAAATCTTCCGGTTTCGATGACATGCCTGTAAGAAGTTCGCACACCTGCATAAAGACAAGCTCTTTGACGTTTGCACCGAAGAAGGTGGTTTAGATTTGGTTTATGAGGGTTTAACGTCCCACAATGACTCAGGCTATGCGAGACGTCCTGGTGAAGGGCTCCGGAAATTTCCACCACCTGAGGTTCTTTAACGTGCATTGACATCGCACAGTACACATGCCCCTAGAATTTTGCCTCCATCAAAATTCGACCGCCGCGGTCGGGTTCGAACCTGTTTTTCGGGCCAGCAGCCGAGCGCCATGAACTCTTAGCCACCGCGGCGGCACTCCGAAGGAGAGGATGGCAGGAAGAGTAAACGGCAGCCCTATGTGAGCCAGAGGATTAATAATAATAATAATTGGTTTTTGGTGGAAAGGAAATGGCGCAGTATCTGTCTCATATATCGTTGGACATCTGAACCGCACCGTAAGGGAAGGGATAAAGGAGGGAGTGAAAGAAGAGAGGAACGAATAGGTCCGTAGTGGAGGGCTCCGGAATAATTTCGACCACCTGGGGATCTTTAACGTGCACTGACATCGCACAGCACACGGGCGCCTGAGCGTTTTTCCTCCATAAAAACGCAGCCGCCGCGGTCGGGTTCGAACCCGGGAACTCCGGACCAGAGGATTTTGCAAAAACAGAATTCTCTGCCATGCAAACCGCCGGCTGGACAGGATGGAATGATCTTACGATTCAACGTCCCCGCATTACGCACATATATTAGACGGCGTCAACCCAGAGCGGTATAAACTTTGAGACGAGGAAACCTGCAGCGCAACAGCGTCATGGAAACGTCACATCACCTTGAAGCGCATGAACATATGTTCCGCGGGATATTTAAATGTTCAAAGTCCGCTGTAGCAAGGATGGGCTCATTCCTCAGCTACTGGTGTTATTGGTAACGTTCATAACGGATGGTGCTCAGCAGGATGGTGTTTGGAACGACATCGGCAGCAGGCCCAGTGATGGCTGATTTCAATAAGAAATCGGCTATCGAATCTGAAGTAATGCCACAGTGCTCTGGGATCCACTGTAAATGCACTTCTTGCACATGAAGGGGCATAGTATAGTGAATGAATTTTTCTAGCAGAAGCAAAAAACGCCGTCATCTGCATTCACATAAACTTTGATGTCACCCTGAGTAGGTATATCCCGCATAAGTGAGTTAAAAAGTAAAAGAGACACGACCGATCCCTGATGCACACCTCTAGTCTGAGAAAAGTTTTCGGAAGTAAAGGAACCGTCGGAAGAGAAGAAACGTCCAATTACTTAGGAATTCCTGCAATCATGCAAGGATGAAAAAAGGCGACCGAATTTCGTGAAGCTTGTTCAATGCTACGCTGTTATATGCTTTAGCGATACCGAAAGTGACTAAAGCCGCGAACTTTTCCTTCTCCATTGTAACTCTAATTCTGCTTTCTAAATCTAAATGAACCGTCCAGATCAAGCACCCACGAAGAAACCCTATCTGAGAAGCACTGAAGGCTTGTAATGCAATAACGGATAAGTGAGGCGGCTGTTAACATGTTCAATAAGTTAAGCTAAATTAGACAACAGGCACATCGGCCGAATGTTATCGATTACAAAACCCTTCTTATAATCTTTGAGAATTAAGAATATTTTCGCAATTTTCTATTGGGCAGGAAGCCAAGCTGTCTAAAGAGACAAGTTAAGAATATGCAATACTTAAGAGGTAAAGTGTTCTGCAAGAGACTTCAACATACAGATTGATACACGATCGCATCCAGTAGCTGCAGGTTTGAGGAAATAACTATGGAAAGTAACTCAGAGGGTGCAGTCGCAAGGAAGTCTGCGCTCGGAAGTATTAGGGCGAATTTAACCAACAACCGCGCTTGAAAGGTGGTGGTGGAAGTGGTTGTTTATTAAAATAATAGTAAAAAGGAAGGAATAGATTTTTGCTAGCCCCGGCATCTGCCATCAATACTGAAGCACCTGAGCTGGGGCAGCGGAAATAAAGGATAGCAGGCAGAATGGAGAAATCAAATGAAAGAGGTGAGGGGACAGGAATAGAGGACAGGGGGGAGAAGTAATATGTACCAACTATTTACACAATAAGAAATGTGTCCAGGTTGTGCACGTGATTAGTTCATTTTAGAGGAATTAAATCACACACGCGCACAGCACTGTGTTGGCTACAACTGGAGTGGGGCGTTCAGTTATTAATTGTTCAAGGTAGAACTCGCGGAGCGTTCGGTCACTGCGCTTGAAAGCGATGAGCAAGTCCTTGCGCTATACGGTCAAGTTGTTTTATTTTGCATACTGAGGTGGTAACACCATTTATTCTATGATATGAGAGGACGGCGAATTACGGTTGCGATGCATGAAGCGGTACAAAGCTTTATGATTATTTGGGCTTGATAGATAACTGTTCAATTTCGCATTGTACTACTCCTTCGCCTTACCAATGTTCCTTTTAAATGAAGCCACGAAAAATTTGTAATCTATCCAATTCAGCGGGCAGTGGCTATGTGAAAGGCTCTTCCAGGAAGCTTTTCTAAGTCGAAATGATCACTCACATTCATCATTCCATCACAGGGAGGGCTGTTTGCTTTTGACCCTAGATTGCACCGTGGGCTTGGAGCGAGGTCGCGCTCCCAGCATCAACTCCATCATGGCCGCTGGCGATACCAGCGCCGCTACCAGATGGGATAAGGAGGCAGAGTGGCAGCTCTAACCCTGTCTGTGGAAGGAGCTCGCAGCGGGGAGCGATCCGTTTTCGAAGCCCAGAGAGCCAGTGCACCTCGTTGGCGCGCCGATTCCCCTCGTGGTTGCGTTCAGAAGAAAAAAGGTGGTCAGGGCTTAGCAGGAAGCCTCATTCCGTCGCGAGTTGATCACTATTACACTAATACGTTTGAATACCAAGAAAAAGCACCTTCTGCGCGATGCCAAGTTTTCTAACACCAAATGTACCTACAGCAAATACCTCGCTACTGCCAAGCGATATTCTGATCTCGCTACCTGAGCTAAACTCCAGTTCTTTTCCACTACCCTCCCTGAAACGTTACAAAGCAACATTCAGCGCTTCTGGAAAACAATCATACCTGATGTAGATAACAATATTTCTCTGATTGACAGCTCTGGCTCAGCAGTAGGCATATCCGACGTACCCAATGTCTTGAACCATGCATTCTCTTCAGTTTTTACTAATTTAACAACTCATGGTGTTCCTGATCCTCCGCCTTGGCCGTATCCATCAGTGGACGCAATCACCTTCAACGCGCATGGTATTGTTAAAATTATCGACTCGCTAAAATGTTCATCTTCTTGCGCTATTGATGGAATTAATTCTATAGTCTTAAAGAATTCTAAAAACGTTGGCAGTCTTATTTTTTCCCTCATTTTTCATCACTCACTTGATGCTGGCTCCGATCCACGTTAATAGAGATTTGGGAAGGTCATTCAAGTTTTCGAAAAAGGTGATAGATCATCCCCAGGTAATTACCGACTCATTTCGCTAACCACTGTATGCTCTAAGTTATTGGAACACGTCATTTACTCTAATGTTGCCACATTTCTAACATCGGTCAACCTTTTTCATTCAAACTAACACGGATTCCGAAAAGACCACTCATATGAAACCCAATTAGCCTTGTTCCTGCATGACATTCATTCCTATCTTGACCGCAATATCCAAACTGATGCACTATTTCGAGACTTTGAGAAAGCTTTCATATAGGTACCCCATTCCTGCCTTTAACATAAAATGCCTCTGTTAAACATTCATCCTAGTGTCTTGAACTGGATTCGAAGCTTTCTAACCGACTGTATGCAGTTTGTTTCCGCTAATGGCTACTCATCATCTTCTCACATGTTCTTTCAGGACCACCTCAAGGCACAGTTCTTGTCTCCTTGCTCTTTCTTATATATATAAACGATTTGCCTTCCACAGTAACATCTAGCATCCGCCTTTCCGCGGATGACTGCGTACTCTAGCGCCCCATAACTAACGCCGAGGATGCTTACATCCTCCAAAATGACCTGGATAACATACTGCAGTGGTGCACTACGCGGCTAATGACCTAAATACTACGAAGGATGTACAAATTTCTTTCCACCGCAGCCTGAATTATACTGTGCCTACTTTTAAAGTTAACAATACTACCATTATTTGCACTAACTCTGTTAAGTATCTCGGTTTTAACCTCGCTAGTGACTTATCATGGTCTTGCCACATTAATCGCATAATAATTCTTCTAACCGAGCAGTTGTGTATCTCAATCGTAGCCTTCGCATGACACATCCTTCCTTAAAATTTCCAACTTATTAAACAATTGTGCGAACTAAACTTGAATACGCTTGCGCAATATTTGATCCCCATCAATGTAACCTTTTCTCAGCCGTTGAATTGGTTCAGAATTGTGCCACTCGCTTTATACTTTCAAACTACTCGCGATACTATAGCATATCCGCCTTGAAGTTCCAACTACAACTTCTTTCTCTCGTTTCCCGTCACCGGATTTCACGTCTTTGCTTTATCACATGTTTTTTCATCGTTCACCCCGTGACAGTAAGCTCATTCTACCAGTACGTCGAACACCCCGCACCGGCCATCCAAACAGCGTCATCCCGCATCGTGCCGGCACTACTACGTTCCAGAAGTCATTTTTTGTGCACACAGCTCCCGACTGGAATGACCTTCCCTGCGACTTAGCGCTAATCTCTTATCCTGCCCATTTCAAGACTGCCATCGAGGAAGCCATGTCATCGTCGTTATTCCCACGTAATATTCATTGTTTTCCGCCGTTCTTGCGCCCACCCCTCAAGTAATGTCCCGCCAGGGACCCTTGAGCTTCAAATAAATAAATAAATGGTCTTATTGAAGAGTCGGACACTCCAACGAATCAGGCCAGATTGCGCTACGGAGCCACTGGCAGTGTGGTTGGCGCTGTCTCCAATGTCGCTAGTATTGTGACGAGAGAGTTGGAGAAAATCCTGTTGGACCGTGATAGAGCTTCACTAAAATGCGTGCCAGGCAAAGAAGCCTCAGATTAATGTTTTAAAGCCGTTATTCCGCTCAAACAGCAGCGCGCCGCTCTGCGCTGCTATCACGACGAAGACGGTCACGGGAGCGCTCTAAAGAGTTGGCAGAAGCTTTGTCGGTTCGCTACCTGGCCGGGAATGAAGGCTGACGTATGTAGGTACGTACGAACACCACATGTCTGCCAAGGAACAAAGCCTGCGATGAAAAGGCACCTGGCTTACTCTTGCCCATCATATAAACACGAAACCATGGAAGATCCTGGCGTGCGATTTGATGCGGCCGCTGCCACGCAGCAAACGAGGCTACAAACACGTGCACGTAAATATAACTAAGTAATGCAACGTATTTCACTTCGAAGGTTTTCCGTGACACATGTGCAGCAATAGGTGTCCGGCAGCAGAATCCACGTACTACCATTCCCAGTCAGATGTGAGCGACCACCGAATCAACATATCAAGGCACTCCTGGGCTCATATGCGAGATCGTACAATAAGCGCACTTGGACGCTATTTCTTTCGCTCTACGCACGAGTGCGAATCGCTCGATCGGTTTCACGCCGCCCTTTCTCATGTTTGGTAGGCAGCTGAACACGCCTAAAGACAGTTCTGATCAGTGGGTCGGAGAATGCCCACGGAGTCGCGGCAGGTGTCGACGACTACACAAAGCGACTGCGCGAGCGTTTTAAACATGTCAATAAGAAGGCGAACCGCAGTCGGGAGAAGGCAAGGTCAAGTCAAAAGTGTTCCTATGATCGCGCGAACAACGACTTGGACTTTCAGGTGGGAGACCTCGATCGTTCTCAAGCGCAATGTCTGACTCAGGAATTTTCGCGACCAGTGTAGCGCCCAAATAGGGGAACCCTTTTTGATATCTTAGATGCTTTCGCAGCTGAAAGCATCTGCTGTTTCACAGACCCGAAGTCGGCAGAATCAGCGGATATATTCACATGGGAGAGCTGAAACAGCACCTCCAGAGGGAAGTTGCTGTGGAACCGGAAACCCCACCCGCGAAGGATTGCGCAGAGACGAGTGAAGCGCAGAACGATCTCTACAGGCATCGCCGTAACACCCGAAGGCAGTGAGCTCGCTGGTGCAACGGAAGAATGCCGAACGCGTGAGGTCACGCACACAGTGGGATCGGTTCCTTAAACAGCACAAGATCTAGCAAGCGACGGAGAAACGCCAGACACACGAGTTCACGCACGGCCGTCCCTAATGCAAGGAGGTCTTTGTCCTGACGTCACAATTTCGAAACTCAGCGAGATCGCCGAATATGACCCATGCCGACCACGGAGACGCCTGCTGCGAGAGGTCTCGTGCCCACACCACCTGTATAGATACATAAGCCGCTGTAGCTCTTGTGCCCGGAGCAGTGCAAGCCGCCCGTTCGGAGGAAGAAAGCAACCGCCGGCTGCCCTCATTTACGGGCTCCGGCTTTAGCGATGGCCAAGTAGAGTGGCGCTCGGTGGGTCGTACTGGTGGGCCGCGACCGGGAGCGAGCCACCGAACTTCATCCCCGCAACGTGATGTTGTGCACACGGCAGGCGCGGTTGCAGGAGCAGCGCGAGGGCTAGCTAATGACTGGCAGCCTGAAAGCAGAGGAAGCCGGCTTTCGCGGGCGCCATCCGCGTCTCGCCCGTGGCCCCAGACGCAGAGCCTTCCAACCGGGGTCCCGGCCTCCAGTCCGGCGGCATGGGCCTGCTGAGGAACCAGGTGGAAAACATCGCAAAAGTGGAAAGCCGCCCGAATTTGCTCCCACCAGGTACAGGTCATGATTGAGAGAGGGAGGGTTTGGGGATCCGTGTTGCCTCACTCTCACCAGAGGCATCTTTCTCTCTGTCTTGTCGCCTACTGCGCATCTTGCCCTACCGGCCCCCTCTGAGCAGTAGCAGAGGAACCAGGGAAGTGGCGCCCTCGTCATTACGTGGGCAGCCCTCCTTTCCCCCTCGAGTCGTCGGTGGCTGCGCGGGCCGTGCATGCAGCGGGCACCGGAGAGTGGAAAAGCCGGACTGAGCGGATGGTGACGACCGCACCTCCGCGGCCCTCCCAGGTCGCGTCGCTTTACGGGGGAGGTGGCTCTTTCTTCTGCTACCCTCTGCGGGGATTACTCATAGCCAGGGGTGGAGAAGGAGGTTGTGGTAGGGGACAGGGAAGTCAGAGAACGAACCCACGGCAAGTGTCGAACAAATCGTACGCGCGAACGTTCAGGAGGTCAGGATGTCTTCGCAAGGCGGGATTACCTGTAGGTAATCCATGAAAGGGAGGAAGTGGGCGACGTATACAGGCTGGCTAATTCCGGTAGGAACACATGTGAAGTAGGCAAATAGAGGAAAGAGACACCTGCGCAGGTCCAAAAGATAATCCAAGCGGCGAAGGGCAAACACAGACGAGTGCACAACGTGCAGGTCGGATGGTAATCATGATTAGGAACTGGAGCAGTCACAAAGAGAAAAGAAAACACAAATGACGAATTGATGTGAGGTAGGGCAAAAGTGGGCGGGCACACATAGCACCAGTCCGGTAGGTAGCCCGAGCGAAGACATTCGCGCAAGCACGGAAGCAGCAGCTCAGATCCGCGGTAGAAGAATGAGACGAATCCGCTGATGCAGACTTGAGGAAGAGGATGGAAGGACTAGAGTGCAGTCCTCAGGCGATGCGCTGGTAGCAAAGCAGCCATATTGCAGCCCTTCAAGGCGGCGTCTTTCCTCATTTTCAACCGGGCAGCACAGAGTGAAAAACGAGATGCCGGACTCAGCGGACGGAGGCCACCACACCTTCGCAGTCCAAGTAACCAGAACTCTTTCCCGTGCTTACTGTGGCGCTGCTGCTTGTACGTGACCGAAGGAGGCCGTCCGAATTTGGGAGATCCCAATAAACGATTTTGCCTGCGGGGCTTTCCTCGATGGTGATGCTCTTCGCGGCCACAGTTATGGTTCGAGCTAGCGGAGTGGTGTTAGCCTTGAGTGCATTGTCCAAACCGCGATAGAAACCACACAAGAGTAACTTGAAACGTCCTTAAGTCAGTGAAAGGAGCCGCTTTCATAGCCTAGTGAGGAGCAAAGGTTCAGCAGTAGATTGCAGTTCGTTCATATTAACGGGTCACTGAGGTCGTGGCACAGATCTTTGGAGATTCGTCAAGCAGGGCAAGTCCCAAACAAGTTCCCAGCGGGTGGTTTTGAGCAGGCGCTCGAAAGTTAACTTTTACTCTGAAATGATGTCTCGCAGACCTCCTCAGCCACTCTGGAGCACTAGAGGAAAGGACACCGGAGGTGTGACATTTCATCCGAGTTCTCCCTTCGGAGGACGACACCAGCCCTAACGCCTTGTTCACGTATTCCCAGAACTGCGACCTAAATGCGTCAGGAGCTGCATATGCTGGTAGGTAATTTTTAGTTCCACAAGTAATAATATGCATTAATCATGAAATTTTTCTCAGAGGCGCTCATCGGCCATGTCACAATTTTCTTGTCTAGTATTTAAGCAGCATCTTTATTACAGACGCCTGAAGAGAAAACCTCAGGAGTTGAAATAGATCTTTTTCTACTCTACGCTGTACAGCTCGCCAGTAAAACAAGCGCTAACATACAGCTCTTTCGTTCTTCGATTTTTAACTGGCGGCTAGCTTATTATGAAAAGCAAAAGGAGACTGGAACTTCATACTTTGGTAGAAAAATTAGGCTTCACTGACAAACAATATCCGGTGGAATTTATGAATAACCTTCCGTGATTTACTGTCCGGTGTTTCTGCAGCCTCCTAAGCACTTTTGATAGATTTTCCAAGAAGCAATATTTCCTCGCATCATTGAAGACAAAGTACCTAAAAATCCATCTATTCTGTAATCTAAAAAGCAGTGCGCTGTTATCCGAAACAGAAAATCATGTTTTCTGATGCATATATTTCAGAAACCGTCGCGCAGTTTCAGTGCACACGAAAGTATTGGCCACTTAACTGCCTACATAGTCATATTCTTACAACTTCTTTTCCAAAATCATATAAATCAAATATTTTAATGGTCATTTAACAGTCAGTATGCGGCAATCCGCATTAATGTCCAACATTCTGTTTGCGGCAATCTGTTTCGGTGATAACAAAGATAGCGTGTCAACACTTATCTTGTGTTAATATTCCTCGTTAGTTTTCAGCTATCAGGGCAGGAAGCTCTTTTTAGAAAATTCCTACCTAATTTAACACTATTAAAGAAGCCAAGAAATGTCTGTTTTTAAGATATCTTACCCTCCCATATACTATGTACACTGCCAGAAATCTTTATTTTGCATCCGCCATAAGGCACATAGACGATAGTGATGAAAGTATGACTTTTCCGCTTTGAAACATTTATATTTGTCAATTACTTGCAATAGTTCATAGGATAGGAGTTGTGATCAGTCTTTTGTGGTGCATTTTCCGCCTAAATTTGTTGATAGGCAATCTGAACACAGGTGAGCTTTTTGAAGGACACTCGAATCAAGCACGCGACATTACTTTTTGTGCATTATTTCGCTGCAGCGCTTAATACAAACTACACTAAGCTGCGAGAAGGCGAAGCTACGAGTTTGACACCCGCAGCCACAAATTCAGCCTAGGAGAGAGCTATGTCAGGTCATAGGGCCCCTAGCGCTAGCGAACAACTTGATTCCAGGAGGAAAACCTTTATTGCTTCATCCATGGGAGGAAAAACTAGGAGGGAGCGTGACGTCACACTTTCAGCCATCGCAAGGCATCCTCCTCTGACGCCATTGCCTTCTCTCGCCGAGTTGCCTTTTGCACCATAATTATTCAGAATCTGGACCCTCAAATTTACCCAAGTGCAAGCCATGCCTTGATTTCTGTTTTTTATTTTTTAGTGAAGGCGCTGGCAGCGGTTCAGCGTCTGTTCGACGGCTCCTGCCGAAATCGTACCAGGATGGCCTCCGCTTTCATGGGCTGCGCCCGAAGCGCATCTCAAATATTAAGCGCTACGCAGCAAACGAAAGTCACACCTGGATATGAGCTAAGGCTGCCTTGTCGCGTGAGGACCTAATTCTCATGATTCTTTCCATTATATTTTTCTGACTAGGCTTCAAAAATATCACTTGATGCTTCCTACTAGTTTTTCTTCTCTGTGGCTTCAGCGCGCGTGCGCGATGTAGAGACGACAGAGCGCGTCACCACCGCTTCTATGCAGGCCGGGTTTAGTTTTAAATTTCGATATTTCAAGTAAAGAGCAGCAAAAACAAAATCACACCACAATTTTAGCTGATCTGAAGCCAATTCATCACTTTTTTTTCGAATCCGCTTATTTACTTACCGCACCAGGTATTTTCGTTGCATTAGTGGGCTTCGCAATTTTGCAGAACGTTGACACCTACAAAAAAGGCTAGCTGAAGCTAAAGTTTATGCTTTGCTATAGGCTCATCTCGTCCTGTTAAATTTTGTGATTAGGTTCAGTTTAAGGCTAATTTAGATTTGTTATAAGGATTTGTGAGGATTAGTTTCCAATATAAGCTCAAGTAATCCTGGACGAAATTGATTTCCACATATTCATTGCAATTCTTCTTAGGTAGTATTAATTGACAATATAATTAAATTCTCATGGTCATTTTTTTTCTCACTTATTTCACAACTTAATTTGCCTCGGCTGCTTATTCGAGGTTAACTCCTGCAGATCAAATTTCGCGTTGTACGCTTCATCCAAATTGTCTTTTCACTTCTATCCATTCACAATTTTGTTTGAAATCGAGAGTTTTGTTGCTCCTGGATTCCATCGTTTCTCACCAGTGAACAGAGTACTTGATTAGAAACCCATTTTTAATACTTCTTTTTGTATTTGATAAACCAACTCCTTCTATAATGCCCTTGGACACCGAGGGTGAATAAATAAAGTGAAATAGAAAACCATTACACCGGACGAAGCCTCACCGCCCGCTCTTCTGTTCAAGTAAGTAAACTAAATGAAAAAAAAAGTGAATGTGGGTTAGAGTATTAAACCCACAAAACACAGTATTCTCGCTTGCATTGAGAGGGTATAATAAAAGGAGATTTGTATCGGTCTAAAGGTTCTTTAAAGAGACCGTTATAACTCGATGGGCGGACCTTTTCCGGAGGTCCAGAAAGTGGTCAGCTTGTCTGGTGTGCGTATCACAGCTGTTCGTATTTAAGAATATTTGAAGGTTTTAGAAACAATCTTGTATTCAAAGCGATAATTACTAAACTCTCTTTTCACTCAGAAACTTGGCTAAGCGTAGACAGTTCAAAGCGGCTCAAAGGAATGTGCATAAAACCGACATTTTAACAAAGACGTGAATGAGGGATACACGCTCGCATCCTTATTTCTAGCGTTCTATAACTGCAACTTCGTCGTATAACTTCACACAGATCAAGTGACATATTTTTGCAGTGAAAGCGTACTCTCAATATATACTGTAATGCGCTAAAGTGGATTCTTACGTACTTATCGCATCCGATTCTTCGTACCGCTTGTTATACTCCAAGCTACCTGTGAAAAACAGATAACAGTTCAAATACAATGCTTAGCAGACAGTTTATCATATCCGCATCCCAGCAAATATTTTATGATTTCTAATAGTAAATTATTTAAAAAGGCCTATACGTCCAAAACTTGAAATTCATGAACAAAAAGAACACTCGTCAGCAGCACTCTTTATAACTTCGCATAGCGCAGGCACTCCCCCTGCAAGCCATTACTGTTTCTCGCATCCAGGGAGTGATATTAAGACAAATATTCACAATGAGTGTTCGAAAAGATTCGACAAACATTGCTAGCGTCCTGTTGCTGCCTACGACTAACACAAAATTCAGCGCATGTTTGAAAAACCGGCGCAGCGCCGAAGCAATCTCGCCAGTGCGCGCCGTAGGAACAGTAGAGAAAGAAACCCCCGAGAGCGCCTAACCTTGTGTGTTTTGCTGCCCTCCGCCCTTGCTCGCCGGCGCGGCGCCAAAGGAAACATGTGCGCGCCGTCGATTATTCGCGAAGGTTACCGTAAATTATACTCAGTGTCGACGGAGGTGGGCGTAGCCTTGAGCGTGCTTTGTGATGCCCTCTGCCCTTCGCTCGCGCGAAGATTAAAAGGAAGGAAATGAAACGTTCTGGAAGCCGGTTTCCGCGCCTGACCATTGGGGACAACGCCCAGCGCGAGAACAACAACGAAATTGTAAAGTCGATATTGTGTGTATGTGCGCGCCTACCTTGGCGCGAAGAACGAACAGACGCATAGCGCGACTCTGTATGAAAGGCGTGGACCGCTGTCTGTCAGACCGAGCCGCCGTTTAAGCTTCAGTGAAGCGCGCCCGCTGGTCTACCGGGTCAACACGACAAGCCCAGCCACAGAGAAGCGAGACAGAGTGCGCTAGCGTGCGGTAAGGCACCGTCGCATCCCCCGGTCTTCGGACTGTCAAAGTCTCCAGTGAACAAATTGTGTTCTGTTTTTCTCTCTTGTATTAGGGCACGTTAGGTAAAAGGCTTTTTCTTGTATTGTAGTTTTTCTCCGGTGAAATTTTGTGCGAGCTGCATTGTATTGTAAATCACTGTATCTGCTCGTACGAGCGTTTGTGAAATACTCAGTATCGTCTTTTTACTGTATAAACTTTGTTTTGTTTTGTGAACCTTTGGCTCCGACCCATTTTCTGGCTTGCGACCGGCGAAAGCCTGGCACCAAACGACCACACCCCTTTCACTTGATAGCTGGTTTTTGGCTGAGCTTGCCACGCTGAGTCGAGAGGATCTCCTTCGAGATCGGTACCCCAATATGCTCTAAAGGTCTCTGGGAGTGCACGCATAGTGTACAAAAAGGCGGCGAAGTGACATCAATAGCCTGAATTGCGACCACGTCCAGGCAATTCATGGCGCAAGCCAACATTGAAATGAAATTGTATTGCATTGTATTGGGTTTTATGGCGCATAAGCAACTCAGGCTGTCATGCGCCAAACACATGGTATAATTTACTCCAAAAATTGGGCGTCCTCAGCGAATGTCCTTGTCTGGACAAGCACTCCGAGAAGCCCAGGAATTCAAATCTAGAACTCGCGCTTATTCTCAGGCTTGAGAAAATGTATTAGGTGCATCACATAATACGTCAAAGCACAGGGCAAGAATTTTTAGAATTAATGGTTCAGTGATATTATATTTTGTTGAAGATCGCCGCTCCTTTCTGAAAGGTAAAAACAGATTAATTACCTAAGAGTGGATTATCTCCTAAAAGTTAATTCGGGTGGTAGGGAATGCGTTCATTGCAAAATACAGTAAAATATTTTTCCTTAGCCGCTGGAGTTGTGTGCACGAGTATAGGATGTGATTTACTGTGAGCTCATCTCCATGTTTCTCACATAAAGATGTAACTTGTTTTGTCAGTAAAAGGTATGTTTTAAGTGTGTGTGTCCGATGCGATGGCGGCATAAAATTACCTCTATAAAACGTTCCTGATGCCTGCATGATCTCCACTCTCCTAGAATAGCTGTTACAAAATCTAGTTTATTTTCTTCCGTATTCCATGTAGACTGCCATTTTTCTTTCAGTTTATTTCTTACTAACTTTATGCAATCTGCATATTGTATATTTACACTCCTGGCTTCTTTATGGCGAGCTTGAGCAGCGCACGTGTCAGCTCTCTCGTTGCCACAAATTCCGAGATGGCTTGGTATCCTACAGAGCTCAATTTCATGTCCTTGTGTGTCAGCAGTTGTTAAGTTATGTATTATATCTCCTATTAAAGGTTCGGTTACATTTCTGAAATTCAGTGCTTTGATTTCACTTAGCGAGTCCGCGTAGGTAATGCTGTTTTGAATGTTCTTTTTGACGATTTTTGATAGGGCCACCGAGATGGCATAACTTTCGGCTGAGGAAATTGACGCGCACTGAGGCAACATAACTACATTTTCCCATTTATCTTCCACTACAGCACTTTCAATGTAAAGTGCTGTTATAGAACCGTCTGTATAAAATGCTTTGTATTCTTTGTATTTTTTGTCTACCGCTAAAAATTCTTTTAAGCAGTGTCCGCATGGAGTTTGTTTTTTTCTGAAATTGTGTCAGTGTGTAGTCTCCTACAGCGGTAAAGGTGTACCAATGTGTCAGTGGTTCGCGTCTCGGAGCAACACCAGGTAGCGGGTCCAGAATACCTAATTCCTGGCAAATTTCTTCAAAACAGAAGATCGGGGGTCTCGTTGCATTAGATTTGTTACTAAAAAGCTGCTTAGCGGGCACTTCGTAACTACGGAGTAGCAGGGATGTTTGGGTAGTGAACGGTTTTTAGGAGGTATGCACATGGGAGCATGGTTCTTCTTTCCGCGAGCGCTTGTTCGTTACATTTACATATAGACTGTTTATGGGTGATGTCCTGTATGCCCCACTTAATAATAACAATTGATTTTTGGGGAAAGCAAATGGCGTAGTATCTGTCTCATATATCATTGAACACCTGAACTATACCGTAAGGGAAGGGATAAAGGAGGGAGTGAAAGAAGAAAGCAAGAAAGAGGTGTCGTAGTGGAGGGCTATAGAATAATTTCGACCATCTGGGGATCTGGCATCGCACAGTACACGGGCGCCTTAGCCTTTCGCCTCCATCGAAATGCAGCCGCCGCGGTCGGGTTGGAACCCGAGAACTCCGGGTCAGTAGCCGAGCGCCCTAACCACTGAGCCACCGCGGCGGGTTGCACCACTTGCAAGGCGCAGACCTGAGGTATGTACTGAATCTAATTACTTCAGGTAGGACGGCCAGCCTGAACTGTACACTATGGACCCATAATCTTGCCAAGAGCGACTACGCTGCGGTAGAGGTGTAAAAGGCAGGTCCTATCAGCGTTTGGGTGAAAGCACCTTTACGATATTTATTGATCGAGAAGTATTCTTCTTCAGATTCTTTATGTGGGGCAAGAAAGCCAGTTTTTGTCAAAAGTTATGCCCAGAATTTTGTGGCCACTCTTTGCCGGTAATTCGCTTTCGTTCAGGTGTAGTCTAGGATCTGTCTGTAGGCAACGTTTGAGTGAGAAAAGAATAACCACTGTTTTCTGAGGGGAGAAATAGAAACAATTTCGGTTATCTCAAGCTTATTTATTGTTAACTGCACTTGTCTTTTGGATGTTGATATGTTTGAGGACGTGCAAGCTATTTGAAGATCGTCGACATTGACTGAATACATAATGAACTTTGGAATTATTTTACTAATAGAATTCATTTTAACAACAAAGAGGACGTGCTTACTACACTCCCTTGAAGCACTCCATTTTCCTCGACAGGGTTGAACAGAGGCGTACATGGAATGAACTGTTTGACAGGAAGTCTCTTAGGCAGTTCAACATCCTGCCACGAATGCCAAGTTCAGCCAAGTCAAGAATAATCCCGTACCTCCAGGTTGTATCATATGCTTTCTCTCAATCGAAAAATACAGCAAGACTTTGTTGTTTGTGTAAAAAAGCTTCACGTAGAGTATTTTCAAGATGAACTAGGAGGTATGCATGCCTTTTTGAAACCGCATTCGTGGACATCTAGACGCTCATGGGCTGCTATAACGAAGGTTAATCTAATATTCACGATACTTTCAAAGGATTTTGCAAGCCAGCTGGTGAGGGCTATAGGTATATATCTACTTGGAGAGGTTGGTAGTTTTTCTGGTTTTAAAAAATGGAACAACGATGGCCTTCTTCCAGGCTTCGGGTAGTTTACCTGATACCCGAACCTTACTTAAAAAAACTTAAAAGTGCCTCTACTTTAGGTTCAGAGAGGTAGGGCAGCATTTGATAGTGTATTCCGTCTGGGCTGGGCGCAGTCTGCTTATCGGTTTCTGCTGGTTTAACGTCCCAAGGCGACTCAGGTTATGAGGGACGCCGTAGTGAAGGTCTCCGGAAATTTCGACAACCTGGGGTTCTTTAACGTGCACTGACCTTGCACAGCACAGGGGCCTTTATAATTTCGCCTCCATCGAAATCCGACCGCCGCGGCCGGGATTGAACCCGCATTTTTCGGGCCAGCAGCCGAGCGCCGTAACCGCTCAGCCACCACGGCGGCAGTTTGCTTTTCAACGGACAATACTGTGTTGATTTCTTCAACTGTAAAAAATTACTGTATGGTTCATTTGTATATCCACCTGCAAGGAGTCTTTGTTTCTCTGCTGTGCTTTTGTGTGCTGTGTGTTTTGTACTTCTAAATATTCTGTGTAGACTGATGAGCTGTAAACTGCCGAAGAATATTCACCTAAAATGTCTGCGTGTTCTTCGATGTTTGTATGTATACCAGGGGATGTTAGAAAAGGAAGTGTGAATGGGGTGTATTTACCATTCAGCTTTCGTACGTTCTCCTACATTTTGCTAAGATCCGTGTGCGCGATCTGTACTGCAACTTCATTTCTATTGATGTGATTGAGCTTTTTATGGATGTCACGTAACTTTTCCTCGAAGTCTTTTCGGCACTACGGCGGATACATCGGGCTTCTCCTGTTGCCTTTTTATAGTTTCAGATTTTTCTGCGTGCGGTACGTCCGAAAGTTTCCCCATGCTTTATCCTCTTTCTTTTTTACTACTCTATGTTCTTTTGTATACTAGGTTTTGTGTTTTTTTTCACCACTGCAGAAGATTGAGGTATAGCCAGGCGCGCAGAGGAAATAATGCAGTTTTTGACAATTTCATTAAGTTTATCTACACTTAAGTTATGTCGATCTATTTTTTCTACGCTGGTATTAAATTGAAACAGCGCCCAGTCGGCCAAATGGAGCTTCCATCGTTGTGGTTTTGAAGGAATGATTTGCGGAGAAGATGTTAGGTTGATAAGAACGGGTAGATGATCGCTATCATACGGGTTGTCCAAGACATTTCATTCAAAAGCAGTAAAACAGAAAGCGATGTAAGAGACAAATCTATGCAGCTACATTTTCCTGAGCTTGGAGAGCAGGATGTGTGTTTTCCCTTGTTGAGCAGGCATATATGATTGCACAGAATAAAATATTCCAAAAATACGGCCTCTAGTGTCCGTTTGTTCGCTTGCCCATAAATTGGAGGGAGCATTAAAATCACCAACTAACAGATATGGCTCTGGTAACTGTTCTAAAAGGTCTTCTAAGTCATAGAGTGTTACTGTCAGGTGTGGGTGTAGATATACAGAACCTACTGTAAATGTTTTAAAATGGACAACAGATGCTGCAACGGTTTCAAAATTACTCTGAAGCTTGACTTCACGAGTGACCACACTACTTTGAACAACTATGGCAGTATCTCCAGAGATCCTATTTGTTGCCTCTCGGTCGTGGCGAAAGACGTGATATTTACTTAAAATATCTTTATATTTTGATCCCAAGTTTGTCTCCTGGAGACACAAAACAACCGAAGAATATAAAGCAAGATTATCTTTTACGTCACTGCAGTTTTTCATATGCCTCGACAGTTCTATGAATTAGGAACGCCGTACCTAATGCCTTTTCGGGATTTATTTAAAACCCTATGGTCCCGGTTTTGCGTTCTGGGGAAAGTTACTTATTTGCAGGAAGAGTGATTCGTGGTTTTCTTTTTTTCTCTAGGGAGTCTCGCCACCGCTACTGCGGTGGCGAACCAGGAGTTAAATCCATCGCCACTCTTGCGCCGGATTTCCGCGGGCACGCCATGGATGTGTGAGTTTTGGATGTCAGCGCGCTCTCGTTGACATCCATACCCTCCGCGGTGGATGTATCGGGTGGTTCTTCCTCACGATGGTCTGCGTCCTTCGCATTCGTCTTTTTCGTTGGCACCGCGTAATCAGGCTCAGCTCCAGCGGCAGAGTCTCTTGGACGAGAAGTTGCCTTCTTAGCAGTGTGGGGCGACTGGTCAGTTCATCAGAGCTCATCTGGGTGCCAATTGCCGAGGATGCCGCTGCTGAAAATGGGGCCTGAGGGCCTCGGGCGAAGATCCCATGGTCTTCTCACGAAATTTTGAGCCCTGTGGGCCGTGCCGCCGGTTTCTTTGGTGAGGGCTTGGATGCCGACACCAGGTATGTCGGTTCAACCGGTTTGCCGACAGAAACAGAAGGCGGCAGCGGTCCCCACTTCGCCGCTTCGAACAGTGTCCCATTCTGTTGGAAAGAGATTTTTTTTTGCCTCAAGGTAGGGCAGGTTTTCTGTGGTCTTCAAAGTTATTTGTTTTTCTGTTTTCCAGACTGGGCACGACCTGGAGTACGGGCCATGTGCGCCATTACAGTTGATGCATTTTGATGAGAGTTCACGTCGCTCCTCGCTATGTGTCTCTTCTCCGCATATGACACAAATGGGTGTACCACGGCAAGCCAGCATGCTGTGTACAAACGTCTCGCATTTGTAACATCGTCTGGTATTCGATATGCATGGGCAGTCTTTACAATGGTGGTATGCGGCGTGAATGGAATCAGGCAGTGTTGGGCTTTTGAGAGCTAGGACTATGTGCTTGGTCTTGATTTCAGAATTGTTTCTCCGGATGTTGATTCGTCGGGGGGCTGCTATTACTCCTTGTTCGGCTAGTTCTTCTTTTATTCTCTCATCGGTACTTTGTAGTAGTTAATATTCAGATATTACGCCCTTTGATTGGTTCAGGGTGCGGAACGGAGTTAGTAGACACATTGAACCAAGATTTTCTAACGAATGCAGTTTTTTGCTTTGTTCTTTTTGGGTCGAATTCTACCTGGAGATCTCCAGTTCTCCGCTTCTTTGCTTTGTAGTTTTTGCCTACACAGTTCTTTAGACTTTTGGCTATGACAAATGAGGACAAGTTGGCTACATGTCCGTCAGTATTAAAGTGGACCAAGAAACACTAAATAATTCTGGCTTTTGTGGCATCAACTTCTTGACATCGGTGCGACTCTTTTTCGGGGGCCGATCAGGTATTTGTAGATTTTGCTATACGGCATGTATATACTAAGGGTTCCTGATATTCTGTCACCTCTGGCTCACCCTTATACACAAAGGATGTTCCCGGGACACCCTGCCTGGTAGACAGGTGAGGAGCCCATTGGCCGAGGTTTGATCACGCCCTCAACCACCATCGTTTATGGTTTCTTCCCTCCCCCTCTAAACCTATCGCCACGGTACGGAAGACAGCTTTGGATTGGGGGCTAAGGGTCCGTGGTGACGCCAAGCCCGAACACCATGTTACATAAGGTGCCCCCGCTGGCATTGAAATAAAGGCCGTCTAGAGTAATATGCTAAATTATGAGACACTCTAGAGAAAAGAGCAGGACACTGCTCAGAGGTAGGATACCGTGGGACTGGATTGGTTTCTTGACTTAGAGCAGGTATCTGGCACACAGAAAACATCGGTTATCTTTCACCCAGAGGGTCAATCCCACAGTCGAGGCGCCCATTTACTGCTGAAATCCAGGTCGCATGGTTGATAAGTCGTTGCTGGCCGCGAATGTCTGTGATAATATGAGCAACTTGCCTTTGGAAGATAGAGCTATCGTTTACGGAAGCCTAGGTACGGTTTCCAGGGCATTCCCACGTTGGAGTCTCTAATTGAAACCTGGCGATTAACCCTAATATTTATACAGTTAATTTGTAAAAATTAGTTCGCCAGCTTACTACCTAAAACGATTCAACGGCTTTATTGTGTCCGCCAACGTTGGGAATACTATACTGAAAAAGCCACATTGGTTCCTCAAAACACCTATGTTTCGGAAATGCATAAAGACATCCTTAAAATCTTATGCATGATGTAACTGGTTTTGCTTCGGAGCGAGTGATGACGGCGAGGACTATAGCGTTCTCTTCCGCTTCCGTGCTGTTCTCGCTGCGTACTCAGGTGGACGTTATCGCTTCGTCGATCCAGTTAATCATTGCTATTACCTTTGGCTTTGCTGATCAGAAGCTTGCGGTGTCCTATAGAGGGTGTTACGCTCGTTGCTAATATCCGGTGAAAGCACGCGGAAAGGCAGACCACTGCTCAACCGCCTTGGGTTGCCGGCATCCAACCACCCACCGCCACAAAACCTAGTGTCCTTGAAACCCACGCTCTGTGCAAAGATCCCGCACTGTAAACACGAATCAACTCAAATGGGAGTTTAAATGGTTGGCGTCATCCTTTACACTTCATTTGAAGAAACATTAACTCTATCAATATGAAGTAAAAATGTGCTGAATGACATATTTTGCTGCCTGCACTAAATAATGAGGTATAAAGGAGGATTTTCCTCCTTATAACTCCCATTTTTAAATGGAGTTTCTTGGTCTCCATTCGCCCCAAGTCCCGAATGGAGTACAAAAAAAAACACCATTTTGCGCCATCCGCACCGCCACCTAGCGTCTCGTCTGCTTCTTGCCAGCCGTCTGATAATGGCTGTGACTGACGACCCTCTGGTGAACATCGTCGCTGGATCTCTGCTCACTTCTGCGCCTTCGGGGGCGCCTGCTGCTTTACAAGATATCGGCTTGTCGCCGTTTCTCGTTACAGTAAGCTAGACAATTTACCCCCTCTTAAGAAGCCTCCAGTGCTGTAACCATACCTCACTTTCTTTTGTTAGTGTCGCCTTCCCGTTAGAGCTTCTGCTTAGGCCTAATTGTCACAGCTTTCTTTATTGTGTCTCTCGTGGTGTGTTGCACCAGATTGTAATGTGTTGCATTAAAAAGGAACTGTTTAGTTTCAACGCTGAGGTCCTAATTGAGCTGATGAGGCTACATTTATGAGGCTACAAAAGCTTTTAAGACTTGGCTACAAAAGCCAAGTCTTAAATAAATGAATATGAAAGCAAACACTGCCATACCAAACTGCATTAAGGGGTGTTTTCATATTGAACTTATTCTGTCCTGGTTTTAGTCAAATATAGCATGGTGTAGAGCGTGAAAACTACCCCGCGACTCCTCTTCAGATTTCAACTATTGATTCTAATATCACATCCCTTTATCTACGAACATAGTCAACCAAACGAGCTCGTACAGCAAAAGCAGACGACAGGCAGACGGCTCCTGCCGCCTCCACCTACGCTGCCGCTGGGCTTGAGATGGCGAATATAACGGATGACGCGGGGTCACAATAGGGCAGCGCAGTTTCCCAAGTTGGACTGCCGGCGGCGCTCGCAGCTACTGCCCGTTCCCGCCGCTGGAACTGCTATAAGAATGAGCCTGAATGAGGATAAATAGACATGACGTGATTTTAAGAGCCTTAGCTTTCACTCATCATGTTTCCAGATTTCTTGGGCTCTGCTTCCACCCTGAGGTCACAGTGCCATTTGTGACAGCAACTACTCATCAGGTTTTGAGATTTGGTGGGGTCTCCTATCATCTTGAGATCACAGCGCCATCTTTAGCAGCAACTAGAAAACAGACATCTCGCATCGGCACTTGTAGCGCCGTCTACAATAGCGTTGTAGAAACAGCTACCTGCCGCATGCCAATGATGACGTCATGGTCCTATATGGTGGATAGATGTGAAACTATGTGACTATCTGACGTCAGGGGACGAAATAGTGGCTTAGGTAGAAGGATAGCCACCAAAGAAAGGGGGTTGAAAGAGCGTAATTTGCTCAGGCTGACGCAGGCCTTCATCACAAGCAGGATCTGCTACGCCACCCCCTACATAGAACTTAACAAAGGGGAGGTAGACAGACTGAATATAACCATTAGGAAAAGTGTAAAAAGAGCCCTCAGTTTACCCGTAAACACCTCCACTGAAGAACTTGAAAAAATTGGGGTTCATAACACATGGGCGGAGCTTAAGGAAGGAGTTCACAGCTTGAGCGACTTAGCAAAACCCGGACAGGTAGGAAAATTATGGCATGGGTGGGGGTAGAGCCTGACAGCAAAATAGAAGGCAAGGTAGAGATACCTCTCGACATCAGGTCCAAAATCAAAATTCCCCCATACCAAAAAACATGCACCCTCAGTTAAACAAAGATAGAAGACAACATAGGGCTAAGGCTATGGTTAAAAAGTTCAGAGAGCTGCCTGCCGAGGAGGTATCATACGTAGATGCCACTGGGGGACCAGAGGCGGCTGCGGTTTCGGCCGCTGTAGACGGTCAGGGAAAACTCCTGATCACAGCCTCAGTCAGAACCCAGAACACAGAAACTGCTGAAGAAGTGGCGGTGGCGCTCGCCCTAGCAGGATATGATGCAGGATACATTCTTTGCGACAGTAAGTCCGCTGTCAGAAATTTTAGTAAGGGCTTGGTCTCTTGGGAAGCCAAACGCATTCTGGAGAGCATGCCAAAACACAGGTTCGCTGCACTATTCTGGATACCAGCACATGAGGAAATAGCTGGTAACGAGGCCGCTCACCTGCTAGCCGGAGTAACCTACATCCGGACAGCAGCGGAGCAACCCATCTGCAATAATCTTAAGGATGCCCGAATCACATACAAGGAAATTACGCATAATTACAAATTAGAAAAAAGAGCATACCCACCTCCGGACGTTTCCCTTAATCACAAAGAGGCTTACATCTGGAGGAGGATTCAGGCAGGGGATTCAGACATATCGCCAGCCAAAATTGCTAAAAACCCAGATGACGAAAAATGCATCGACTGTGGGGCAAGGGGTACGCTAAACCACATTACTTGGGAATGTCTTAGCTCACCAGGGGCTAAACAAGACCTAACTAGTTCCGAAGCCTGGGAGGCGCTGCTGCGGAGCGAGGACCCCAAGGCGCAGCGCAAAGCAACCCGCATGGCGGCTGAGGCCGTGAAACATCAGCTACACCGTCCTCAGCCGACAGCCTCTCCTCCTGATCGGGCTTAGGCTTCGGCCGAGCCTGAGAGGGGGTAGGGAGACCACCATCTGCCGGAAATAAAGTTTTTCTGAACTGAACTGGCGTAGGTTGGGTTTCTCGAATTCATGATGGCGGCCATTAAAATTGGTTGTGCCCTCTTATCCCTTTCCCTCTATCACCAAAAACATCCTATAAAGGGCAGGAAAGCTGTCCCGTGATGGGACCGCTATGTATACTCCGGCAACAAGGGTCGTTCATCCGGGGACAGCTGTGTACCAAATTTGGTGGGCAAATAAAACCCTATTGCCTGCGGTACAGAAATATAACTGCAATTACATAATGGGTAAATATTGTATACATGCAATTACTAATTGAAGCTTTACCATATCGCACCGCAAGTCGAACTCTAGGCCTTCATTGACCTCCCAAAGGAATCAAATCGCGTTTGGTACGTATCTTGAGGGGGTGTTACTTCACACCCTATAGACGTGCATCCTAATTTCTAGGATAGATGGCGCTAGGCGTCGATCGCTCCGGTAGGCGGCATGCGTGCACGCGTAGCCGAGCATGGTGGTAATCCACCCCGTTTCTAACGGTATCACTTTCTGTTTCTTTAGACCTGCGGCGTGTTCTTCTTCGCTTTCTTCGTCTAGTAAACCAAACAGCTAACGCTCGTTACTTCAACGTCTTCAAGGCGGTGGTGGCCTTTTTTAGGCTTCATTTCTGTAGATTGTTAAAAAATTAATCCCTTGTACTCTTAAATACCTCTCTTGTATAAGAGAGTAAGTAAAATGCTCATTTATACGGAGTAAATAAAAACCGCTTTCGAGTGTGCGCCAGAGGACAAGCCATTTACTCCTATTTGGGCGTTTTGTTTGTTAACAGTGTGGCGGCACCAATCTACACAACATCCATAATGATCACCACAGAGGCAGAAGACAGGCAAGAGTGCAGGTGCTAACATGCTCCCGTGGAGACGATTCGTTAACGCTGCTACTCCTAAAAGCCAACCAAATGCATGGTGGTCATGAACGAGGATGGTCACGCAATCAGTTCCCGCATCGAGTGACTTGATTTCAAGCCACACCGGGATAGAGGGAGCCAACAACCTCGTTATACAAGCCCCATCACGCACACTTAATTAGGCAAACAAAATATGTGACGACACAAAATCGAAGGCCACCTGCCGGACGTATGCATCAAGACTGATAACTTTCCATGCGCAACACATACTGAAGAACATCCGTGATCCTAGCACACTCCCCATAGTACTCATCTTCTGGACTCTAGGCTACGCGCCCCGTCCTAGCAACGAGTGTGCAGACGCGCTAGTCCAAGAGCTTACAGGCCAGGTAACAGGCAACGGGCGGTAACACCTCAATGACGCATCACTTGCAGAGCCACTGACATAGTCACACATCCTAGAATACTAAACGCTTGCAAGAATAACTCTTACATCCCTCTACCCCTCCCTACCAAGAGCGGACGCCAAGTTGAGGTGTCAACTACAGAACTCCTTCCCAACCCTTCATCACAAGCACACCTTCTTCCTGCCACATTTATCCTCTCACAGCACGTAATGTAACAGCGCTAGGCCAACTACATTCCACTTTATGGGAAAATGCTCTGAACCACCCCAAGAAATACATATACCCCAACTCAGTGCCTCCTCATCGGAAGCTGCTCTGTCAAGCTCTACACATGGAGGTCACCATGCGGCTGATCGCACGCTCTTTTGAAATACGGAAGTGTATTTAACATCGTTTTAAAACATCAACGCTTCTACCTCATCGTACGGGACGCAGAGCAAATAAAAATGTTCTGCTAGGAATCCTCAAGGGAGTAGAGGGAACGCCTGGTTACAAACGATACCTGTCATTTATCTGACATTTTAAGAAGACCAGAAAAAATTCTGTTTAACCTCCACGCTGAAAGCTTTGAGATGTGTTAGGATGAAATCTAGTTGTGCTCTCTTAAAACAAAATTTTCATGGGGTGCAGCTGGGAGTTACAAGTGCGGGTTCTAAATAAAAGTTTTATGCTCTCTAGTGCGGAAGCTTTGCTAATGATTGCACGTTGATGAAGCATTTATACCAACAGTCTACATTTGTATCGTTCTGACTGCATCATTTTTTGGCATGTATTATGCCGCATAACGAATGCAACCCATACCCATGCATTTTCAATGAACTTCGAATCATCCGCTTGCCATAGCTGCACGAAGCTTTACTTCTACAGCGGTATAAAGCCAATGTTAATCACAAAAAATTGCAATATGATAAAGCTGTCAGGATTACAATGCAAAGAGCCAAAGTACTCCACACGAGCGACACCCAAATGTTATGTGCCTGGGATACGAACAAATTACGGTCATAAAATGTTCAGCTACAAGCTAAGGAGTCCGAATTAATGCACAGCTAATGCCAAATTTGTTATTTTTGTTCATCTTTGTTCACATTTTTTTCTGGAAGTGCTATCATGTTGTATACCACTGCAATGCCTTTGTGGGGTGCGTCGGCTTCGTCAAGCCTTCCCAATGGCTTTTTGTCGGCGCACCCAACATCGTCATGATGTTAAATAAACATGATTTTGATTCTGATTATGCTTTTCCAAATTTTCAGAAAAAATAAAATGCGTCGATTGAGCGACTATCCTTGTAAACACAGTTCTCAGAGACTTCATTGGAAAAGACAATCCACATGACTGAAGTGCACTTACTTTCCGGAAGATGTGCTTCACAGAAGCAGTAGTGCGGCTCATTGAGTCCACAAAACGCACCTTCAACACCTCTGTGACGGCATTCCTCGAAGCATCTGCTCTCATCTTCTGGACAGCCGTATGGTTCTGCAAGTGTGCATTTCTAGGACACTATACTTCTCAAAATTTACTTAAAAAGGCAATGCAGAGAAATCGGACCATCTGCAGGGCCACAATACAAGCCATTATTATGAAGTTGATTACCGCATTAGGGTTTAAAGATGTTAGCAGACGTCAGATACACAACACAGCGGAAAAAGTACATCTTTTCCTTTTGTGTTTGTTCAGTGTCGGAGCGCGTCATTATAAGCAAACGCTGCCGATACGGACAAGACAACCTAGAATACCTCGTACTATCCCTGAAAGAGGACTCAGCTTATGTAAAGTGCACAGATTCGCCCAAATTGTGAATTCTTTCTTCATTGTGTCTGCGAAGTTCTATCAGTGTCGTGACTATTAAGCAAAGATTGCGTAATATTGATTTGGGGACAACGGCAGCTTAAAGAAAATATTTGAGCTTGTTCACATTTTGTTCCGTGGTCAAGTGTGCTTGCCGGTGTTAATAATACAAATACATATGAACTAGTAGTAGTCACACACGGGGATTCAAAAGCTAGTTTTCTTTTTAATGCCAAGAATATACCTCACTACAAAGGCAGCCCCTTACTTAATTTCAGGACGCGATGAGTATCAGCGATACCTTGCAGTTTTCTTTTCAGTGTTCCTGTTTTAAAATGCACCAAAGGGTTTGTAATATGTTAATAATAAGGACGTGAGAATAGTAATTTTTCTAAGTCGAACTGAATGAAAAAAGTCTAACTTTGCTGCCAAATTAAAAGCATTGTGTTGCCAAAGTCCGAAAGGAATGCGAATAGCACGTTGATAGAACGGAATTGCGTACAAGTACCGTATTTTTAATATTCTCAATACCTGTGAAAGTACCCCTACGAGACAACAGCCACAATTTTTGGTATGGAGTCCGCGTTTACAAATTTACATATTTAAAGACTAGAATTTTCCAGTTTGCAGACTATAGTGGACATATTTTTCAGCATCTCCCAAGAAGCATGAAGTTCCCAACGTGCATCTGTATCTCAATTTTTAAAGACTTCCGCCCTGTTTTTGTTACCATAACCCCGCTTACCAGTTCTATAACCGCTCACTGCCACAAGTTCATATCTCAGCTTCGATGAACCTGAAAATACGAAGAAGTGGAAGCGGGTGGTGGAATCCTGCAATGGTTTTGCATCTCAAGACATTGTGAAAGGTGCCTTGAAATCTTTTTGCGGACGTGTCTGCTCCGTGTAGAGTAACAATGAAGATACTGGCCAAATGTCTGATTCAATCTTTATACGTAGAAATGACAGATTATTAGCGCGAAAATTTTATTGCAGCATTGCGAAATCGAAGCAGCATCCTAGGTGGCATTGGAGTGGTACCGGCTTTTGAAAAAGCCGTTGCTAGAATTGGGCGTATTTTATTTGAAGTTCACATTACCATTCGTAACCAATTCGCTATTTTGAGAACATATTTATTTAGTTGTGAATAATTTTGAGCATGCGCTGCTTGGCTCGTTCGACAAATACAATAGGTTGCTATTCTGTTTAATAGAAAACCAGTAATTTTCGTACACCCTTGCCTGTAGCGTAATTATGCAGTATCGTGCTGTGTTGCTGTGTGGGTTGTAAAAACATGGGGATGTTCAATTTAAGAAAAGAGGACTTTCGATCTGAGGAAAAGAACACTCCTTCAAATCTGTGTTCAGCAGCAGCGCCTGCGCACGTGATGGAAGGCAAGGTACATCTTATTCCTGCTAAAATCTGAACTGCAATGTTTGTCCTAATTTAAAGATAATTTTTGGGTATGGCGCTGCACAAAGTTTCGTTCAAAGCACATTTTTTTATGTACACACAAAGTGCAACATGTAAGTGCCCAGTTTCCAAAAAGGAGGAAAAAGCACATATTCTAAAGATGGTTAGAGAGGTTAGCTGTCTTACGTGTCAATTGTTCGATTAGATCTCCGGTGGGTAGTACTCGTCCATAGGGCCACGACAAGCGATATTCGCCTGCACAAAATAATTCTTTTCATGCACTCTCTGCTCAGTTTCACCTCTAAAAGCATCATTACTAGATTTCCTTATTGCACAATTAAACGCCCACCACGTAATTTTACACATCTGGAGGCCTGTGTTTTTCAAATATAGTAATTTTATTGTTAAAAATGTATTCTCTCTAGAAGCTCCGGGAGCCGAAGATCTGGTCTTATCGAGTCGTATACTATTTTTCATATCACATGCAAGGTTTTGCGTGACTCAGAGGCAAAACACACTTCTGATTGCTGATAAATCTTCGAATCTTTACAGTGCGTCCCACAGTAGCGAATGAGGTGAAAGGGGCTCATAATTGGCCAAGCAGGTTTGATGCAGCTTAGATACCAGATTACCATAGTGTTACAGCCCTTTAGACTGCGGTTGTTATACTTTGTACTAGTGCGGCATTAACGCTTATTCGAATCTTGTCACCCGCGTAGAAGTGTCCCTTCTGCTCACTGGAGGAGGAAAAATTAATTTGTTAATATTTACGCGGTTCATTATCTTATAGCCGAGAATATAATAGCGGCGATATGAAATTGTCCAAGAAGTATGTCGGTATTGACTAAGACAGCGAAATAATAAATTTTGAATTCCGACAGGGTAGAAATGTGCGTTGGCCCGATCTCAAATAATCTGCCACGCCTAAATACTGCATATTGGATTACGTCGTATTTTAGACCATATCATCATAGCGGTCCCGACTAAGATTGCACATCTATCCTTCCTGGATAGGGCCGACATCATTGGTTCTGGACTGGATGCTGAACCGAAAATTGTATACCCTGTTTAAACGAGCGGGAATACAGTAGTGAAAGAAACATGACTCCACTCAGCGAACCTGGTTACTAAGACAGTGCAGAACCGTTTTTCAAAAAAGTACATAAGTTGCGAAATAATGTAATGAAAATCGCGACACTGCCTTGTGTGGTTCATTTTCATTATTCCTTATCTGCTCTGTTCCTTTGTCAGGTCGACCCATCTAGCCCGCAACGGTATCCTTGTGTCGCACAGTTTTAATTCCTGGCAATAACCTAAAACTCTATGGCTGAACCAGACTTCTCCCTGCGGATTGCTCTTCAAATTATATATATTTTTTAACATGCCCTGTATTGCTAAAAACTTCAAGAAATTTGCACAAAAGAGCAGTTAGGTATGGTTTGTAATTCACTGTGAATGTATCGAAGGAACTTTACTGTGACCGTTTCCCAAGAATTTCTGTGCTAATGTGTTTAATGACGCATTTACGCAACACTTTTCAACACTACTGATGTCTAGATGTCATCCACGCCGCCTTCCACATGTGTTTTTATCTGATTGATAACAGTAGTTGTGGTCGGCACTGCAAAAGTTGCAACACTCTTAACCTTCAATCCTCCCTTGGATATGACTGCATTAACTCGAAGCCCTTGCAAAATACCTGCAGTTTTATATCATAAATTATAGCCAACACTTTTCAAAATCAACTGACCATAAACGCTCCCCATCGAGGGGAAACTCGAGGAGGTGGTTCCTGTCTGCAAAACTGGTGTTGAATTTTTGCATTTCGATTTCTCTCCATTTTCCACAAAGTACGTCCTGTAGAATGCTCCAGCATATTGTTACAAGGAGTTCTCCACAAACAATTGTGCAACACAAAGAGGTACTCTACGACCTGAGGCTTTGTGAATGCCCTTGCACACACTCAGCGTCATCGCCTTCAAGGTCACCGATAGTGACATCTTCGTTCGCGGAAAATGCTACCCCCGCGGCGAAATCACCGTCCCGGTGAGGGCAAGGCGGGTGAGGTGGATTGGGAATATATGGCCTAATGTAGGGAACGTGCTTAATTTCGGAAGGAGGTGTAGCGGAGGGGGTCTTGGGATGGAGCGGTGCAATCTCGTACGTCACAGAAGTCATTTGGCGCAAAACACCGTATGGGCCCGTGTAACGAGGCAGAAGATTTGCGCAAAAGCAAACACGACGCAGCGGGAGCTAGAGGAGGACGAAGCAGCCGGGAGAGTAGTGCACATCACGGTGGATACTGTCGTAGCGGCGTTTTTGCGGCCCTTGAGAAGGAGACAGTCCCTGACGAGCAACCTGGCGGGCGGCGTCGGCCCGGGCGATGGCGTCACGAGCATATGTGGTACAGAGAGGGTGGCGGCAGCGGCAGTAAGCTATCCAAGGGCCGTAATGGCTGTTGCCCAAAAAGAAGATAGAAGACAAGTACCCAGCGGTATCATGACGATAAGGGAATGTCACAAATGTAGGCTAATGTCCCAATCGCGGCAATCATCAGAAACATACATAGAGAGCATGTCACTGAACATGCGGTTTAGACGCTCCGTAAGCCCGTTCGTCTGAGGGTGCTAAGCCGCGGGGAATTGGTGTCGAACGGAGCACGAACGAAGAATTTCTTCAACCATTCAGGAGAGAAAGCAGTGGCCACGGACTGTCAGCAGCTGTTGTCGGAGGCCGCCATGGTGGCGGAGGACGTCGCGCAGAATACTGTCAGCCATGTCACTAGCACAGATGGTCGGGAGGGCTCGTGTTATCGCATACCACTTGGCGTAGTCGCTGACGACGGCGGTTTATTTGTTCCCCAAAGTGGACATAGGAAAGGGTCCAAGCAAGTCAAGGCGAACAAAAGAAAACGGCTCAGCCAGGACGGCTGTCGGCTGGAAGTGTCCGGGAGGCAGTGCCGAGGGCCTCTTTACGCGCCGACAGCGCTCGCAATTGGCCACATTGCGGCGGACACAGCAATAGAGGCGAAGCCAGAAGAAACGCCGACGAACGCGGGTGTCCGTGCGAGCGACACCAAGGCGACCAGCCTCCGGAGCGTGATGGAATTGTTCGAGGATAGTAGAATCCACATGTTGGGGGACGACAAGCCAGAGCTCAGCGCCAGCAGGGCGCATATTGCGGCGGTAAATTGTGCTCTTGTCGATGACGTACATGGCAAGGGAAGAGTTGGGGTGGTCGGCGTTGAGACGATCGATGATAGAACGTAAGTTGAGATCCAAGAGCTGCTCGTCGGAGTGTGTGAGAAGGCCGAAAGGGACCGGACATAGGCGTCAGAGTCACAGTCTATGGAGGAAGGAGGATCAACGGGATAAAGAAATAACGGGACAGGCAATCTGCATATCGGTGAACACGGCCGGATTTGTGCACGACAGAAAATATATGCTCTTGCGAGCGCAACTCCCAGCGCCCAAGGACTCCAGTAGGGTCCATGAGGGAAGAGAGCCAGCACAAAGCGTGGTGGTCGGTCACAACAGTGAACGGTCGGCCAAACAAGTAAGGATGAAATTTAGCAACGGCCTCAACGAAGGCCAGACACTCCCGCTCTGTGATGGAGTAATTCTTTTCCAGGGAATAAAGAGGCGGCTGGCATAGGCAGTCACGCAGTGGTGGCCACGTTGCCGCTGAGCAAGGATGGTGCATATCCCGTGGCCGCTGGCGTCTGTGCGAAGTTCCGTAGGGGCGGAAGTGTCGAAGTGCGCCAAGACAAGGCGGTTGGCGACGACAGCAATGAGGCTTGTAAAAGCATCAGCGTGCTCCGCACCCCAAAAGAAGGGAACGTCTTTCTTCAGCACATTGGTGAGAGGGCTGGCGACTCCAGCGAAATTGGATACGAACCAGCGACAATACAAATACATCAAAGATGAAACTGCGCACGTCACTGGGCGAACGGGGAGTAAGAAAGGCACTGACGCCGCGGACTTTGTCCAGATCGGGCTGACCGCCAGCAGGATTAAATAAGTGGCGAAAACTTTACATTCGCGGCGAACGAAACTGCATTTCTTTGAGTTAAGCTGAAGGGCGGCGAGGCGGAAGAGCGCAAGGATGGACGAAAGTTCAAGCAGGTGGCTCTCGAATGTGGACGAGAAAATAATCACGTCGCCCAGGTAGCATACAGAAGTTGTCCACTTAAAGCCGCGCAGCAAAGAGTTCATAATGCGTTTATATGTTGCAGGGGCGTTACAAAGGCCAAAAGCCATTTTTGGTAGAGCACGTCTGGGGTGACAAAAGCGGTCTACTCACAATCCGTTCCGTCGACAGAGATTTGCCAGCAGCCGCTGCGAAGGTAGATGCAGGAAAAGTAGCGGGCTGCGTGTAAACAATCTATGGCATCATCAATGCGAGGAAGAGGTTAGACTTTTCTTCATTATTTTGTTCAGGTGCCGATAGCCGACACAAAAGCGCCAACTCTGATCTTTCTTAACAATCACAACAGAAGACGCCCAGGTACTTTTCGAAGGCTGGATAATGTCGTTGGCCAGCATCTCGTTGACCTTCCGCTAGAGGACGTGGAGCTGAGATGGAGATATACGGTACGGCCGCTGGTGTCAATCCGCTTATTTACAACGTACGTTTGGACAAGAGGTTGAGAATAAAAGTAAAAAAACATCCCTACAGGACACAAAAAGGTGGTGAAGATTTTAAGCATAATTGGGGCTCACATATCCCAAAATAATCCAGGAAACAAGAGTTCGACCAGAGATGGGCTGCAAAGGGGCGCCTGAAGGCGGATCAGGTGTCAGGGCTCAGAACGGTGCAGTCGGCCAGAGGCGTCAAATCTGCAAGTAAGATGTTTTCGGGAAGAACATGGGACGAAAGGCTGAAGATAAGGACAGGAGGGTAGGTGCTGTTCTTGGCAACGCGCACGACGAAGTGTGGGAGAATTATATTTTGGTTTATAACAACATCAGTAATTAGGCAAGCGACGTAGTCGCCGCCAGGAAAAGGTGGAAAAAGCGACTTAGGTAGACAGCAGAGTCAGGGGGCAGGTGAGCGAACTCCGTGGAGCGAATGTAGGTAGGGCTGGAGGAGGCGTCAGAGCATACGGGCAAGTCCAGTTGAAGAAGGCTGCTGGAGCAATCAATTAGGGAGGCGCGGGCTGTTAAAAAATCCAGGCCGGGGATCACGCCGTGAGCGCTCCAATAAAGGACGATGAACAGAACCGGAATAAGATATCCGGCAATGGTTACTCGGGCAGTATACATTCCAGTAAGGGCAGCAGTACCGTCATTGGCGACGCCAACTGTTGCAGAGGTCAGCACAGGATTTGCTGTCCGGGGCATCAATGCAGCGTCACCTCCGGAAGCTGCATCGGCTAGTTTCCCGAGAGACGTTAGGCGGAAGATGGGGAGGAGCCGCGGTGAGGAAGAGGGGAACGAGAACGGTGGGTCCGTGGAGGTGAGCAGCTGGACCCATGAACAGTCAGAGTGGTCTCGGAGTGGGGTGAGTCATAGCCGGATGGGAAACGGTGGGATCCGCAGTTGCCAAGAAAATCAACGTAGGAGAACGCGCTGGGAGTAGTGTTCCGACGGCAACGGCAGTGGCGAGTGTTGTGTCCGACACGCGAGCATGTGAAACACATGCGCCGATCGTCAGGGGTTCGCCATATCGCAGGATTAGGGTAGCGCTAACGGGTCATGAAGGTGATGGCGGGCGTAGCCTTAGCGACTACAGGAGGGACGGGGCTCGAACCCAGGTTTTCCAGTGCGTGGCTAGAGGAAATGCTTATGTTGGCAACCTCCTTTCGAACAACGGCCTGAATGAGAGATATAGTGGCCATCGTGTTGTCCGGCAAAGGTGGTGTAGAGACAATGGGAGTCAGGGCCTCTAGTTCAGAGGGTTCACAGGGCATGATCCTAGTCAAGTTGTCGGTGTCATAAGGTTGCCGTAAGGTCGGTGGATCCTCGGATCAGGAACTGGCAGCTGTGTTAGGTAAACGGTCAAAACAGTGTGCAGTTATCCACTGGTTGACCTGTTCAAATTGCCGGCAAACCTGTAGGATGGAATAAATCGTGGAGCAGTCCTTGCAGAGAAAGTTGCAGGCGTCGTCAGCAATGCCTTTTGCATGCGCCCCACCTTACCTATCTCGGACACTTCTTGACGAACTTCTTGACACAAGACCAAGACATCCGGAATATTGGAAAGGTAAGATTCTTTAGACGTTCGGGCGCGCAGCAAGTTTCTTACTTAACGGCGAGCTGCCGTCCAACAGGCTTCCAAAACAAGTCTCGGAGCTTCTGTTGGCATATGCCCCAGGATGTAAGATATTCGTGGTTTTCAAACCATACGCGCGCGGTTCCGGCAAGGTAAAATATCACATTCGCGAGCATGAGCGTAGTGTCTCAATTGTTATGTTTGCTGACAAGCTCATAAAGCGAGAGCCAGTCCTCGATATCCATGTCGTCAGTGCCGCAAAAGGTGCCCGACTCGCGTGAGTGCCGACAACGAGAGAAGGTGATGTTGGCGTGGATAGAGCCGCTTCGGTAGTCATAGGGATAGTACCAAGGTGATGACCACTGCGTAGATCCAGCTTGTGGGCGTCCCGGGTGATGACGTCAATCAGCACCGCACGCCAAATGTAACGGAGAGGTCTACACAAACAACTGTGCAGCGCAGAGAGGTACCTGAGGCTCCGCAAACGCTCACACATACACTCAGCGTCTTCTTCTTCAAGAGCGCCGATAGTCACCTAATTGAATTACTTGAATCGAAGTCATCTTTCGCACCGGCACAACATCGATCTCGCAAATCATACTCCTGTAAGATCGAACTCACACACATTGTATTTTGGGGAAAGGCAATGACGCATTATCTGTCTCACATCTCGGCAGACTCCCGAACCGCGCCTTAAGGGAAGGATGATGATGATTATAGGTTTTTATGGCGCAAGGGCATTTATGGCCAATGAGCGCCATGACACAAGGTATTTTAGACTTCTCAAAATGGGGTCAAAGACTCATTTCCCAAGCATTTCACCCTACATAAGCCGAGCACCAGACCAGGGGAAAGCTTGTACTCATTGTATCACTGGTCGGTACCCGGCGGAACTGGGGATCGTACCGCGCCCCTACCGCGTGCGAGGTGGATGCTCAACCACTTGGGCACCGCTGCGGTCCTTAAGGGATGGGATAATAGAGGGAGTGAAACAAGAAGGAAGGAAGAGGTGCCGCAGTGGAAGTCTCCTGAATAATTTCGACCACCTGGGGATCTTTAACGTTTATAACAAAATGCACATCTCCAACCAAAATTTTAACTTTAACCCAACGTTTTGAAGCCGCCTCGGCTCCATCAGGGGTGACTGAGGGCAGTAGCTAGCGTCTTTTAAGTATGGAGGGGAGGGGGGGGGGCTGAAAAGAACAACAGCTGTGTCGCGAAAGGCGCGGGGAGGGGGAGAGGGGTTTAGGCTTTTAGTCACGCTGGCGCACTGCAGGGAGGTGCTGAATGGCGACTTTTTTTCGTTGCGTTGAAGAGCGAAGTCCCTGGGCATGTACTGGGGGCAGGTTTCCTTTTGTGCGGTTGACCCAACCAGACAGGCAAATTTGTCAAAATGTTTAGTTTTCGATCTTTAACGTGCACTGACAACGGACAGCACACGGGCGTCTTTGCGTTTCACCTCCACCGAAACGCTGCCGCCGCGGTCGGGTTCGAACCCGCGAACTCCGGATCAGTAGCCAACAGCCCTAGCCAGTGAGCCACCGCGGTGGGTCACACGCATTACACAGTATTCTCGAACACTCATCATACACTGACTGTATTTTTAGACTGTGCAACACACACACACACACACACACACACACACACACACACACACACACACACACACACACACACACACACACACACACACACACACACACACACACACACACACACACACACACACACACACACACACACACACACACACACACACACACACACACACACACACACACACACACACACACACACACACACACACACACACACACACACACACACACACACACACACACACACACACACACACACACACACACACACACACACACACACACACACACACACACACACACACACACACACACACACACACACACACACACACACACACACACACACACACACACACACACACACACACACACACACACACACACACACACACACACACACACACACACACACACACACACACACACACACACACACACACACACACACACACACACACACACACACACACACACACACACACACACACACACACACACACACACACACACACACACACACACACACACACACACACACACACACACACACACACACACACACACACACACACACACACACACACACACACACACACACACACACACACACACACACACACACACACACACACACACACACACACACACACACACACACACACACACACACACACACACACACACACACACACACACACACACACACACACACACACACACACACACACACACACACACACACACACACACACACACACACACACACACACACACACACACACACACACACACACACACACACACACACACACACACACACACACACACACACACACACACACACACACACACACACACACACACACACACACACACACACACACACACACACACACACACACACACACACACACACACACACACACACACACACACACACACACACACACACACACACACACACAAGGAAAGAAGACGGGACAGCAGTAGTGAGTGGCACACAGTCATGCCAACGTTTTTTTTTGTTTCTGCATGTGTAACCAAATGTGACCATTTGATAAGGTTTCCCATAAACTGCTACTTCACAAATTAAATTAAGGATAGATCGTGATACACGATTTTTATTGAATTTTCCAACTTACCGCTCTCAATTATTTAGCTCTAATGGTTAGCTCTTCTTTTACCGATGTACGTTCCGGCGTACCACAAGGCACAAATCATGGTCCGCTTGAGCTTCCCGTAACCTTCCCTCCCTAATAAATTCTAATACCTACGCCTTCGTAGATGCCTGCTTCTTTGTTCGTGAAATGAATAAGGTGAACCATTTTTCAGTTCTGCAATACGACCTTATTATAGCTTAAGAGAACTTCTTGTTGGGCACACACACACACACAAAACAACTACTTTTCTCGTGTGCGTGTGCGTGTGCGCGTGCGCGTGCGCGTGCGTGTGCGTGTGCGTGTGCGTGTGTGTGTGTGTGTGTGTGTGTGTGTGTGTGTGTGTGTGTGTGTGTGTGTGTGTGTGTGTGTGTGTGTGTGTGTGTGTGTGTGTGTGTGTGGTTTTTGGCACCTTTAAATTACGCTGACATTGATACTATAACAACTTTGTAATACATGGCTTGTGAGCTAAACCTCAAAAAACGCAAAATTATGCTAGTTTCAAGGACAACCAATACATATGCCTCTTATTAGCTTAATAACTGCCCGCCTGCATAAATAAACCCATACAGATATCTAAAGTATCCATAACACCGCTAAACTAACTTCGTCGTTTAACATTCAAAACATGTTAAATAATGCGGACTGCATGTTAGGTAATTTAGTCGTAACTTTTCCAAGGCCCCATCCTCATTAAAACTACTACTCTACAAGACACTGTGTCTATCGAAACTGGAATACGCGACACAGGTTTTGGATCACTATTTCGAGAAACTATAGCCAATTCACTTGCACTTGTTCAAAATAATTCTGTGCGTTTAATTCTATGAAAATATGACAGGGCGGCTAGCATAACTAACATGAAATCCGGACTCAACATTTTCTTATTTTCAATGCGTAGAAAGATTTTCCGTCTCAGTCTTTTTCACGAATTTTCCAACCATTCTCCACTTACGTTACCATCAACTCATGTCAAACCGCCTCGCTTATACACATAAAGTTGGAAGCGAAGCACCTTCCAGAATAGCTCGTGAATATTAATAATAATTCATAACAAACTTCTCCACGCGTTTTTAGCTAACATTGTATATTCAGGTTCTCTCTAATGTTGTTAATAATTTACTGAGCATTTATTTTGCTTTGAGAAATTTATCTACTTATTCCACCGCTCACTCTCGGTAATGCATTTGGCTCTGAAGTATAAAATAAATGAAATGGAGCAGCAGATAAATGTTAATTATGAGTGCTAAATACAAATGCTAAGCAAATATTCTTGGGATGTGGTCAATTATTGTGTTTCAGATGCGCAGAAATTATCTCGGAATAGCTTGTGTAATAATTGAGCCAAGTAACTTCCCAATTATATCGGCAATTATGATACCTTAAAAAGTGATTATTTTACTTATTGCTAAATATCTCCTAAAATGTCTCATGCTGACAACCTGTGAACACATTTAGCTATTAGCATTCATCTAGCGAAGAAAAGAGACGCATTGCCTACCATTGCTTTTGCCTGGAGCCTCTTGGTGTTTTTTATCTGCGAAGGAAAAACAAAGTACTGTCATTACGTGAGATCGCACAGATAAATAAAGAAGGCATCTTGAAAGTGACTACTGACGAAAATGTTACTCAGACAGGAATTGGAGCTTTAGATGCTAATTGCTGACCTTCGATTGGCTATTGAATAGAGAACAACTTGTGTATTTCAGTAAATTAAAAATGTATTAAAAAGAAAAATAAATTTAGACGCCTTGATAAGCTTGTAGTGCGGTACCCGAATATGCTAAAATACCTTCTATCAATATCTATGCAGGCCTGGTCATAATAAATATCTTGCAAGACGATAAAGTCTCACTCATTTATAGACCCGCTGCTGTGTTCTTTCTTAGTGGTATGAGTTTGACATAGACACGAAAATCAGAATGCTATTCTGTGTTAGGCTTCCGGAAAGTGATGAACAGTCACATCAGGTACACCGTGACAAAATATTGTTAGTGGCGCTAATTGCGAAACTGCGTAAAACATCAAATCAGAGGTAGTTACCAATTTTTGGTTCCGATTAGAGGTAGCGACCAATCTTTCCGCAGCTCCGCAACCATTTTATGTGACAGCGTTAGAGTTGATGCTCGGAGGAAAAGGCATGCGCGTGGTCACACTAATTCAGGATTGCTCGATACGGATGTGGCGTCACATGTTGAGCAGTGAAATGAAAATGACTGAAACTCGAGTGAAATTATTACTATCTTGTCGGAGCATGACTGAAGTATCAATATGCCATAAAGGACTGTAAAATATTTAAGGTGGTATGTATGAATTCAAAGAGATTAATTAAAAACATGTAAGAAATAACCATTAACATTGTCCCGCCATACTTTTAACCTGGACCTTCAGTCTCTCACTAATTTCTGAACAGATTGGCACAGTAGGTCTCAAACATTGCAATTGCGTTAGAGACTGATAACCAACAGTTTTAAGAACCTCATGTATACTTCCGCTACTAATGTGATTAAGAAGCTCTTAAATCCTTCGAACGGTGAGCCTCACCGGTCTGCGAACGGTTTTTCATTTAGCCTCTTGGGGATTTGTGTATGTTTGCAAGTTCTCCAACTGTCTTAGCTGCTGGCTTGTCTGTATGTGCTTCCCTGAGAGCCCTCCAGAACACTAGAGACGAGATACCTACACGGCGGTCGCCACACTCGATAATGCGTCACGCTATTCTTTAGGAATGTTTTGTATCTATCAGGCGGCGCTCCGAATGTCACGCTTCTAAAGAAAAAAGTATTGCCGAGAACAGCTACTGCCGAAAAAAAGCACGACCGCCTTCAGGGACTCCCACCTGTTTGAATGCTTAACTTGTTTCCGTGCTACGTCATCCTAATCTCAGAGACGCGCGCTCCGTGTCGTATTGTATTTGGACATCAGATTGAGAGTGGCGTCTTGGAAACGCTGCAATACAATTTACCCGGTGACTAGGGTGTGTACTACGTTTCAGGGATTAGTAGAGAAGTCTCCAGTGCTGGTTCGCTATGCTGGGGGTGAAATAGCAAGGGTGACAAACCGAAACTGGGTGCCAGTACTTGATCCTTTCAGCAGGCGACACAGCAGCAGGAAGCGCAAGCAACTTCTGGCGGTTCTGTGGTTTCTACTGCTACCTCATGGTCCGCGAAACCTAACCCGATAGTTCAGGCAAAAAAACTGGTTTAATAATTAGTTTCACTCACTGTGCCGTATATTTCGCACTTTTCTATTTTGCTAGGTCGCCCGCACTGCTATTAAAAAAAGAAATCTCAACCCAAAATATTCTTGCCTCCAATTCTTTAAAATCACGGCTATTAGTGATTGCGCCCCTGTGTTCAAACCCGTGTTATGTCTTCCTTGGCTACAGCAGTTCATTCATAATGCAGCAGAAAACATAATACACTTAAGTGCTGCTGCCTTCAAATGGCTGTTACCTAAGCATATATTGCTTTGTTGTCTGCTACGGCTTTAAATATAATGAAGTCAAGTTGTGCCAAGATGTTCTGTCAAGACATACTGCAACGCTGCGGCATTTGGTACGTTGCGTGGTACTGTAGAAGAATACAGCCGACCATGGTAAGCATTTTCCTAGAATTATGTATTTGTTCTCAGCACTAAAAAGCTACGTTCTACGGCAACAGGCTGCAGCAGATACAAGAGAAACCAAAACATCTCTGATTTCCAGCCTTTGGATGTCACCAAGAGACTTTATAATTGCATCTCTGTATTGCGCACTGCGAACATGTATAGCTATGTAGGTACAAGTTTATAATTCCATGCATCTCAGCCTGGCGCTCATACACCTTTTTGTGCGGACGAGTAATTTTCACAACCTACCTTTCAGAAGTGATTATCAGGATTGGTGCTACATGAACATAGCAGTGCACTAGAATTTTTATGACCATAATGCTTACTTTGTAAAGCATTTCTTAGAACCCAGTAAAGCTCTTCAACCCACCACGGCACCAGTAAAGATATGCAAAGCATATATGTACTGTTCCTGTCTTTTTTCCTGGGTTTCTATTTGCTTTTAGGCAATTATGCGGGCATGTGCACGGTACGCACAACGCAAAGTGAGGAATGCAATCTGAAAAGCGTGGATTGCGCTATCGTGGAAAAAGTACGATCACTGCTAAACTAATAACGCGGAATAAGTTAATTCAGCAGATAATGTAGCTCACGCAGGGAGTGCAGAAAGAATTAAGGCTGAGTTTTTGAACAGATAATCCGTCTATTTAGTCTGGGGCTTTTCTTTGAGCAAGTGCTACCCTTGCACATTCGTTCCTCGGCCAATAACGTTGACGTACCACACCATCATCATCATCATCATCTACATCAGCCTGACTACACGTACCTTGGCAAAGGCCTCTCCTACGTCTCTCCAATTAACCCTATCCTTTTCCAGCTGCGCCCCCCTTGCGAACTTCATTACCTCATCCGCCCACCTAACCTTCTACCGCCCCTGCTACGCTTGGCTTCTCTTGGAATCCACTCCGTTATCCTTAAGGACCAGCGGTTATCTTGCCTTTGCATCACATGCCCTGCCCAAGCCCATTTTTTCCTCTTGATTTTGACTAGGGTGTCAATAACGCGCGTTAATGCTAATAATGCGTTAATAGCTAATTTTTTTTACTTTTAAATTCTAGGTTTCTTATCGCATCCCGCATATAGGCGCAATGAAGGGACCGTTTGATCACACGGTAGATATAAAAAGCGCAAAGCAACAGATTTTTTGCCAACGGTATCTCAATAAAGTGCTGAGAGCAAGTTTACCTTGGACAAGACTAACAAAACATAATTAGCGCCTCTAGACGGCCTTTCAGGAGTAGGGAACGCGGAGTATATACGAAAAATTTGAAGAGGGCTCGGAGAAATATTCTTTATGAACAAATTAGGACTAAAATACTCATACCTTTCTCTAGGAGTTTCATTGAAGAAAATAAAGCCGCCCTACAGCTTTTTTTTTTTGGCTTAGAGCTGACGGCGCAAACCGGCGGAGAGGCGAATTGGGAATACCTTATTACAGTATTGTGATATGAAATGAATTTGGCTTCTATTTCTAATGCAACAGCGCATAACACCAGGCGAAGAGACAAGCGCTGCGGAGACAAGAAGCACGCATCGTTTCTCCTGGTATTTTGCAGTGTTCCATCACAAATCAGTCACCTACATGCCCAACTTGCTGCCCTGGTTGCTTTCTATATAGCATGCATATGTAACCGCTTTACAGGTCGAAGCAAACACTTCTACAAATCTTGAATCTTATACCTCGATGATGGACCCAAATTTCAGGACAAAACTCCACAAGACAGTCATTTTACGTTGTGAGAGCATCGGTCTGACGAGGAAGGTACAAATTTCATTGCTGGCACGTACTTTTAAGACCGAAGCAAAAGCAGTATCTGCTCAAATAGGAATCGCATCTTCCACCTTCATATCCGAGTTTCTTGCACTCGTCTGGACAGCTCTTTGCACCGTTTGAGCACACATCTGTCTCTGAAAAAAAGTGCTTGTTTAGTGTTTGCTCTCTATTTAACACCGAAATGAAACTACAACGACACAAGTATAGTTGACAAAGAGTAAAATGAAACAAAACAATATAAAAAATAATCAAGCGCTATCTCCAGCATGGTGCCATATTTATTAAATTTACAACTCCTGAGCTCTATGAAACAGTTCTCAAGACGTCTTGACGTTCCATTATTGCCTCTTTGCAGCACTGATATTGCGATACTATGCGCGCTTTATGGGTTGTGCGCGAAGGAGACGACGATTTCTGCGATATATCAGACTGTGCTACTAATTTCAGACAACTCTATCTCTCCGGAGATGCACATGGAGGCGTTGCAATGTAATTTCAAGCTTGCGTGAAAGCATGACTAGGAGTTAAATGATTAGGCAGCATTCCGTCGCGAAACAAGATAATAAAATTACACTTTGTGGCGTTATTCCGTAATAGCTGAGGAAGGTTTTCAGCTGGCGAGTAATATAGACCAATCGGAAGAACAGAAACAACCACGTGCAAGCGTAGTACTTTTGTTGCAGGAAAACAGGAGAATTATTTTCAGTTAAAATATTTTATTCGGTCTGTACCGCTTCAAAATTATTGTAATAGCTCCGGGTGGAATTCGTTTAGCATACTGGCCTCAGCTGCTGCAATGTATGTGGTGAAAAAACTTTTACACGCAGAGATCATCATCATCATCATCATCATCATCATCAGCCTTACTACACCCACTGCAGGGCAAAAGCCTCTCCCATGTCTCTCCAATTAACCCTATCCTTTGCCAGCTGCATCCACCCTTTGCCTGCAAACTTCTTAATCTCATCCGCCCACCTAACCTTCTGCCGCCCCCTGCTACGCTTACTTTCTCTTGGAACCCACTCCGTTACCCTTACAGACCAGCGGTTATCCTGCCTTCGCATTACATGCCCTGCCCAAGCCCATTTCTTTCTCTTGATTTCGACCAGGATGTCATTAACCCGTGTTTGTTCCCTCACCCACTCTGCCCGCTTCCGATCTCTTAACGTTACACCTATCATTTTTCTTTCCATGGCTCGCTGCGTTGTCCTTAACTTAAGCTGAACTCTTTTCGTTAGCCTCCACGTTTCTGCCCCGTAGGTGAGTACCGGTAAGATTATGCTGTTGTACACTTTCCTCTTCAGGGAAATTGGTAAACTGCCAATCATGATCTGCGAGAATTTGCCATATGCGCTCCACCCCATTCTTATCCTTCTAGTTATCTCCCTCTCATGATCCGGATCAGCTGTCACTACCTGCACTAAGTAGACGTATTCCGGTACAATTTCTAGGCTCTCGCTGCCAATTTTGAACTGTTGTTCCCTTGCTAGGCTGTTGAACATTACCTTGGTTTTCTGCATGTTAATTTTTAGACCCATCGATCTGCTCTGCCTGTCTAACTCGTTGATCATGATTTGCAGTTCACCTCCTGAGTGACTCAGCAAGGCAATGTCATCAGCAAATCGCAGATTATTTAGATATTCTCCATTTATTCTTATTCCCAACTTTTCCCAATTCAGGCCTCGAAAAACCTCCTGCAAACATGCGGTGAACAGCATTGGCGAGATCGTGTCTCCTTGCCTGACCCCCTTTCTTATTGGAATTTTATTGCTGACTTTATGGAGGACTATAGTAGCTGTGCAGTTGCTATATATATCTTCCAGTATTTTGACATAAGGCTCTTCTACCCCCTGATTACGCAATGCCTGTATGACTGCTGAGGTTTCCACTGAGTCGAATGCTTTCTCGTAATCAATGAAAGCTATATAGAGAGGTAGGTTATATTCTGCGCATTTCTCTATCACCTGATTGATGGTGTGAATATGATCTATTGTGGAATATCCTTTACGAAAGCCCGCCTGATCTTTTGGTTGATTAAAGTCTAACGTTACCCTGACTCTATTAGCGATTACCTTAGTAAATACTTTGTAGGCAACGGATAGTAAGCTGATCGGCCTGTAATTTTTCAAGTCCTTGGCGTCTCCCTTCTTATGAATTAAGATAATGTTTGCATTTTTCCAAGCTTCTGGTACAGTCGAGGTCATAAGGCATTGCGTATACAGGGTGGCTAGTTTTTCTAGCACGATGTCCCCCCCATCCTTCAACAGATCTGCTGTTACCTGATCCTCCCCAGCTGCTTTTCCCCTTTTCATTGCTTCTAAGGCTTTCTTTACTTCATCTTTCGTTACTGGCGGGATGACGCATTGCTGTGCACTGCTGTCTTTCTCATTAGCGCTCTGATTACATTGGCTGCTGTACAGGTCTGTGTAGAACTCTTCGGCTACGTTAACTATCTTATCCATATTGCTAATGACATTGCCCTGCTTGTCTCTTAATGCATACATCTGGTTTTTACCTATGCCTAGTTTCCTTTTCACTGTTTTTAGGCTACCTCCGTTCTTTATAGCATGCTCGATTCTCTCTATATTAAACTTCCTTATGTCGGCTGCCTTGCGCTTATTTATTAACTTTGAAAGCTCCGTTAGCTCTATTCTATCAGTAGTGTTAGATGCCTTCATGTTTTGGCGCTTCTTAATCAGATCTTTCGTCACCTGAGATAGCTTCCCGGTATCTTTTCGAACTGTCCTACCGCCTACTTCTACTGCGCACTCCGTAATTATTGATGTCAGGTTATCGTGCATTGAATGAACATCAAGATCATCTTCCTCAGTTAAAGCCGAATATCTGTTTTGCAGCGCTATCCTAAACTCCTGTGCTTTCCCTCTTACGGCTAACTCGTTAATGGTCTTCTTCTTCGCTAGCTTCTTCCGTTCCCTCTTCAAGTCTAAGCTAATTCTAGACCTTACCATTCTATGGTCGCTGCAACGCACCCTTCCGAGGACGGCCACATCCTTAATGATGCCAGGTTTAGCGCACAGTATGAAGTCGATTTCATTTTTAATCTCACCATTGGGGCTCTTCCAGGTCCACTTCCTGTTTTCTCGTTTGCGGAAGAAGGTATTCATGATCCGTAAATTATTTCTACCCGCGAATTCGACTAATAACTCTCCCCTGCTATTTCTAGAGCCTATCCCATAGTCACCTACCGCGTGGTCGTCAGCCTGCTTCTTGCCCACCTTCGCATTGAAGTCGCCCATCAGTACAGTGTACTGCGATTTTACTCTATTCATTGCTGATTCTACGTCCTCATAGAAGCTTTCAACGGTCTGGTCATCATGGCTGGATGTGGGTGCGTAGGCCTGCACCACTTTCAGCTTGTACCTCCTATTCAGCCTAATTACTATAGCTGCTACTCTCTCGTTAACACTGTAGAACTCCTCTACGTTGCCGGCTATATCCTTATTAATGAGGAAACCCACACCTAGTTCTCGTCTATCCTCTAACCCGTGATAGCACAATATGTGTCCGTCCTTTAGTACTGTATACGCCTCACCTGTCCTCCTAACTTCGCTAAGCCCTATCACATCCCATTTAATTCCCGCTATTTCCTCAAACAGCACTGCTAGGCTAGCCTCACTAGCTAAAGTTCTAGCGTTAAACGTTGCCAGGTTCAGATTCCAATGGCGGCCTGTCCGGAGCCAGAGATTCTTAGCACCCTCCGCTGCGTCACAGGTCTGACCGCCGCCGTGGTCAGTTGCTCCGCAGCCGCTGGGGACTGAGGGCCGAGGGTTAATTGGTTTGATCATAGAAGGTTGTGGCCAAGTACTACACCAGGGTGGCCAAATCCTGCTCTGGTGAGGGAGTGCGTTGTCGGTTTTGGTCACCGAGATCAGGCCGCACTCCAGGCCTGGTAATGCAATTCCATCGACACGCGGATTTTTTTTTTTTTTTTAAACCCGGTGGAGAATTGCGCGGCACCAGGATTTGAACCCCGGTCCTCTTGCACGCGAGGCGGATGTTCTACCTCTACGCCATCGCTGCATCGCTCTAGTACCGCACGGGAACCGGCTTACGCTGGGCACTCGAAAACTCTTATGGTTTTGTGGACACTTTCAGGATCTGGAATATGGGACCAAAAACCTGCTGTCACACCCAAGGAGAACATGATACTGATGTGCTTATTTTCGCGTTGTTCACTGAACGCAGAGTTAAGAATCATCCTCTCTGCGATATTTTACTCACTTCATGTTTGGCATTCTTGTCTGCAACCACGTTTCTTGAAGGTCAACATCTTGCCTGAACATATTAACAAAATTACTCAAGATTATGTCAAGGTAACGTAAGCGGTTTAGTAATCTCAACAGCGGCTGCCCAAAGTCAGCGTATTTGAATAAGTTCTTTTATGTTCAACATTGTAACTTCCTATGCATATCACACAAGCAAACTGTAGAGTGGCATAGTAATGAAACATAACAAATGTAAATCATACAGAGGTGGCAGCACGGATTGATGTTGGAAGAGGCACACCGGTGCACGAAAAGTAACCGTGTATGGTATCTCTGGTAGCCATCCAGTCTGTTTATATACGGGTAGATCAATGCACGAGGTAAATGGCCTGGGTGACAGTGCTGTTCTTAACGTGACAGTGTTAAAAAATCAGGTATCGGTGTTGCCGGCGTTTGAAGCGAAAAATCATGAGCATGACTCTAGCTGGTGCTGCCCAGGGAGCAACCTAGGAGACAGGTTGCCGACTTCGGCCACGTAACCTTGCGGAGTCCTCACAACCTGCCAACCGGATAGTGAACAAACTGCCCACCGTCGCAGGTGGTACTTAGATTAATGATTGGTCGCTCGGGAAGAGCAACCTGGGCCGCACAAGGCCCACCACTGAAGCTCCTGCCATCGCAGTGCAGTGGCGCATCGCTTAAACGCTGCACGACTCCGCCAGGAGAGGTATGAGGACTTTCAGGCGTCTATGAATGTAAAGTATAGAGAATGACCTTCTGCATATATCAGAATTACCTTCCCTATCGCGTCAAAGCCTTAAGGCAGAGCTTTAGTATCCCCTGCAATTAATTGAATTACTATATAACAACTAGCGCGTTTTACACATGCGCATATTTTGTTCATGCCATATTCTCGGCTGACAGAAAAACAATTTCAACAGAAGCAGATGTACTGCATACAAGGGTGACGTGAGCCAAGGCTTAAAGAAAAGTGGCGCACCGCTGATATGTGAAACTAGCAGCATTATGTTTCATTTCAAAGGGTGCAAATAGGAGATTGTAGGTTGTTTTCAGGTAACTGCTTGCGTCCTATTATGTGCCCTCATTTTAAATATCTTTTTACCACAAGCGAATGTCTTGAATTTCAAACTGGGTTAAAAACCATACATCCAGTTTTCTGTAGCGGTATGCTCCTGTGTGCTGCTTCTTTTTCGTTTCTTATCTTTATCCAACCACATCGATATAATGTTTTCCGCGAACTCACTAATCGCAGACTTTCATTCATGATTTTAAAGGGAATAAAAGCCTCACAATACAAGTTTCTAAACAGTTGTAGGTTGTACCCATTGCGTTTACAAAATATATTTTGAGCACGTAATTTTGACTGATATTTTTACAACGCAGCAGACCATGGAATTAGAACACGTGCCTGAGAAACAGGTTGCGACCGACAACAATGCAGTGAGGTGTCAACCTAGCGCCAGTTCAACAGAAATTCCTGCAACTTCACTGTAACCAAGACATTAAAATTATCGCTTTGTTCATGCATCTGCAGGCTGAAATTTCTGGCCCCCATACGTATTTCGCACTTGTCATTGCACTTCGGCAACTTGGTAGGACATTTCGCATTTTCATTCAAAATTTTGCATTTTTAGCCACTGAAAGATCGCTATAAGGCCACTGACAAATCTGCTCTTTAATTCTTGCTTAGCCCTCCTATAGGTAAACTAAACGCAGAAGATGACAGTTATGAACCTAACACACGCTTCAGTCACCAGGAGCTGCAGATTAAATGTTGGTAATTAGTCTATCCTTGAACATGCTGAATATTTCGTAGCTCGTTCCTGTTACATTGCAACCGCTTCCAAAAGTTTTTTAAATACAGCTCAATAACCAGTAATGATATGAATTATTAAAATACATCTCCGAATTCTCACTAAATATACATATTGGACACAGCGAGTACGTTGATACAGAGCGTCAATGCAGAAGTAGAGTTGAACCAGCTTACCACCGCTGTAGTACAGCTGCTCGTCGCCTCTATCTGGTGGTTCTTCAACAGGAGTAGTAGGAAGATTCGTGTCCGAGGTTTTGACGGGATCTTTAAATAAAGTGTTCGTTTTTTCTCGTAACAGATAACGCATAAGAAAAAGTTCTTAGGTTTTTAAACGAAGTGTCTGTACAATGTGTTATTCGCAATCAAATATTTTAGATGTGAGATGAGCGCCGGCAGCTTTACCAACCCAGGGCCTCTGCTGTGTTTATTCTTACAGAATCAGCACAGCAACATGTCAAAAGTATGCAAAAAGTTAGAACAATAAGTGAAACATAACATAAGCGGAGTAGTTATCGTGCCTCGAACAAAAACAAATTCAAGTGACAATACGAACCACCGATTGACAAGAAATCCCAAAAAAAGAAACCGTTCAAAATTAGCATTATACATAAAGGAAATTCTACAAGAGCAATAGAATCAATTAGAGCCATCTAAGTTGTGGGTATTCGGAAGAGAGAGTAATATGTGGGATAAAAACTGTGTTCCGGTCTTAGGACGAGGATTAAGAACTAACCAGCTTTCTGCATACATGATTTGTAGCCTGGTCGTTTTTCTTGAATACGTTTCATAATTTGTTTACTTCAGTTTTATCTTATTCCTGATTAGAATTTCACTCTGTCAGTATTTATATAGTCTGTTTGTACAGTCGCGTGGAAAAAACATTAGCCCAATGACGTCTCCGGAGCGGGGATTAATTGCACTGTGTGGCTGGCGCAGCACCCCGCTTTACTAACACACGCAGCACTTTTGTTATCGGAGTGTTTGTAAGCGCAGCGCCGAGCGTTTTGACCTGCCGCTCCCATGGCAGATCACTATAGTGCTATTCTTTTTTTACTCGGGACTGTATTCATCAACCTGACATTGTGAAAACGTTGAACGGTGGGTGATTGGTATGATTCATTGTTAATATGAATGTATTTCTTCGGCGACAGATAAATGCGTTGCATTTCTACCTATGTTGTGGCTTTTCGACGCGCTTTCATTCAGAAGGGTGGCCAAAAGCACTTCTCTAATTATCTGCATGTGTTTTTGCAGCGAGAGCTACACTTGTCGGCCAGTTGAACATTTTGCTGCGGTCCGGAGAGACCAGTTGTGCGCACGCGCCGTTACCGTGGCAACCAGCGACGAGCAGCAGGTGCGGCGTGCTCTCAGCAGTAGCCGCGGCCGCGCGCCCACTCCATCGTTGGAGCCACGCGTGACGTCACGCGGATGAGCTGTTGTGCGCATGCGCCGATATTCTGGTAACTAGATAAAATCCACAGGTGCGCCGCGCGCTTCGTCGCCGCCTCGCCGCACGCCGCTCTATCACCCGAACCACGCGTTATCGCATGCGCAGCATTGCGTATAAAAGGCGGAGATGTAATAGGTGTCTGTATCACAAGATTAGACATTCCCGCAGAGAAGGAGAGTCCAGCCGCTGCTAAACGGCGGTATAGACAAGAGAAGATTAACTCTTCCGATCCTGAGGGTTTTCGCCTGGCACTTGGCTACTCAACAAAGAGAGAAGGAGCGTATGAAGGCGAAGAGAGAAAGGAACGGCTTGCCAAACAGAGATGCGAGACTGCCGAGCAGAATAGACGGCGCATAGCCGCCGAGATGAAGCCTGTGGAAGAGGTCAGTCAACGGTAACCAGCTCAGGCAGGGAAACGTACCTCTCGCTACGTACATCCTGGAATAGCCGAGCTAAGCCACCGGTAAATTTCTCCTCCAGTTATGTTATCGTACAATACATTTCTAGTGTTCCCAATGCACTAGCTAGCTTCCAATGTTTAGAGCGACAGCGGTACAGGTACTCGGAGAATAATTAGGAACGCCGGACAGGCCCCCACTCATCGACGAAGTGCGCCGGCGTAAGAATACGGTGACAGACTGCGCCTGCGCGGCCTCCCTAACCAGCGAGCCTCCTTTCCTAGTGAGCGTAGATTGTAGCTGCCTTGCTGCAAAAAGGCTAGCTCTAGGGGCTTCTTTGTGTTGTGAAGGGGGCTGGTCGAGCGTTGTCTGTGACGCGCTGCGTGTTCACGCGCTGTCCACCGCTATATACGGCACGCGCGGCTTGTGTTGCGTTGCATTGACACTAATTTCTGATTCATTTAGCGAGACAGCCACGCCCTCTGTCATTGGCGCTACGGCTAGCATAGAACTGCAGATCATATTTGAAAACACGTAAGCCGGGTCTGGGAAATCTCGCTTCTTGCGCAATTCCTCCCTCAAGTTAATTTCCTATCGTGAATGGAAGCACCATTTTAGCTAAATAGCATGGGTTTGTTGGTCGACGTAAAAAACAGAGATAAAATGCTTCTTTTTTAAAAATAAATTAAGCGTCGAATTCATCAGCACATGTTTCATGTACAAAAACTTTATGCAGCCGGCTCTTCTCAGTAGCCTATTCAATGTCACTCACTGAGGACGTACGAGTTGATTGCAAAAAGTTGGCGCGTCGGGCAAGGCAACGCAGAGTTACCTTTCTGTCCCTTTTTTTCCCTGTTCTAGAGATAAAACAATTCGGGGGGGAGGGGGGTAAGCACTTTGTTGACCTAAAGTGCGCTGAGGCAAAAGCCTTTAGAAGCGGTGTTGCTGCTTGTGGCACTTATGTGATGTTAAGATGTTAATTAAGTACACAATTGTTTGTGAATCTTAAATGCTGAAGACACTGGAGGGTGTTTGGGAGGCATCCGTCTGATTCGACGCATTTCTGCAAACACTCTCGAGCGTACTAACAAGGCAAACTACATAAACGTTTGCAGCAAGTCGTGTAGTCGTTAGCACGGCTGCAGAACGGAATGATGGTGGTTCGAATCCCATCGTGCGGAGAGATTTTTTTCTTTTCGAGATGAAGAGCGTGACAGACTACGCACGGACAGACGCGAGCATGAGCCATTTAAGGATTTGGCCTTAATAAATGCAGCGTTATTGCAGCTCTGTATCTCCATACTGTTTTTGTTGTATTTAACTCGTAGGGCCTACTCTTGATTAACATCCTATAGTCATGCCAAGAAATGCAAACACGCGATGAAATGCGATACTCGTCACATGGGGAATAGGAAGCTACCATACCACAAGGGCGCAGAGTAGAAATGCCTTTGAACCCCAGTGCTACTCCTGATGCTTAAATATAAGTTTAATAGAGTGTTGAATGCCTGAAAAAGAGCCTCCTGTGGATGAAATAGGCACTCAGAAATACGCCACTTGAATTTATTTTTGTACAGTTTTATTGCCGTCAGCCCTTTCACTCCCTCTAAACGGTCAGTCGTCTTGGTCAAAATGTTGCTTTAATTAACTATATAAAGTTAAACTGAACTAATTGCGCGGGAAATAGACATCGCGCACCAGCTATCGAATCTAAAAAGGGACTAGAAGTTCTATGGTAGCCAATCCTCGGAGCTCTTAAACAATCATGGAAACATCGGCTTATCATAGAATGGTTACATATACGTCGCCAAAGTGCCGCAGGCAGTCCACATGCGATTAGAGGTTATGGTGAGCAGCGCGAGAAAATAGCATGTCACAGACCCTGCACTGCTCAGCCCACCACTCCCTGCTCTAAGAGGCCCTTGCGCTAGCGTTCTGGAGCAGCAGAGCTAATATCGATTCACTAGGGAACGAGGCTCGCTTCATAGGGAGCCAGCGCATGCGCAAGCCGCTGCTGTAATCTTCCGCCCGCGCTCTACCCCAGCGCCCGGCCGCCTTCGCGGCGTTCAGAATTATTATGTGAGCACCTGTACTTCACGACCAAATTTGTGAAAGCCGGGCCGTCGCTGAAGCCTTGACTTTAAATAAACAAACAAAAGGTTTATGTTTTAGGGTGTTTAATGTAACAAAGTGACTCAGGCTGTGAGGGACGCCGTAGTGAAGGTTTCCGGAAATTTCCACCACCTGGGGATTTTAACATGCACTTACATCGCACAGTACACGGGCCTCTAGACTTTCTCTTGCATCGAATTTCGACCGTCGGGGCCGGGATCGGATCCGCGTCTTTCGAGTAAGAAGCCAAAAAAACTTACTGCAGCCAATGGGCTTCGAAACCGCGGCGGCACGAACAGGTCAGCTTCGCAGGTCACTACACGAAACCATTTCGCTAACGCCGTACTTTTTTTCTTGTAAATAGTGCCGGAAAGGAAAATCGGAGTATGCTTATGCCACAATACACCAGACTAGGAGCCCACCATACCCTTTCACGCCGCCACATTCCGAAATATCAAAAGTCTGGGAGGCAGTACACATACACAGATACATCTACACAGCGGAGGTGGCTAGGCAGCTCTGCTCTGCGCACTGCTCATGAAATAAAGATTTCGATGACTGCAGGTATTCGGCGTGGCGGTCCATCATGCGGCTTTTCAGGAGAATAAATAGCCCCAGCAACATAAATATATCACATGGCACAGCACAGTTTTTCTCCGGATACAAAAAACGGAGACTGTAAGGTGTTCTTACAACATTCTCCTTAAGTGTTCGGGGCAATATGTCCCAAAAGAACATGGCCTCATTGCACAGAATGAAACAAAAATCAGTGGCTTCTTGCGCATTGCACAGGCGGCAATTAACTGTCCATAGCAAAAAACAAAAAATTGCAGTGGCTTAGCTCAGCTATGCCAGGATATACGTAGTGACAGCTGCAGTTCCCCATGGTCTAATGGCGTGGTCAGTTATACGACGACCCTTTACATCCTCCTTTCAATTGTCGTTGGCGATGTTGTTGACATTGCTTCATCTTGAATTTCTGGTGAAGGAACTATGCGAGCTGATATGCGCCGCCTTTTACGCTCCGCCTCTTGGCGTCTCCGCTTGGCAAGATGTTCTTTTTTTGCTAAGGCGTCTGCGCCGCTCATTTTGCTTTCTGGTGTTCATTCTTTCTCTGCGGAGCGGCCAAGCGCCTGGCGACGACTTCTGCGTCCGAAGAATTGATCTCCTCACGATACCACCGAAGAGCGGCGGTTAGAGTCCCCTTTTCGTCACCCACACGAAGCGATTCTTCTACACTGAGTGCTATCACCTCAGCTTTTACACACATAGCTGCACATACGAAGTTTATCCACACGACCCCACGGCGGCCGACCTCTGATGTCATGCGCCGCGCACTTGCTGGCCCTCTGCGGTGGCCGCGTATGTGCATTCAGGCGCAGCGCTGGCGGGCGTAGTCGGGCCGGCGCGGCTCCTAGCGCGGCGGCAGCGTCTGCTCCTCTCCGGTTTCGCGCATGCGCACTATCGGCCTCCCAGGCTCACGGCGAAATGCGCGAGTGGGTAGCGTAGTGTAGCTCTCGCTACAAAACATCTGCTCAGCAAGAAGCCATGCCTTGAAAGGCGGTGTCGAAGTGTACAGTTTAAAGAGGAACCTCTTGTAGCAGCAGGAATGCACATTCGGTGAACAGATTTTAAACCACTGGTGTCAAGAAACTCCAGAAATGGTTTCCGATACAACGGAAAGCAAGTACTCTGTAAGTACCTGAGTCATTGCTTTCTGAGGAGGCTATAAAGGCACTGTAAAGAAAAGCGCACAGTTTTGAAATTGAAGGTGCCCGCCAGCTCCGTAAGGAAACCACATAAATGTCGCTCACGAGTGTGTCCAGTCGGTGCAAATGGGAAAAGAAAATGAGCACTGAGACATCTAATCAGCACCGCTACTTAAAAGGGGTGGTTTATTGATTTAAAAAAAAGAAAAAAACGCGAAACAAGCTCATGCACGAATACGGGAACACGGTCTAATCAACCAGACTCTAGACAAAGAAATAGGTTGTCACGACGCTCGGGTTCCCATTGGGAGCGCCACACGAAGGTTTCAAATTCTCTGTGCATCACCTGCACTTTCTTCCTCGCAAAGCGGGAAAGCTGCAGCACATAGGCAAGTTGTGCAAATAAAAAAAAATGTTGCATACTAGAGCCCGAGCAAGCACTGACAGGAGATTATCTGTGGACATTATCTAGTTTCCAGTAGGCTCCAGTGCTTCGAATTTCGTGAAGTGCAACCTCTAGATACTGAAAGACGCTGCAATCCAAGCTTTTCCCACCAATAAAGCTTGGTCTCGCACACCAATGACCTAACCATATCCATTGGTATTTATCTATTTTAAAAGCTGCACCTGATACCTCACAAAACTGTTCAGTCAAATGTGGTGCCTCAAGTATGCTCTTTCTGTCGGAAAAAAAGAAGGCGACTCCATGAGCATAGACCAAAAGCTTAATTTCACATTTTGCTATGCGTAAACACGGAAAGTTGCGCTGTTAATATTATTGAGGCAAAGGGGTTCAAGATATAGAGCTAAGAACAAAGGCGATAGTGGACAGCCTTGACGAACAGATTTTTTGTGGTATAGGCTTGGTTAGCTCTTGTTAAAATTTTGCCGTGTATACGACTCCTTATAGCACAGTCTTATGCCCTCAGCAAAATATCACCAATATTTGCATGCTGTAAGACCGCAAACAACAAATCATGACGGAATTTTGCAAATGCCCTTGCAAGGCCAATCTGAATAAGAGCTTATCTCATCTGATACTGTCTCATCTGATACTGTCTCCAATACTGAAGTTGCAATATAAATATGGATTTGGATGCTGCAGCCTTTGACACCTCAGACCTGATGCGCGCCTTTTAAGTCAGGACAATTAGCTGCGGACGATTACAAAGAACATTTGCCACATGTTTATATTACACATTACAGAGGGAAATTGGACCATTTTCTTGAACTTTTTAAAACCGATTTGTTTCGGTGCTTTCTTGAATTAATATAGTATGCCCGGAATACGAAGGGGTGGGGTGCAAAAACCAACATAAGAAGTCTGAAAATCTTCTATCAAAACAGGCGCCATGCTACAGGAAATTGTTTTATAAAACTCGCTAGTAATACCACCTGGCCCAGGAGATTTGTGAACAGTCAGATCAGAAAGGTAGATTTAATTTCGTCCAAAGTTACAGGCCCCTCTAGTACAGCACGCTGTTCATTGTCAAGAACAGGAAAGGCTTCGAGTAAGCAATTATGATCTGATCTCCCACAACTCTCGAACAGCTTCCGATCATAGTCAAAGAAAGCATCAGTAATACCAGGATCATCGCTGTATGTTCAACCACCATACTGAATATCCAAAAATTCTTTAGCAAGAGCAGTGTGCATTTCATCACTCAAGGCCCAACGAGATGATTGCACATCATGAAACTTAGGGGACCTGGACCTCATCAAGGCCCCCTTGTATCTTTCGATTTCGAACTGCTGAAGCTCGGCTTCACGGTAGTGATACCTACTAGATAGGCACCTGGCTAATCTCTCATGCAACTCATGTAGCCCAACCTAAGTACGCCCGAGGTCACGATGGTGATGTCTCTTCAAAATGCGGTTCTTCCTGAGGCTTAAATAGACAAGTCTTAGTTTCTTCTTTGAATAAGTCCACTTTGTACAAAATGGAGATAACCGCGTGACCCTGTGTCTTTCAAGCAAGTAGATAGAGCACGTTGGAAGATTTCATCTGAGAGCAGATTGCTATTCAACTTCCAAAGCTTCCTTTGAGGATGTAATATGGGCCGGCTCTACCTACCTATCAGAAAAGACCATGCATTGATCACTAAAAAATATGGGCCGCACCCAGCAACCAAGAACTATGGCTAACATGTCTAATGCAACGTAAATCCTGTCAAGGCGAACATTATTATGTGCACTGAAAATGAGTAAAGTGAATATTGTGGCCCTTATCTTGTCCAACATCCACAAGTTTGTATTCAAATGTCAAATCAGTAGGTAAAGCAGCACTATGGTCATTGACGGTTATCACGCCTTGTGTTAGACTGGGACAGACTATCACGTTGTGCATTGCACATTGTAATCTTCATCAACTTTCGCCTGCGGCATGAAGAGATCAAATCAGCTTAACCTCGATCAGAGCATAACCTGAGTATAATATCATCGCGAGACGCGCCGGTGACCCAGCAAGTCAAAACCATGCGCCAGTCATGCTTAACGCAAGCTCTCACACGTCTGCTCGGCGTTTAGCTACGCAATATCCTACCATTTCGTTTCTTCTGGACGACCAAAGAAACCTTGAGTGGTCTTAAAATATGAAGCAAGCAGCGCGCGTTCGTATCTTACAAATTGCCTTGAGCATAAAAAATTACTCTACTCATATCGTTAACTGGCGGTACGCTGACAGAATCTGAGCTTCTAGAGCAGTATACTGCTGACTACACCGGTAGAATACAGCACATGGGACATGTCGTCAGAAATGATGAGGGAATGTGGCCATCCACAGTATTTAGGAAACGTTGCTGCAGCTGTATAATATTGCTTCAAAAATTGGCTAGACAAACAGTTGACATCACGGTTGCTACTTGTAAACACGAGACTGAGCGACATCTGTTATATATTTATACTTCATGATATGTTGTAAAATAGGCATTTTTCGCGGTCAAGAAAAAAGTTCCTCCTCAAATCGAAGTGATCATCGCATGAAATCAGCGCGATAATCTAGAACCTGCTCGCATCTACTATCTTTCTTGAACTCATGGCTGTAGTCTATGACTAACCAGTAACGTAGATATAGTCTGCCATTTTACGAGCGTACAGTAGCTTTTTCTTGCTGCATTTGCATACAAGTGCATACTTATTGCTACTGTCAGTATTCCATCTGCCAGGCGGAGTTTAAAAATTACCGAATAATTGTGCAATATCAGTTCTTGATTGCTTTCTTGCACTTCATTGTAAGCCACGTCCTGATAGACAACCGGACGAACAGAAGTCAACATGTCGATACGTTGCAAACACCCTGAGGTCCTCCCTCCCTCGTTGACTTTGTGGTTACCCTACCTAGGAGGATACTACAAATATTCAGTTGAATTTTTAGGAATTTTTGTTCATTTTATGAGAAAAGGCGATACAGGAGCTCCACCAAGTTGTAGTTCTAGAGATCCACAAGTCAAGTCAAGCCAGTAGCGAAGGTAAGTATGTTGACACAAGAAGATAAATAAGAGATATGATGATGAGCGAAAAGATGTGAACAAACAATGAAGAAAGCAAGTAGAAAAATAAATGAGAAGACAGAAGCGTACCCAAGAGGGAGAACGTCAGAAAGAGAAAGAAGAGAAGAGAAAGCCTAAGAGAGAAAGAAAAGAGAGAGAAAATGGAAGGACACTGCTGTATGGCTGAAAGTTTTTAATAAGCCCTAGCGGGTTTCTTCCAGCCTTCTTGTTTACCTGCACTGACAACATTCCTGGCTCTCATTTAAGTATGGTCGCATCAATATTCTAGGAAATTTCTCTGCGGAATAAACACCCAGCGCGAAAAGCGTGACAAATCATTGACGCCTTCCTTCCTCACTACCTCAACACTTATTTAAGTGAGCCTCTTGGGTCATTGCAGAATTTTTCGAGTTCCGTGCTAGCTTTGAGTTGTTATTTCTTCGCCTGTTGAGATCGCTGCGTATGCATGCATTTTCACCAACGCATACATTAACTTTACAGTTCGATGACTTCTCCGCACACCATTTCAGTCAGCCTCGATTTTCCATGGCAACCTTCCCCTCATCAACATGTATTTTCCAGCCATATTTATTATTCTCTCCTATGAGTCGATATGCGGCCTGAGTGATGTGTAGCCACGATCAGGCTTCCTTGAAGTACTCAATCAAGAATGTGCGGAACGCTAGAAGCTGAATTCTTATCACGTACTGCATTTAACAGGGTGCACCTGCTCTCGTTCAACTGGAGTCGTTAGACCAGGCATAAACCCCCCTTTCCTTCAGCACAGCCTAAATGAGTATGCATGCATGCAGAAAATCATGAGCCACGTGACCTTGAACGAGCATCTGTTCTAAGAACTGCGGATTTTCGCAAGCACATCATTCTTTACCTCTATACAAGCCTTCTTTTACATGCTGGTGCTCTTATTCATTACAATCTAACGCTTGGAAAAATATTCGAAGGGACAGCGAGCGCTGGAGAGTGCTTTGGCTACATCGTGCCAAAATACATGCGCTTTCGAAATGCATGCTGGCAAAGCGACATTTCAAGCGCATGCAACTAGTCAAAAAAGTCAAATTATGTCGAGCCACAGCGCTCAAGGGTAATTGCGTTTTCTAAACTCTGAAAACTGATGTGGCTGTTATGGACGAGCGGCTACTAACGTATATTCGCAACGAGGTGCCTAAATGTAGTACTTAAAAATAATTACTAAAATTTATGTAACTAACTTACTACTTAAAGTGATTCAAAGGTTTTCTGGTGTCCGCCAACACTAGTAAAACTACGTTGAAAAGCGCTTTTTTACCTCAGAAAACCTATTTTTGAGAACTACTGAAAGTCTTTCCTGAAGCACATTACGCATATTTAGCAAGCAAAGGAATGCAAAACAGGGGCTCGTTATGACAATCATGACGTATATACAGGATGTTTTATTTACCACTTTCCACAATAAAAAAAATAGAGTTTTTGAGCTACACGAGTACATTTTTCGGCTCATCATTGTCAGCGAAGTAGTACAACAGAAGGCAGCTAAGACTTCTTGACTAGCAGGCTAGTTGACTAAATTAGAATATTAACTTTTTAACCACTATTTTTGGCTCCTTTATTATTGAGAGGCGTGTAGCCCACCGTAATTATTATCCATTTCAGTTTTAAGAATTTCGAAAACGCGGTTAACCTCAGCTCTGTTTCTCATGAAATTTTGGCTATTTCGATGAGTTACTTGAACTAGAGATGATTCTTTTCCTGCAAGCTCCTCGAAAGGTTATGTTTTTTGGTGCGATGTAGCAAAAATTTCTTGCGCCACACCACCTACGGAAATCGCGTTTTCAAAATTCTAAAACCTGATATGTAGAACATAGCGAGCTATACGCCTGTCAGTAATTAACGAGCCCAACTGTAGTAGTGAAAAAGTTGTTGTTCTATATTAGTCAACCAGCCTGATAGTTAGCACTGCTTAGCTGTATCGTAATATACTACAGTGCTGACAATGCTGTGCCGAAAAAAGTGCTGTACTAACTGAAAAATCCTATTTTTAAAAATTGTGGCGACCTAGGTGACGCGCCCTGTATATATAGAAGAGCGGCCACCAGTAGTGCAGAGGTAAACGGTGCATTGCTTCACTTCTTTCTCTAATGTTGGTTCCCAACTTTCAGAGATCAGAAAGAAGCTGCGACGAAGTAGAATGAGATTAGCAAACAGTTTGTGTCGTGTTCGTGCGTATTGGAACCAATTCCTAAGATGATTGAAACCATTTTACAGATATATCTATCAACAACCTCTAACAAAATTGTGACCAGTGTAATAACTCACTTCTGAATCATAGAAAGAAGTTGGTGGATCATTAGTTGTGCTCTTACATCCTCGCAACTTAGTTAGCCGCAGTAACTGTCGGAGCGGTTTTTTTAGAAGTCAAAGACGTTGTGGTAGTGAAAGTGAAGTTTATAACGTCTAAGTCAGGTAGTACTTGACTGCTATCCAGGACTTGATTGTAGGCCGCGCGCAGTGAAGGGTGCTCAAATTAACTTTTACAGATTTCCTAAAATAAGGCACGCAGATGTATCTGAAATCCACCTGTGCACATAAGTTACGCGGTCAGCTAATAATGATAATTTTATTAAGTTTAGTATGCGGGCAAGTTTACATTATAATATTAATCGGTGCTCTTCGTACTGCTCAATTCCATTTCGTACAGTTTCCCAAGAACAAATTTGTTCTTAGAGGTTCTGATCCAAATCTTTAGCTCTATCCGCATAGTTGCGCATGCAAGGTCAACTCTACTGAGTGACCGATGAAGCTGGTTACTGTTTCTCTTTCACCTTCAGCTACCAAAATTGAAGCAGCATCATACAGAACAGATGCCTAACACTCGGAAGGAGTATCGCGGGGACTGCAACCGCCTTGCATGCGTTTCTACGTGAAATAAGTGGACATCTCAGAGGCGAATATCCTCGGAACACGTGCGCTGTGTAAATTCTATCCGATGAAGCAGACAGGAAATGCGACCATTTGTATGCCTTCAGTGTAAACATTTCTGCTCGCCATACGAACACAAAGTTCACTGTAAAACTTTTGTTAATTAGGTACCTCATGGTGACAATTATCATCGAACTTTGTGTGTCCCTGACGGCTTGACTTAAAAGGTGAGTTCGATTTCGGTTACCTCTCAGCGCCTACTATAAGAAATTCATAAAGCTTATATTTGATCACCCTGTGTTGCAATCCGATTTAAAAGAGTAAAGGCACGAGCTTTATCGTACTCTGCGGGGCGTCGTGGTAATCCCGTGTTTGCGCCGGCATTTGATGTCTTTGTGTCTGTACGCGCTTTTTAGAGCCCCGCAACAAATACTCGCTTGTAAGAATTTCAACGAGAAAACAAAGTACCGTTGGCGTGCTTCTCATCACCGTCTTCTTTACACTTCTTTTTTTTACGAGGTGGCTTTTTTTCCCCTGGTGCTGCACCTGCAAAAGGAAATTGCAATGTATCATATAAGCTGAAGCGAAGTTCGCCGCAAAACTAGTAAGTATTTCTAACACAGTTGTTTAGTAAGTGGCCCGTGCATTTTCTGCATTCGTATAGAACATGCATGCATGCTATGTCAATGCGCAATGACTGTAAAACGTGATTTGCCGAGCGCAACCAATTCTACAGGACACATTTTTCGTAATAACACGGACATTCAGGAGCGCAGGCGGGTGTGCATGAAGGCGACTTCTACAGTCGAAGCACAGGAACGCGTTTAAAAATAAAGGCCTCCCAATGTGCTGACTTGAATGTAAATCGTATCTTTGTAGCCAGCATTCATTTATTCCTCATTTTGATCTACTCATTTCAAAATATTTGACAGTGAACATTTGTACACAGATTATAGTGGCTTGAACTGTTTTCGAAACACACAATTCTCACTGGGGGTGATTAAAAGTTATCTGAATATGCACCGGGAAATCATGAATGTAAGTCCAAACATACTTTGCGAAAATGTATAAGGCATGAGTGGCACCAGAGGTAAGTAGTACAGACGTTGTGAACAAATTTATGCTGTGACAAGGAGGGAGAAACAAACATGAAAACACCCTCTAGCACAAACCAGCCCGGCTCATTTGAATATAAATGAGCTACGCTGTTACCATTATGGAAAGAGGTAGTGAAGCCAGCAGAATTCTTTTTGTACTATGCGACAATCAGATAAACATCATCGATCTCCTTTAGGAACTCAAGCTTCGACAGCATAAAACGTTACATTATCTACAAAGAAGACTACAATGAAAAAAAATGGCACGCCAAGCTGAAGAAAAAATAGACAAGTGAGGATCGAGTTTCTGCACATCACCTGAAATATGCAGAAATATAATGGTTCAATTCCTCCCCGTTGTGTACAGGCCATTCCTTATAAACAAGGGGTGTGCGAGCATTGAAATTTTCTAATCTGAGTCGATTACGAATATAGAGAAAAACTGCAATCTCATATGGACTATGAAAAATATTGTAGGGCTCTGCGGTCTTTTTTTGGGCGCTATCACTGCGCGCGCGGTCTTCCACTCTTCTTGGTGCATACGGGTACCGCGCAATTACGCATGACAAAACTGCTGTTCGCGAGACGTGGCACGTGACCGTTGGGCGTTGATTTGATAAGGGTGGCGAAAGCAGCGTTATTGAGAAGAGCAGCGTGAGAGGGGGATTCCGACGGGAGCGCTGTTGGAGCGCCATCACGCTATCGGCGGCCAGCAGTCGTCTTGTACGTACATAGGCAACGGGGTGGCATCCTAGCAGGAAGACAGAAGATGGAAGCGGCGTCTCCGAAGGTGGAATAGCTTTTTGACGCGGGCTGGAGCAACGAGATCAGCCTGTTTTCTTGTACCACTTCGAGCCCTTCTTTATCTTTTTATTTTGCTGCGCTTAGGCCTCAGAGCCCGCATTTGTTGCAGTCCAAGCATTGCGCTGTAGAGAACCTAGACTTCATGCTCATCTCCACTCCTACGTTCTCTATTGTGCCCCTTTGAAAGTGTTGGTTTGGTCCGGAATAAACCGGTGTCTTTGATGCTAGCTGTGAATGTGTACCCTTTAAGCGAGACCATGGCTCGCGGCGCCTGTTCGTTAGAAGCTGAGGCCTTCAAGATGAGTAGGCAAACATTGTCATCGTGGTTTTTTTCAAAACCGTGTATTCTCGTTGCAACCGAAATAAACAAAAGTAGATGAAACTGTCTCAGCAACACATACAAAAAACTTTCGATAGACAAGTGTAAGATGCTTGATTACGCTACTTAGTAGTATATAACCTTAATCTAGTCATACGAACTGACCCGTGACCATGGCAACTATGATAGCTTGACTGACATCAGACGAAAACAGACTTAGCATTAGGCGCTCATCCTCGTATCACGCGCTAAACGTAGGGGTTGCTCAACAGGAAACGCAAGCGACAATAATAAAAACGCACTTTGATTTAGCGTTCAAGAGATAGAGATGTGTGTAGAATATGTTCTTTATCCTTTTTAGGCCGCTCGGTTGGCATGCGCCTAAAGCAAATGAAAGACTTTCTTGGAGAGAGTTTAGAGTAACATGGGTGTGCCGGTGCCCAAATATAATTGCCTGAAGCCAAGGGGTCCAGGATCCGGGCAATGGTGCTATAACAGGCACTCGTGCTGCCGATAGGCACTTAATATGTCTTGCAGGGAGCCGCTAAGAGGTGTGATGCCCTCCCGAACCCAAATGGGGTGACCCAAAGAGGGAGTATGTGTCCCCGGGTGGTGCATGATGGGCAGGATTGACTTTCGCCAGCTATGTGTAAGGCCTGCTCGGGGCTGGGACAGTCCTTTCCGCTTTCACGCCGCTTAACACTGAGAGGAGTAGCGTCGTCCTCTTAGCTAGCGCAGTGCTGGCATTGACGATGAAGGACGTACGTTTAACGCTGTAAGAGCTTGAGCTCGCTTGCAATAATGTCGATTGAAGACGAATTCAATGACTACTTAGGTAAGGCGTTTCTCGGAACCCATGTGAGCCAGGCCTCTAAGCAGAACTAGTGATGCCTAAAGGGAGGTCAGTCAGATGTGGTAGACAGATCATACGTCGTGGCAGTCCAGAAATAGACCATTTCGGGTATGCCTCAAGCAGTCGGTGCAGAGAAACCACCGCTGACTAAAATCATCAGGGCTACGGGGAACCAGTTAAACCCGAGCTCACGGGTCACATAGAAGCGCTGCTTGGGTCTTTCCCAACTCCCTCTGCAGGTGATCGGGGCTAACTCCACGAAACGCTGAGTTTGCGGGCGTTTCAGTATGCTAAGAAAGTGAGAACATGCGGAAGCAAACTTGCCAAAAAGCGTCTGTTAGTAGTGCCGCCGTAACACCAGAGGGGTGTGGGTTGAAGCCTGCACTCATGCGTCCGGTATGTATGCGCCAGGTCATCACTTTGGCAATCAGCGCCGGCGTGAAAACCAAGACACTTAATAAATTATTGGGAGAATCTGACTATCGCTTGAAGAAAGGCAAGAAGACAATATCTGAATTTTAATGCACTGCGGCGTCCAGGAGGCGTGCGCAGCACAGAAAAACACGACGGAGAGCGACGTACCCGCCTATTTAAAGCACATTGTATGGAACAACATATCACCAACGAGGAGGTGGCAGTATTGGACCAGGCAACTGCGCTCACTGGGAGGGCTCCCTCTCCCGAAGATAACCTGACATAAAGAGGTGCATGAGCAATCTCTGCCGTGGGGGTCCGCAATTTTATGAGACTCGGGCTTGTGAAGTGTTCTGGCCCTCGCCTAGTCTGTCTATTGCGGGGAAACTTTTCGGCGGACTGAACCCTTCTAACTGAAGTAGTGGCCTTCGCATTCGCAAGGTGGTGGGTTCGCTCCCCAGTGCCAGCGGAGACTCATCGGCTTTTCAAATGGCTAGAGATATCTCTTGGGAAGGGGGTCACGTCTAGAAAGGGGGCGAGAGTGGCTCTGATCAGCGTTTCCAAAGAGGTTACTGGGTGCCCCTTCCCGACCATGAATGGCATCGTCGTCGAGTGTCTACTGCGGCTGTGGAAGACATCTGTCCTGTGTGGCCAGGTATCTACCGGTACAATAGGTACGAGCAAATTCCCTGCCTAGCTGTCGGCCCTTCGTGTGGGGCTGGAATGCTCGCAACCCCATCAAGCCGCTCCACAAAAGGCCCGCAAGTCTCGCAGCAGCCGGCCTGGCCTCTTGGATGGCTCAAAGTGCCGCCGCCGGGAACCCATCGCCATAAACGGGTACAGATGACCCCTATTAGATGCTCAGCCACTTAGGAGGCTCCATCGGTAAGAGGGATCTATGATGGTCGCTTTGACGGGGATCATCAGACCCCCTCTCGTGCAACGGATGGCTTTCTGGTTGAGCATCCGCCACAACCATGGGAGGCACTTCCGTTTCGCCAGGTAACTATGAGTAAAATAGGTATGAGGACACTCTCGGCCTGGTGCTCGGCAATCATGGTACCTCTTTCCTTGGAAAGGCGTCCCAGCTCTTTCTGGACAACAGCCCTATTGTAGGGTGGCCATACTTTGTATCTAAGGGTATGCCTTGTGTTAGAGCATCCGCCTCACATTTGGGAGGCGCTGGGTTTGAAGCGCAGAGCCGTCAGGTACCCAACGATTTACTTGTGGGTAAAAGATGATACTCGGCCTGGGTCTCGCCTCTATTACGGTGAAATGCTTGAAAAGGGGCCCTTGATCTCACCTTCTCTCAATGCAAATTATATCCGCGAGGGACCAAAATCTGGTTACGAAACACGAAAGCATAAAAGCGTGTAAACGAATAGATAGAATACAACCCGCAGCACTTTCAAGTCTAATTATTAAATATAATGTAACCGAAATAAAATTTACAATAAGAAAAGAGCGACCATGCTACGGAGAACAAATGTAGCTTAAAAGAGGTCAAGAAAAAACTAAGATTAGGCAAAAATAAACTATAAGCACCAGACAACGAGAGCAAAAAAAAAACGTCAGTATCAAGAACACAATTACAGTAGCAGAAAAATTCTACACAAATTTATACAGTAGCCAGAACATTGTGGACAATAACACCGGAGGCAGGGTTGCAGAGGAGTTTGAAATCCTACCGGCGACAAAAGAATAAGTCAAGGAAGCGTTACAAGCGCTGCAATGTGGCAAAGGCGCTGGTGAGGTTAGGTAAATCGAGATTCGTTAAACGATGGTGTTAAGAGTCTGGTTAGAAACACCACATCCGGTATGCGGTGTCCTTGCTGCCTCCAAGCTATATACAAAAGAGATCGCTGTTTTACAGCATCATTAGTCGAGCCAACAAAAGGACGAACCTTGCAGTCGAAATGATACTCGACAAATCGTCATATTCACAACATCAGTCAGATGATAACGCAATGTGCACAATATTACCTGTGCGTATATAGATAGTGTTTTGCCTAAGACTACAGAATTTTTAAAACAGTTTTTTTTTAGTTATAAAAGCGCTTATTTCGACACAGTCTTTTCAGAAATGGACTACATCTGAATACGGCTAAGACGAGCGAACTTGTATACTGGTTATTTAGTAATGAATAGTGAGCTTTTTTAACTGTTACTCTTAGCTCTTTAATTTATCAGGGGCTGTATCCCACAGTAAGTAATATCAAAATCAGTTATTAAAATTTCGAAAACGCGGTTACCCTCGGTGCTGTGGCCGAACAAATTCCGGCTACTTCGTCGAGCTAGTGCATTGTAGAGGTTGTATTACCTACAAGGTTCTCAAAAGCGCATGTATTTTGACACGATGCTGCCAAAATGTGTTAGGTCCGAGGTCTGAGGGTAACCGTGCTTTCTAAATTCAAAAATACTGATATAAATACTGTTTCTGCTGAGCTAGGCGCCTCTCAATAAGTAAGGAGCCTAACAGTATTAGTTAAAAACTAAATGTTCAATATTAGTTACCAATCCTGCTAGTTAACAAATCGTAGCTGTTTTCTGGTGTATTACACCGTTAAAAAAGCTATGCCGAATAATGTTCCACCACAAAAAGTCTATCCCTAAAACTTGTGAAGTCTCAAATGAAACACCCTGCGTAGCCTTCAAGGATTACTATAAAGCGTTTGATTCATTGGAAACCTCAGTAGCGATGCTACAGTTGCGAAACCAAGATTTAGGGATGGTATGTATCGGGCGAGTTGTTTTTAACATTTACACATCGTTGTTGTCAAAAATGAGTGGAATGATTTTACCGTTTGTGCTGTTGTAATGTACAGCAAGATGGACGTTGTGTTCATGATACAGCTTGAATAAAAGAGGAAAAAGTGATTAAATAAATAATCAACTTTTTGAATTTTGTTTGTAGGGCACAAGAACATACGCCGAAATAAAGGTGCTCAGAGTCAACATCGAGCATAATTTTTAAATTTTCTTAACCCGCGATACCGTTTCAAATATAAGGTAAAAATTGCGGTTTTGTAAGTTCGTGGACGTCGCTTTTCTAAGTGCTGCTTTAAAAAAAATAGTGCCTATCACATTCGTAACGCAGCAGATGCCGAAACACTTTGTGTATTTTATGGCATATAAGATCAAAACGTGCTTAAAGCCGAAATACCGTTTCCAGAGCTCGCTAAGCACTTTGGGAAATGAAACCTCCTCTGAAATTGAACAGTGTCTTGTTATCATAAGTTTGCGCTGAAAGGAACACACTGCAGACGCCTTCCGTGCTGATCGCGGTTCTAGAATGGAAAGCTATACACGCTTGTCTGCTTTATTTACCCTTACGCAAGTCAGCGGATTTATTCATCACTACCAGAGTGATACAACCTGTTTAATAAAAATAACTGGAGGAGGAACATTATTGCATTTGTTAGCGTGCATGTGCTGTTTGTTCAGCAGTATGCGTTGACAATAAAAGTTGATGGAGAGAATCTCTGGTTGACCCTGACGAGATTTGTTGGTCTCCTATTTCGCGCAGACTTTACTAACGGCGCTGATGTGCCATATGTGAAACATTCACGAAATCGGCCTAAGACTTAATTAAGAATAGTGGTGCAGTTCTATTTTTAATATTTTTACCAAATGTAACACAAGCGGTGAATAATATAGAGGTCTAGATGGGGTATAAAGAAATGCTTTGAATATTTTTGAGGCGAGCAGCGTCCGTTACACACAGATTCAATGATCTATTTGTTCTATTATAAAATAAATACAGTGCAAAAATGTTGAACAAAGTTAAAACTCTGCACTGTGTGTCTTCCGCTTGACACTCCTACCGTCTTGTGCGCTGCACGTCTCCTATAATAAAACCATGCGGGCTAAGTACAGTTCTCTGTTATAAAATGTTGGACTCTAACACTGCTTTTGTTGTCTGAATTGCACATTCTAGTAAGATTTGAAGTCGGCTCCGGAGCCAGTCTCTAAACAACGTAAGCTGTTCGACAAATTCAGCTGGGAGTCTTTATTCTGCTCAAGAAAATCTAGTCAGTGAGGACTTATAATGTGTTTCCAGAGGTCCTCACTCTAATTGTCACTAATAGTGCGCCAGAGGATTCCATTCCGCATGAAGGTCTGCTGTGTGTACAATCAGTGACTGTTCGGAAGTATAAATTTGCAACGCAATTTGCATCATGACGCTTCGTTTCCAGCCGCTCAGCGCTTTACTTGCGAGAAAGGGTTGTAATAGCAGAGAAGGCACTATCCTGCACCGTCTCGGCTCTAATACCTTTCTGAGGCGTACAAAATGAAGTGCGCTTACTAAGAGTGTCCCTTGCTAAAAGTGCACACTGGCAGAGCTAAACGGCGTAAGATAGGCCCACTCGCCGAACGCACTCCGGCCGGAGTGCGTTCACAACACACATTTTCAAGGCTGAGTGTGCAGGCTCGGCAATAGGGACTTCGGAGAAACAATATATGTAGAGAAAATTAAAGCACTCATCAGTTTATTTTACCTGCTATAACAATGTTTTTTATATCTTCCTCATAGCTACAAGCAAAACAACACAACATAGGAACGCAAAGGAACACATCTCGGCGGACACCTGAACCGCGCCGTAAGGGAAGGGACAAAGGAGGGACTGCGAGAAGGAAGGAAGAGGCGCCGTAGTGGAGGGCTCCGGAATAATTTCGTCCACCTGGGAATCTTTAACCTTCAATGACATCGTAAACGTAAAGCACACGGGCGCTTTTGCGTTTCCCCTCCATCGAAACGCTGCCACCGCGGTCGAGTTCGAACCCTGGTATTCCGGATCAGAGCCAAGAGCCCTAACCACTGAACCACCTTGGCTGGTAATCCTGTCTTCTTTCTTAATAGTATTCCGGACGACGCATATTCTTCAAAAGGAAATTCAGATTGATTAAATGACTTTATTTGCATCCGACAAAAAATCAAAGGGCGATTAAGACTTGTCTTGACCTCTATAATCTTCCTCGCCTTTCAGCTTGCTGAGATCCGTTTGGATTCAGCGCTCAAGGGCCAGACGGATGACATTTTTTTTTCTTCTCCTTTCTGGCTAAGCACAAAACTTCCCAGAACACTATATTTCTGCCTAGTTCGTTGTGGCTAGGGCATGTCGACACCATGTGGACCATGTCTGCAATTTTATTACACTGTTTGCACCTTGGGCCTTGAATCGCCGGATGCCATCTGTTTAGTGCTAGTGGGTTTGTAAAAAGTACTTTCCTTTAACTTTCCCCGTATGACCTCTTCCATTTTGCTGATGCCCTTGCATGCTCCAGGTAGTGTCTGTCTTTTTAATTTGTAATTACTAAGAACATCTTGGTAGGCGTTCCGCTCCTCGTTCGTCTGAAGGGGCTCTCTGCTCGATGACACCGCTCTGGGTTCCCGGTGTGTGAGTCCTTGGGCCTGTGCGTGCGCTGTCTCGTTTCTTCGGAGGCCCTCGTGGCCCGGAGTCAAGACTAGGTTAATTGGCTCTGCCGGTACCTGGCCGGCAGTTAGTATGCGGAGAGCCGATTTTAAATCTGTTATAATCACCCCGACAATCCGTTGCGTTAGGGCCAGCGCAGTGGCTACCTCCTAAGCAGCTGTGCGTCCTTCTGTCGGATGCTGCAGCATAAGACTTGGTCTCCGGCCTCCCTTGTTGCTAGGTCTACGAAACCCGTTCTGTGTTCGTATTTCCAGAGTCCGTGTAAACCACATCCTGTCTGTTGGCTAGTTTTTTCTGTCGAGATTTCGCTCCGTGCTTTCATCTACCCTCATGGTATGCCGTATGCATGTTGGGTGGGAGAGGTGGTGTTCTGATTTTGTTCCTTATGTCTGTTGGGATATTTTCCGCGTGTTTGAGCCGTGCTCGAGGTTTGAAGCCTAGCTTTTCTAGTATTTTTAAAAAGCCCCAAATAGCTGTGTAGGAGTCGTTGTTGTTGCGCTGCTCTGGTAACCTGAATGAGCTCGTCTATTGTTTTTGAAGTCCCCACGATAAGAATGCTCTGGGTGGATGAGTACGGAGGGATGCCCAGGGCGGTTTTGACGCGTTTCCTGATTAGGATTTCAATCTTGTTCTTTTCTGCTTTGGCCTGCTGTAGGTATGGTGCCAGGTATGTGACTCAACTAATTAGAAATAATTCGAGTAGTCTTCAGAGGTTTGTCTCTTTTATTCTTGAGTGTTTGCTATTCTATTGAGTAATGTACACGTCTGGCCTACACCCGATTCGAGCGTTTTTATCGTCTCGATTTGCGTTCTTACTGTTTGGCTGTACCCTAAGTCCCAGTACTCTAATCATGCCTATTGAGCGTATTTTGCCCTCGTTTATCGTTAGCTTTAATCTATGTTCGTGAGGCTTTCTTTGTCTCTTTTTGTGGGCCGAGGTAGAGCGTTTCCGATCTCTCGGCAGAAATTTCAGTCCTATTTATTTTAGGTACGACACAATTTCTTCGATAACTCTTTCGAGGGCACTTTCAACGTGCGCATCACTGCATCTGGTAACCCAGAGGGTGAGGTCGTCCGCGTATATTGTGTGGTTGAGTTGTTCTCTACCTGCCAGTTCCTCCAGTAGGCCAATGATTGCAATGTTGAAGAGTGTTGGTGATAGGGCCGAGCCTTGGGGAGTACCTTTGTTGCCCAGAATTATGAGTTTCTCTTCCTTTCCTCCTAGGCTGATAGTAACTGTTCTGTTTGAAGTAAGTCTTTGATTTATTTGTATACTTTCCCCCTGCATTTAGAGTTTATAAGCGTTCTAGTGTGGCTGCGGGGTCAACGTTGTCAAAAGATTTGGCCACGTCTAGGCCGATTATTTTTCTCGTATCTGCCGTTTCGTTGTCTAGGACTTGCTCTTTAAGTTGAAGCATAACGTCGCATGCCGAAAGATGTGTCCTGAATCCGATCATCGTGTCGGGGTGAAGATTTTGTTCCTCCAGGAATCTGGTCAGTCTCCTTTGAATGATGTGCTCTTTTAGCTTACCCGCGCATGAGGTTAGCGAATGGTCCTCAGGTTTTCGAGACTTAGTTTCTTTCCTGGTTTGGGAATAAGGACTAGGTCGGCCTCTCTCCGCGCAGGTCGGATTTGTTTCCTGTCCCAACATTCCTGCATGCACTCTGTTAGGTTTCTAATTGATGCATCATCCAAGTTCCTCAGTATCCTTTTGCTGATTCTGTCGGGACCTGCCGCTGTTTTAGTTCTGGGTATGTTTAATTCCGTCCTAACTTATCCGATGGTGATGGGCCCACCCAGAGTTGGATTTTCTGCGCCCTTGAATTCGTGAAGGAGGGGAAGATGTGCATCGCGTGTACCTGTCTCTTACTTTAAATATTAGTTGGTCGCTAGAGTCATCGTATTTATATACGTGTTGTGAAGGCTCTTTTGACCGCTGTCGAAAGGTCGATCTTGGGTTCCTCTTGACTCTTGTAAGAGATGCCTAGTCTTAGGTGTATGACTCTTCCCGTTGAGGACTTGGCCAGTCTTTCATATTGGGATAGTCGGTAGGCCTCAAGAACTTCCGCCAACTTGTTGTGTACTCCAAATTTCTTCAATCGATCCGTAGACGTGGTGCTGGGGAGGCCTAGTGCTGTCTTTACGCTTTTCCGGATGATGGCGTCGACCATCTCCTTCTCATATTCGGTTCGGTTCAGGCTTTGGAGCTTCATTTCGCCTCCTTCGAAACGCAGCACCCTTGGCCGGGTTCCTGCCTGGGTACTCCGACTGAGTTGAAGAGCGCCTCAAGCACTCACACTCGGCAGCGGGTTTTCAGGAACACCAAGAAAGATGATTGATGCTCTAGGAATGAACGAACACTAACCAGGCTTTTTGAAAATCCTAGTTGATGGGCTGTTAATTGAAGGAAGACGCATCAGGGAAGCAAAGAAAGTCGATTGAAGCACGACGAATGGGCAAAACACTGTGTAAGCTTTCTTGGAAAGCTTATTGATGGACTGACAATGGACAGAAGACGCAATAGGGACGCAAAGAAAGCCGATTGATGCTCTTGGAATGGACGAAGCACTAGGAAAGCAAAGAGAGCTGACTGATGCTCCGCAAAGGAACGAATGACTGAGCAGGCTATCAGAGAACGCCTTTTGATGCGGTGTTAATGAATTAAAGACTCAGCAGGGACGCAGAGAAAGCTGGTTGATTCTCCACGATTGCAAGAAAGATGCACTAGACTGTTTTCGAAACCTTATTGGTGCTCTGAGAAGCTGGCTTGTAGAAAGCTGCGTGACGCCAAGAGAGAACTTTTTGTTGCGTCTAAATCTACAGACGCTTCATGTCAGAAGCGAAGATGAAAGATTGTGGTTCGGAAGTTGATTTCATGCTCGTGTAGTCTATGATGTTGAAAAAAATTGAAACTTGGTTTTTTGGGGTAATTGGGGTAAGGAAATGGCGATATAACTGTCTCACATATATCGCTGGTCACAGGAGCCGGGCCGTAATGGAAGGAAGGTGGAAGTGAAAGTAGAAAGAGAGAAACAGCTGTGTTAGTGGACAGGGCTCCGGAATAATTTCTACTACCTGAGGATCTTTAACGTGAACTGACATCGCACAGTCCTGCAGGCGCCGTTTACGTTTCGCCTCCATCAAAACGTGGCCACCGCTGCCGGGTTCGAACCCGGGTACACTGGCTAAGTAGACGAGCGCCTTAACCACTGAGCCACCGCGGCGGGTCTCTCTATGTTGTTCCTTTCCTACAATAAGCTTCAGAAATCTTTGGCCTTATATTTTCAACCAGTGCTGGGTAGAAAGTTTAAAACACCAACACCAAATTTTATGTAGGCCGTAAGGCAAGGAGAGCAATGTCAATAAGAGTATAGGTAGTATACTAGGTGAAGAGTTCTTCGCTGACCACCTAGCAACGCATATGTGGGCGTGTAATCACTAACCTTCCCCTAAATACAGCCTGTCCCAATTATGGGTAATCCGCGTACATGGTCATGCTCTGGATCCGGTTGCGAGGTCACGCCTGTTCTTTCCCCTGATGAGATTTGAAAAAAAAAACCTGAAGTCCGAGGCACTACGAAGAGAGCAGTCCAGGTAAGGCTATGCAACCGTTTTCTTGGGAGTGTTGTTCATGAAATATTATCCCATAACAGAAATCCAGCTATCCAGCTCCTCGGTATTCTGTTTTCAGTTTTTCTTTTATTTTGCAACTTTGACGTGCTGCGTCTGCCACTCGTCTTCTACCTAGAAAAATGGAAGCTGACCACTAACTCTTGAAATTAAAAATTCTTCAGATTATGCACTGTAGGGAACTGTTTCGTCGTTTCGTGGCTAGAACGTGTTTTAGAACTGAGCCCTACGCTTCGAAGCAGCGCCGCAAGCCTAGCAGCAGTTTTTCTCCAGACGGCACAGACTGTGCTTGTTTGATGTACTGTCTAAACAGTGAAGTTAGCTATTTGCCCCCTCAGTATCCCATTCATTTCAAAGGAACGCAATATGACATCGGTCAGTACTACTGCTTATTGTATGCGAGCGCCATTCGTCGCTGCTCGACAATCGTGTGTCAGTTTATATTATTCAGATATATTGTTTTCATTGGTAATTTTCCAACACAGCTTACCACAATCTTTGAACGGGACGCACTCTCCGTCGCTCCTACGAAACGCACCCTTGTCACACCCGCATCTAAGCTCGACGTAATTGCATTTCCAAGGATCCACCCCCGGGCACAGTTCTTGAAAAACGACACGACTTCGCGGACAGAAACCAAGTCTCTGCTTATTGTAGCAACCTGGAATGCGGAAGAAAATGGAAACATTAAGAGGCAGGCACAACACGCATTTTGAAACACGGGCCGGCACCACTTCATCATCCTGTCGCTATTCTGAAGGCAGTCCAATATGAGGGTCTTACAGATTTCTCGGTGCTTTTGAAACTAACAGTCCAATATTGCGCATGTAAATTAGCAAGAAAAACCGACTGACAACGGGTCAGGTTTTTTTCATCTTGACAAAACGATGCTCGGAGAGAATTGCTAAATCTACATCTTATGTGGGTTGGCCCATGTAATCATGAAGCCATTTTCTTAAAATAAAAATTATTACATGCTGGATTGCACCTTTTTTGACTCACCCGGGTATATGGAGCGTGAAATAAGTTCAGTTGTTCATATTTTCAAGAACGGCGTTTTGCATACTTCCTGTCTGCGTTCTACCTTTTTTTTGCAATCAAGGCACCTGCCTTCAGCAAAGTCGATGTATCTTTTTATTTAAAAAAGCTCTCTCCAGATCACCCTGCTCTTCATCGGTGAGGTCCATTATCCCCTCAATATGCTACCGAAAGTTCATGTCTGAGGAATGCCTGCTTTATATGTTCGTTGGTTGTACGCATTGCTTATGTACGCTTCATAGCGTTTAGAGATCTTGCGTACATTTTTTGCTCAGTAAACATATATCCTGAAACTGTTATGAGCCAAAACTAACATTTTCGTAGTCAGCAAGCCTACATGTACTCAAGGAAAAAGGTTTCTTTCTAGTTTCTAATAAAGATAACCTCAGCCCCAAAGCAGCAACAAATGTTTTTTACATATTTCTTCCTTCCTGAGTTGATAAACTTCAAATCGTTTTCTCTATAACAACGACACTCTCCTTCCAGCTCATGTGTACAGTTCCTTTCAGTGAAGCTCTCAATGTTTCCTTGATATGCTTCGTCTATGCTCTTTCCACAATATATTTTTAGTGTGGCCTTTATTTTATATTCTTGTAGACTACTTTTTGTTTAACTTGCGGTGCAATCTGTGAGATATTATTAGGGCAATAATTTTAAAGATAATTGACTGGAAAGCAGAAAAAAACAACCACACATAATGTCCGAACCCATGACTTCCATATTTCTCGTCCTGTGGTCTACAAGCTATCTGAGCAACACTGCGGCGTTAAAATCTTGTGTTTTCTGGGGTATTTATGTTTAGTGCAACACAACCTTGAGAGTGTTCACCAGGGCCACGGATGTAGTATTTCCTATATCGCTGCGAGTGCTATGTAGGCACATGGTCGAACGAGGAGGGCAGAAACTGTGCGAAAATCCACTTATGCTCGATTTTGCATAAATACTGCCAGATTCGAGGCATTCGTTAAGCTATTGGGCAGACGGCGGAAGCGAAGAGAGGTGCTCGGTATGACACTGTGACCTGAATATGCGCAACTCCAGCGGTACTGTGTTAACGTAGTGGCGTGCATGCCTTTATTGCCATCAAGGTGATTATAAAATTTCCAGCAAATTTAACTCCATTGTAAAATTATAACACGCATTCTAGTCCAAGCTCTTGAGTGTGTTCCTATAGTTTCTCCCTTTTATTACTTAGTTACAGAGTGCACGCTGAATGGTTGTTTTAGTTGTCGCTGACTTCTCTCAATATTCAATTATTTATTGGTTGCTATACTAACTTCTTATAGCACGCCTTTGGGGTTAACCAATTCACTATATGGCGCTTCTAGTAGGATTTCTTTTTCTTTGCAGAGCCTCTAAATACCCGTGCAATGCACCCTAAGTACCAAGTAGTCAAGTACAAATTTTTTTTTACTGTTTCGACACCCTGCTTTTATACCCTACTTACAGTGAAAGAAAGCAGTTTTGTAGCGACGCATTATTCTGATCACCTGCAAGCCCTCTCTGCTGCTTACAGTCATTACTATACTCAGCCTCGAAATTAATTTATACTTTACACAATCCCGAAAAAACACCAGCTAGTTGATAACACTGGCGTCATCAATGCTATAATCGTTAATAGGAACCACAGAATCTATCCTCGCCATTTCATTTGTCTGAAGACCAAGAACCAAGAACCATGTCTTTCACAGCGTGCTGTCAAATAAATTCCTGAAGACTAATTTGCGCTTTGAGCCCCCGAATTGATGACTTCTTTTTCTTTGAGAACCAGCGCATGGCCAGCTCTGAAACAGTCGCCTGTACTCCTCCGTGGGTGCTATCGAATGCGAGTGTTTTCAAGCAACAAAACTTGTTGGGAGAGCTGCATCGGGCATTCGGCTCCGTTTCCATGATCGAACAGCATGGCGAATCAATATAAGCCAATTGCTACAGATTCTAACTAAGTGAACAAGGGATATGGGAGCCTCGTGGTCTTTAGCCAACATTTCGGCAATAGCAGTTGCCATCGTCTGGAGAAAGCGTTCATCACTGGCAGGGGTTAAATAGGCACTTCGCTCCGAGGAGTAAGTTCCGGTGGAGGAGGAAGGTGTGATGTGGGAAGTGTGCTGGCATGGGGAGCGCAAAGTTTAAATTTGTTGTGAACGCGGAATAGCTGCTGAAGAGGGCTAACTTGTTGAATTGGGAAACTGAGGTTAAAAAATTGCGAGCTCAGCAGAAAGTCCCGGGGGTGAGCGGGCGTAAGAGACAGCGAGCGTGGGCTTCAAAAAATATGTTTTCAAGCATGGAAAGCTGCGAGAGGTAACCTGCTGGGCCTGGTGGGGCTGACCTGTAGAAAAGAGGTGGAGCTCCCCATGCGGGGGCGCGCAGCTTGTAGAGCCGATGTTCGATATGTATCTATCCTCCCCACCCACAAGGATTTCATTCTGCAGAGCTGGCGTATTTATTCATCACAGTTTCGGAGATCGACAGGTCGTCTTTAGCATGCATCCTGGCTGGACAACCAATTTCTACTTCACGCTTCCCATCCCACCACCGTTCCCACACACACTGCTCCTCCCCCACCGGAACTTCCTCATCGGGGCGAAGTACCTATTTTACTCCCACCAATCCTGAACGCTTTGCTCTGACGAAGAAAAATCCTCTTTTCGAAACTTTCGCTAAGCGCCCCTGAAGCTTCTCTTTCACTTTTCACTTTGTATTAGCAAAAAAGTATGTTAGTTCCGTCACTCCACTATTGACTTCTGGGCATTAGCCATTAAATTAACCGTTAAACTCTAGGTTAAAAGCGATCATCAATACACTTTCCTGTTAAAATCAAACCCAAGCAGCGCAAGAATTGATAGCATCCATGAGATAATTCATGTAGTGTCGGAAGCTAAATTCATAGTTGCCATATGAAGGCTCACAGTACTTACATACCGAACATTCTTAGACAAAAATTTTGAATAGTGGATAATTGTGAGAGACTTTTATGTAAATATTGAAGATAATGGTTTACTCTTCCGATATGTAGCAAAATCTTTCTTTTTGTAGCGAAAGCTACACTAGGCTAGTCAGCAACGCATTTCAGGCGGTCCGCGCTCGTCACTTCTGCGCATGCGCCGTAACCACGACAGCCAACGGCATGGAGTCGCCGGTCTCCGCGCAGCGCCACGCAGGGCGTCGCCACTTAGCTATGCGCCTCATTGCACATGCGCGATGCTCCTAGACGCGCGCGGTCGCATCGCCGGTCTCCGTACAGCACCGCGTGACGTCACCACTTAGGTATGCGCCTCACTGCCCAAGCGCCATGTTCCTAACGGCTGATGATTACGATGATTATCACGGTTGTTTATGGCGATAAGGCAGCCTCGACCAATGAGCGTCGTGACAAGAGATAATTTTAGTGTGCTCAAGATGGTGCCTAGGACCCATTTACCAAGAAGTGCAGCCCAGATAAGCTCTGCGCCAAGCCATGGGGAACTCTGCGCCACTTTATAAGCGGTGCGTACCCGGTGGTGCTGGGGATCGAATCTCGCACGTGCGGCATTTCAGGCGGATGCTGAAACCACAAGGCCACCACTCCGTTTTATTTCTGAAGCTTAACCAGAGGCTCCGTCACTCAAATCTCGCGATATATCTGCCTCGTATCAGTAGTTGTAGCGCGTGAGCATACACCACGCAGCACGCTCACAGCAGCTAGTCAAATCTGCGCTGTCTGCGTCACACATGCGCATATTCTCCCTTCAGGTGCTATTTTTATCGAAAACAACTATTTTTGCGCCTAAATAGTACTTTCAAGGTTCAAGAAAGAAACTTTGTTAGTTTTTCAGAGTGAAGGAGCAGCGCTGTTTTCACAAGGATGTGAACAATTCCGTGAAAAGAGTCAGGCTGTTAAGGTCTAGTAACATCGAAATGCCCGGATTTGGCAAGTAAGTACACGTGCGATCGTGAAATCACCGTTTTTATAAAATACACATTATGGTCGACCCTGAGCAAAAAAGGTCGATATGAGCACTGGCGCAAAATCGGTCTGCATGAAAATGGTGGCCGATGTGGAACCCACCTCACTGTTTTTAAAAATATTATTTACTCCGTTCGCTATATGGCACAGAAAAGCAACTTTCCTGCGACAAGAAGGATGCTAAATTCTACTCAGAAAATAAAATCATTTCTAGGTGCTGCACTCTCTCACCAAAACCTGCGAGTGTGCTGTGTTTGCAATTGGGTACAACGCGCCTGAAATGGATATGAACGGTCGCATCGCCACCGAGGGCTGTCTCACCGAAGGCTCTCAGTGCCACTCCTGTACAAAAGTTGAAGCCCACTTGCTGTCATACTAAATGGAGATTCTCAAGCAACCACCACACAAGAAAGACGAAGTTTTTGAATATAAATGACGAATGCATCCGCCTAGCGCTGCAAAATACGCAGCGAAGCAAGACTATGTGAAGAAACAGCGCCTACAAAAGGTGCGGAAAGTCGATCGTAGCCGATGCGCAGGAAAGGCTGGCAAGAAACGACGGCGGCAACTAATTCGGGAACTTCCCAACAACGGCGCGCCGGTGAAACCGCCGAGTGAAAGCGATGATCAGCTGGAAAATATGCGTGAAGTAATGCGTCGTCATGTGCTTCTGCAGTTGTGTACTATCGAGGCCGATGCCTACTTTGCGAAGTACTATCGCTAGCAATATGAGCAGGAACACACGAGCGCGCGCCCGATAGCCTCGAACCCTACTGGCAGCGAAATGCGGCGGCCGCTGTACGAAACAAAGTGGAAAGGGCGCCGCGGTTCCGCTAACTGCTGGCAGTTCCGTCTCGCTAACGTTGCTGCGAAACGGCAGCTGATTGCGCGTCGACGGCTGCTAGCGATGATAAGACGATTATGGCACGCAGAGCGTGGCAATATGTCGCCTGCCGGTCTGAGCAAAATGCCGCTGTTTACATTTGTTTGCTCCTTTTTTGTGTGTGTGGAGCGGAATGGTCTGACCCGATTCTTAGATATTGGAGAGCGTACTGCAACGAATATTTTCTGGTCAACGTTTGAAATGGCCCATCATATGGACAGTCACACCTTGCCCAGAAACGTTCGATTTAATCATGAACAAGAAATAAAACGCTACGTCACGGCCGACGCGCCCCTTTTAATTGATTTCGTGCAAAATTCTCATAAAAGCAGACCACGGCTGCCTGCGCTTAGTACTTTGTTTCAGAGCCCAGCGATGTCTCAAGTACCTTTGAGTAAGCGGGAAGAAGTCGTTGAACTGTCAAAGAAAGGTTACTCGCAGCGTAACATTGCTGCCTTGACAGACGCCAGTTGAAGACTGTGAACAGGATACTGCAAGCGTACCGAGATGAAGGACGCATTAAGGATGCGCCGCGCAAAAGGCGACCCCGTGCCCCGTCGATAGATCAAGACCTACAGATTATTGCTGCAGTCAACGAAAAGCCGTTTCAGAGTGCGAAGGACGTGAGCAGTACTCTCGGCCTGGAACATATAAGCGGCAGCACGGTACGGCGAAGGCTAAGGGAAGCCGCACTCAGAAGCCTCTTCTCACAGTTGCCAACAAAACTGATCGCCTGAAGTCCACTGTCAATCACCGTAGCTAGAGAGTGAAGGACTGGAAATATGTAATCTCCGACGAATCTACTTCCTCGACTCGCTGGGACCAGCAGAAAAGAGTATGGCGCCTGAAGAACACACGCTTCTGTCCTCAGAACATCAAGAAGGTAGCCGCAAGTGGACGCACGTTAGTCAACGTATCGGCGGCTATTTCGTGTGACGGCCTAAGTCCCATTGTAAGAATCCCTGGGAGATTTACGAGGGCTGCATATTGAACATTCCTGGAGCACGAGATGCATATGTCGCGCTCCAGATGCATATGCACTGAATGGTCCACACCCAGATGGGTATTATCTATTCCAACATGACTTGTCTCCCGTTCACACAGCAAAGGTCGTGTCACGTCTTTTAGACGAACTAGGGGTAAGGAGCCTGGAGTGGTGTGCGAAAGGTGCGGACATGAATATCATAGAACATGTTTGGTTACTTATGAAGGCTAAGCTTTCAAGGCTCTCCTCGGACTTGGCAACCGGCCATGTACTGTGGGAAGCTATAGAACACGAGTGGCAACATATTCAAGATGACACAGCCTTCATCCAGGCTCTCTACGGATCTTTTTCCAGAAAGAATGGAGGCCGTCATTCAAGCCGGCGGAGCCACGAACCGTTATTAACTCGCCAAACGTGTAAGAAAAGCTCAAGCTAATACTAATATATTGGGGTACTACTTTTTGTGTTCACTCAAATTTTGGCACCATTTGGCGAGCGTCCAATAAAAGACTTCAACCCACTGCTGCATGCAATTTTTCTCCGTTCACAAAATCAGGATGCAGCAAAACACGTATCAGAAAACAATGTTGCTTTATCTTGGGCGTGAACGCTATTACAGGCGCTACAGTATCGGGGCGGTATCACTGCCATACGTCCTGCGCATATCATAGGAATAGAGAGAGCGAGAAGCATTTTGCGCAGAACTGCAGGCGACACATTGCCACGCTCTGCGTGCCATAATAGTCTTATCATCGCTAGCAGCCGTCGACACGCAGTCAGCTGCCGTTTCGCAGCAACGTTAGCGGGACGGGAGTGCCAGCAGTTAGCGGAACCGCGGCGCCCTTTCCACTTTGTTTCGTACAGTGGCCGCCGAATTTCGTTGCCAGTAGGGTTCGAGGCTATCGGGCACGCGCTCCTGTGTTCCTGCTCATATTCCTCACGATAGTACATACTTGATACAAGATTAGTTCGGAGTGTATTGCAACGTGAGCGATAGGCGGCACTTTGCATCGCGCTTAACGTGTGCACAGGAGTGGCCCCACGAAATACTCTAATTGCGTCCTTGCCTTCATAGTAAATTTCCTTGTGAGCGTCCCGCCAAGCGCTCTCGCACTTATATAGAACCAGCATAGTGGTTTGTGCAGCATCTGTTGCCGATACTTCTTTTTGTGTACACGAAGTGAACACTACCAAATCTAGCCTACACCGCACTCGATTTCAAAAATTATTTATGGAAAAATGCTCAGACATATGGCAATCTTATGCGGAAAGATATCCAGAAAGAATGTGTAACGAACAGAGGAAGTAGTTGTGCTTAAAGAATTGCTCTGCGTTGTCTGGAAATTCTGTTATGGCTCGCTTCTTACTGGAACCATTCACGGTCGGTTGCAAATGCATGCGTTCATTTCTTTACGAAACGATTTACAGCGGGAGAAATTGGTCAAAAGCGCTATAACTGATACCTTAAATATAGTGCAGAGAAAAAGATAGGTTGTAAGAAAACCCAATAACTTTACCAGCGTTCACAAGCTGGAAGCTTGGATTTTTTTCGGGTGAGTCCTGGCATGCTCCTAATTTTTTTGAAAATTTCCTTCAGTTGATCTCATTCGGCCCAGAAAGGGTTTTAAAGCTGGCGTCAAATTCTTTCCGCACCATTTTGTTCGCATGTGTTAAAAAAAGCAATTTGGCTGCTTCCTTTCCACAATATGCCACAATGATAAGTGAATGAATCTACGATTATTTGCCAACTAGCACAGAAATTTTGAACTTAATATTTTGCAAGTGTCTACACGCCTTTGCTGACAGCTCGGAGATTGAAATGCACCTGTTTTAACGCCCCCACAGAACGAGACCGGTACCGGAATGTTTTTTGTCGCCAAAACACTGTGTTATGGGAAATCTTAATACGGGTTGTGTTATTTGATGCCTTAGCTAACTCCAATGGTGGCCCTGGTGCAGACATTTTTCTGTCGTCCCCTCAGTCAAATAAGCTTTTCCCGCATATCTGGTTTATTTGGGGGCAACATTTAAGGCTGCCATGAGCACTGCTAAATGAATAAAAAAATAAATCTTGGGATATGCCTTTCTGGAGGTTGATATAGTTTAGACGCACCTATCTGGCAATCAGTGCGGCACTTCCTGCTGACTCCTTGCAACCATGCGGTTCGCATACCTTCTCATGGCATATTTACTTTCTGCAACGCTGACCCAACATATTAGCCCAAACTAAAGAATTATGTACAAAATTTCAATTATGTTCAACATACGCAGATATCAGCGTCGTTGCCTTCACTGGCATTACCCTAATGCAGCATTTATAATTTAGGTTGTCCACTGACAGGAGCAAAAGAGACTGCTGTGAACACTTCCAAATGTAGAAACCCAAAACTTTGAGGTTGCTGCATTCACCGATAGGAGACATTGCATGGAGCAGGGCCGCCTCCTTGCTCCTCACTGTCGGAGTCATATTACAACGGGAGTACTTCGCTGATATCCACAATTGGAGCTATCTTATATGCAATTAGGCAGCAAAAGTATCTGGGCAGCCAGATATTCCAAGCCACCTTTAATGCCGTTTATGGCGGACCACAGGGATCATTTTAAAGCGTCACTAAAGTGCCGTGTAAATGTACTTGCATGCACTAGGAGGCGCATATTGTATTAAGTGCCATTCACGGCATTTAGAAATTGCGTAAATGGGCGATTTCTTGGTGCTTTAGGGTAACAGGGCGAACATGTTGGCGAAATAGAAGGAAACGTAGGACGAATGCTGTTGCGGAACTCACCTTCGATGTTTATCCATAGTCCCAAGAGGAGAACAATAATCGCAGTCCGCTTCACTACGCTCATAGCGGTGCATTCAGTCGACGTGATCTAAAAGCAAATTTATAGCCTCATAACGATGAAACACAAATTATAGCGATGTTGGTACCAGTGCTAACAGTTTGCATACTATAATCGAAACAAAGTAGCCAAGATTTCTTTCTTATGCAAGGAATCAGAACATTAAACACTGATACACGCCGATTCTGCTGGAATTTTTCTGTAGTTACAGAGCTGAAGCTCAAGTTGTACACAGCTTCCAGCATTTATATTGAACTTCAATTGAACCTTAGGAACCTGCCTATGTGCATATTTCGAGAGGGCGGTATCGGTATTTCCAACGTGGTCGTTTCCTTGTCTGAGTCGACTACCGTCACAGACGGAGCTCATTCGGTCGGAGGCACTAAACGTCAAACTGTAGCGACGCTTTTTAGAATACTTGTCGGCCGTCCCGTGCCTATCGGTCACTAGAACTGCCACGCTCCTGCTCGTACGCGCATTCCTCACACGATTTCACCTAGGCGTTCAAGATAATATTCCGTCTGATTTTCTCCTCCTGAAAATCTTGCGGTCCTGTTCGGGTTCTCAATAAGTGCAGAACCGCGACGCATTCCATTTCTCATTTGTCACTTGCACTCAATCGCTTTTCATCAGAAAACTGCTTACGCTAACCGAGCATCATTGCCTTTTGGCAACTTTGTTCCTTCGTGGTCGTCTCGAAATGCGTCTTATAAAAGCGTGAGTTTTGTTGCTGGCGGGAATCCTCCTCTTCTCTGTATTTCTAGAGTTCAGAAAGTAACTGGGACTGCGCATGCGTGGACGGAAGCCAAGTGCGTGGAATCACGACGCTCAACAAAAAAAAATATGCGAACGTAGAACCAAATTCTAAAAAATGAGAACTCCTCAGGAACCGCCGGGCGTTTAGATTGATAACCGATATAAATTTTTGTACTGCTTTCTATTCGTTAGCAATGCTTTTAGATGGCACGTAATAGAATTTCACTTTGTCAAAAATCCGCAAATCGAAATGGAAACTATGCTGCTTGGCAGTAGCCAGCATATCGTTATTTTTTCACATCACAAGCAATGCCTCCGAAACTCTTGTACTCACATTCAATATCTCAAGTAACGGCTCTGAGCCATACATCGGTTATTAACATGTGGAAAATGACAAAGAACGGGCTGAACGTACCTGCCTAAGAAAGCGATTAGAGCATAATAACAGCTACGTGTAATTGACAGCTACTTGTGCCTTCACAGAAATAACCGTCAAAACCGGCTCAATTGAGTGAAAACGCCATCAGAGAAAGTTAAAATTCATTTGCGTGAAAACGGTGCCACACTCTCAGCTAATTATTTACCAATATCACACAAGTGTCTAACAAACGGCCATTCAGGTGCCTGTGACGAAGCGGAGCGGTTATAAGGACAGAATATTCCTATGCCTGGAAAGTGCGTGCCACGTTCAGCCAGTTTTTCCTCTCCGCAACGTTCCAAAACGCTTCAGAGCCGTTTTGTTCAACAGTCAGATGATACTGTTAAAGAAATGGCTGCGGCGTTCGCAGGTCCTGGCAAGGAAGAAGCAATAAGAAGGCTGCGTAGTACTTTACTGGGAGACAGCTCAGATGCTTTATGGCTGCGATCATGCAGGTGCTCGCTTTTTGTAGATACACTGCAGACGTCATTTGGCGCATCACTTATCACGCTGGTAACACTGCGGCAGCACACATCAATGGCCGGTGTACAAAGCTCCTCAACGCCGCACAAATAAGACCATGGAGAACAATCACAACTCTGATATTTGTACCTGCGTTTTAAAAACCTTTGCGACAAGAAAAACATCTAGGTCTTGTAATGACGACTATATTGGATCGAACCAGAGAGGCTAAAGCTTCTATATTTAACCATTGGAGCGCTAGCGTAGCTGGTAAAATGCATGTTATTGCTTGCGTCCAAAGGTACTGTCATATGAAGACGCCGGAGAGCGTAATTCATAAATGACCAAACAAATTACCTATGTCGTCAGTAATTTTGTCGCCGCTTATCGTGACAAACTCTTTCTGTCTTGAAACAAATTTACTTCATGAATTTTACGGTTCTCAGTTACATTAGGAAAGCGGCTTTTGTGCGGTGCGCGTTTCATGAGAGTTTTCTGGATTCTTGATTTATGAAGAATTAATCTGGCTAGCTTCATATTTTGCATAGGAAAGTGGAATAATCAAAGAGTTCGAACAATCGCTTAGTGATTGTCTCTTATTATTCTCCGTAGTGTGTATGTTGGGTTTGCCATTCATATGTCATTGAAGAATCACTTCTAAGGCAACTGTGTTTATTTTGTATAAAAAATGCTGTTCCTGTCTTCATATGTTTTTCTGTCATGAGCCCTCTTGTATTTCTTCAATTTGAACCATCTTGCTTGTACGCTTTGCATTTTTCCACCATTCTTATGTGTATTATTTTGGCATGCAGTAGAAATCATTTGTCCTCACTAATTCTCTTAGCTTTTATTGCATGGATCCATAACTAGAGTTTGGCTAAGGATCCAGACAGTGATGTTATGTACTGTACTGAAGAAATGATAATAAAAAGAATTGAATTGAAATTGAATTGAATTTGACTCTGGATTGTGAGACACCGTCCATTCATCATACCTTTGTCATCAGATGTAATAATCGAAAACGGTGGCACAATGACAAGCGAATGGAAGGAAGTGGGCTGAAATTATTTTTGCTGACGGAAACAGGACACGTTACTGTTCTTAATTCTTCCTAGGCCGAAAAAGTAAAGAGCTACTGAAAATTTCTTTCCGAAACGATGAACAAGAAAATGTTCGTTTTCGATGCAAAACGTGCCGTCGGCTGCAGTGTAAAGATAAAAGCGCTGATCGGTATTGTCACGCAGTGGCGATGGTGGTCTGGCAGGAAGGTAGAAGGCGAAAGGCTTATAAAATAGACATTTTATTGGGGCTGGCCTGCGCCCACAAATAACTGAACAACTCGGCGCACGGCGATAGGGGCAAACGTGCTCGGCTGTTGCCGAGAACAAATACACCACCGCCCTCGACCACGCTCAGGTTACATTTGGCCAAGAGCCCACGAGCTAAAACGATAAAAGCAGCTACTATAATCTCGAGCAATGCAGCAGCAGAGCCTTTGTATGCGGTCCTTCGAGATAAACACGGCCGCATGTCGCGTCACAAACTTAGTGGTACAGCCGCGTGCCGGCGTCTGAGCGTTAAGAAACACACCACACAAAGCTTTGGAACAAAAATTGAACGCCACATTAAACTAAGGGCCGAATAATTCCATATAACAAGTCTATCTTACTGACTTTCACCTACACAGCCGAAACATGGAGATTAATGAAATCAGCTAACCTTATTCTATTACTTTAATCAATACTGCATGTCATCACACCTTCACCCATTGATGCCCTTTGGCAATAAATCTCGTTTATTAAAAACTAAAATGGCTCAATTTAAATTCAGAATAACGTAGCAAGCTTTGAAACCGAAAATAATAGATGTAACTTTAAGAGACAGGAAAAGGCTAAAGTGCGTCAGGGAACAAACGCTTCTAATGACGTCCTAGTCAAAATCACTATGAAGAAATTGGCTGGGGCAGGGCCTGTAATGCGAAGCCAAGAATACCGCGATGGGCATTATGGACGAAGGACGCCATTCTAAAAGAAGGTAAGCGTAGTAGGGGCGGGAAGAAGGTGTGTGATAGGATGGGATATAGAAATTTGCGGCGATACGGTGGCCGCAGCAGTCACATAATTTGATTAATTGAAACAATGCGGGAGAGGTCTTTTCCCTGCAGTGGGCGTCTTCAGACCTCCCGCAAACTCCGCTCCGCCTCGTAGTAATAGGCCTACCAAAGGTCGATCCCCTTCGCCGTGCCACCGCTCTTGCTCTCCGCTCCGGCCGGCTTTTGCGGCGCCTGACCTTCGCTCGTAATACTAGCTAGTGCAGTGTTTAGAGGGAAAGCTGCACGCTTCGGACACACATAAATACCTCCGGAACGCTCGTCCATTAAGGTTTTAGTGTAAGTTGAATGTTTACAACTTGAGGCTTTGATTGACAGAAGCGCAGCAGTTTCTTTTATTCACGCTGATTTGTGTTCTCCCCTGCGGAAGGCGAAAAACGTCGTACGATGGGCCTCCCCTGCGTGGAGCTAACCATGCCATCATTCGCTCATCCGCTAAGTGCATTGTTTGGCTTTCTGTTTAAGGTGTCCGTCACCATGGTCAATTTTCTGTGCTGCCTCTTTGCGCTTACGGTATGGTTTTTAGATGAGATTTCTCGTCTTCCACAAGTGATTTTATTTCTTGCCGTAACCGCATCTTCCTCATTGACCGAGAGCGATCCATCCTCTGAAGCACTCGAGCCATGTCATCGCCTCATTGCCGCTGCAAATTCGGGTTTTCCCGCTGGGTGTCAAGATCTTGCCACGCTATTTTCTGATGCCATTTTTCAAGAGGATGGGCTCATCGCGCCTACTGATCGATACCTGATCAGGCGACTTACCTTGCCTTGCCACCTAGCCTATTTCGTTTTGAAAACGGCTCAGCCGTCGTCGCTGCCTTGAACACTTCACGGGAACCCAAAGTAACCTTTTTTCCCTGCATGTAGGGCATTCACCCGGTTCCCCTCGTCGTGGTTATAGCACCGTTGTGGTTACAGCACATAGGCTGTCGGCGTTCACTGCGAATTACCGTTGGCGCTGACAGCGTTCTAGACTCCAATGATTGGGAGGAGAGGAAGTCGCAAAACTTGTTTCTTGGGTCAGTGGACGCCTAAATCGCGCTTTGAGCCTCGAGGCGGTGGCGAGAGAGATGTGGGCTGCATGCATTAGCTCTGACAACTTTGTGGCATACACGTGGCATTGCTGCAATAGGCCGCACCGTTAATTCGGTGACCAACATCTAGCGATCAACCATAAATTTGACTGCCACTTGCCAGGGTGGCAGGCTGAGTACGCTGCCTATCCAGTGTGGGGAACGCATTCAATGTTACAGACGCCAAGTCGCGTCTACTTGCCTAAACGCCACAGCTTTCGCTCTCAATCCAGGTTCAGCAGTATTTAACCGCAAATAATTTTTTTCGTACTGGCGTGCACATCACGAGAAATGAAACAAACATTCGTATTAAGTACTAGTATGATTACAGAAGCGTAAAGGATTGGGCAAGTTGGTCAGACATGCTTAACGGAATAAAGGCGCAGATCAAATGACAGGACAGGAGGAGAGCACAAACACACACAAGCACCTTGTGTGTGTTTATGCTGTCCTGCTGTCCTGTCACTTGATCTGCGCCATTATTCCATTAAGTATGATTACAGACGCTGCGAAGAGCTGAGGCTGTTTGTGCTGGCGCTGGAAGAGGCTACCGCTGCCCCTTCTAGATGAAATGCCGATCGTAAGAGCTTATACAAAGGGCACCTGTTTGTTAGTTTCAATTTAGCGCTCCGGAACAATAAGAACGTTGCTATAACTTCTGCTACAAACCCAACAGGTGCACGGACGTTTGTTTACCCGCCACGGTGGCTCAGTGGTCAGAGCGCTTGGCTACTGAGCCGGAGTACCCAGGTTTGAACCCGGCCGCGGCGATCGCGTTTCGATGGAGGCGAAACGCAAAAGGCGCCCTTGTGCTGTGCCATCTTAGCGGACGTTAATGAATCTTACATGGCCTAAATTATTTCGGAGTCCTACACAACGGCATTTCTTACTTTCCGGACATCACACGGGGACTCGCCATGGCGGCTTAGTGGACAAGGCACTCGGCTACTACTCCGGGCTGCCCAGGTTGGAACCAGACCGCGGCGGCCGCGTTTCTATGGAGGCGAAACGCAAAGGCACCCGTGTGCTGTGCGATGTCATCATCACCATCATCGTCATCATCATCAGCCTGACTGCACCCGCTGCAGTGCAAAGGCCTCTCCCATGTCTCTTCAAATAACCCTGTCCTTTGCCAGCTGCACCCACCTTATGCCTGCAAACTTCCTAATCTCATCCGCCCACCTAACCTTCTGCCGCCCCCTGCTACGCTTGCTTTCGCTTGGAATCCACTCCGTTACCCTTAAGTATCAGCGGGTACCTTGCCTGTGCATTACATGCCCTGCCCAAGCTCATTTCTTCCTCTTTATTTCGACATGGTTGTCATTAACACGCGTTTGTTCCCTCACCAACTCTGCCTGCTTCAGGTCTTTTAACATTACACCTATTAATTTTCTTTCTATGGCTCCCTGCGTCGTCCATAACTTAAGCTTATGCCAGTGTACGTGATATCAGATGCGATGTCAGGGCAGGTTAAAGCTCTCCAGGTGGCCGAAATTATACCGGAGCTCTCCACTACGGCACCTCCCGTTTTCTTCTTTTCTCTCAGTCTCTCCTTTATCCCTTCTCTTACGGCGCCGTTCAGGTGTCCGCCGAGATGTGGGATATATGCTCGTTCCGTGAAATTTTCACACAAGCTATGCAGGTGGCGCGCAGGGATCCCCTCCTGATCGTTGGCAACTTCAACGCCCCGAGCATGCTATGATGGTGCCCCCGGGAGAATACGCTTGGGACGAAGCTTGCGGAACTTCTTTCCACACTCGGACTCATCCTTCACACTGACCCCGCCTAAACATGTGTCGGCAATTCGACTCAACGAGGCACTTTTCCGGACCTCGCATTTACACGCAACATACGCCATGCCGAATGGCTGAATACAAAGGGTACTGTGGCCAGTGATCACTGTATAATCAACACAACATTTACATGCGTCCCCTGAGGCGCCCACTAACACAAGCTCGTGTCTCCGACTGAACGGCTTTCCGCACCTTTATACTTATCGTTGACCCTCTCCAGCCGGGATACGACGCCTGGTGCTAATCGCTCACCTCTGCACTCGCACGACACGAAAAGTAGATACAGCTCACGGAAACACACACCGACATGACCAACCACCTCCTCCCCCTTTCGGTGGTGATGGTGGGGAAAACTTTATTTAGAGGAGGGAGTTTGCAGGCCAAAAATGGCCATTTACATTGGTGGAGTCCTTAATCCGGGACCCCGCTGGACGAGACCGCGACGCACGCCCTTTGGACTAGAGCCTTTTGAGACTCCAGCCCCGAGCAATGGAGCACGACTGCCTCCCATGCCTCTCGGGGGAAAGAAGGCTGTGGGGGACGGGAAGAATTCGTCTGACAGGCCCTAACTATGTGAAAGTTGTCGCACACTTGCCCACAGTGAGGGCAACGCCCACCAATCTTGCGGTCAAAATGTTTTGCTATTGTTGGACGCAACAGTGTTGGTCTGCACGCCCCTGAGAGATCGCTCATTGGCTTAACTCAGTCCCTTAGTAGTGACCGGGAAAAGCTGATGCCGCTCGCAATATAATTGCAGAAATTCGCTGAACCGCAGAAGCGTTCGCCTAACCTCTGAGCCGGATGAGCCTGGATGAGGTGCCCGGTGGGTATGCGCTTGGGCGGCCGCGTTTGCAGCCTCGTTACGTATAAGGCCCTGATGGCTCAGAGTCCAAACCATGCGTTTGGGTGAAGGGTCCAATTCTTTCAGCTTTAGAATATGGTAGGCTAAAGGTGAAACTTCGTCAGCCAGGTTTTGTTCACAGGCTCGACGTGAATGTTTGATGATGCCGAGGCGGCAAGCACAATGGCTACCCCCTCGGCTTGAGCTGAATATGGAGCTCGATATTCGAGGTCGTGAACGTGCTGGTCCTGGTGAACTACGGCGGCCATATGGAATCCAATGAGTGACGGCCTTGCCACGTCAACGTAGTATATACCCTGGTTGGATCCGTGTTAGTGTTCGAAGGCCAGAGCGCGCGCCTTTCTCTGCCTTCATGTGTCTGCGTGCCCATGTTGCGGAGAAATTAGAAGTACCCAGAGTTCCTGACTCAACAACTCAAGAATCTGACACATATCCTCTTGTGACATTCCGTGTGTGCTACGAGGATCCACGTTCGACGGCGCGGCGTAGACGGAGACCCGTGACAGCGGCATCATCAATTACCCAGCCATGCTCTTTGAGTGACGACCAGAAAAACCGGACCCGCCGCCGCCCCGGGGAAACAGGCTTTATCCTCCCCAATTTCCGGTTACATTCCAGGACAAGGGAGCTGTCAGCGGGCCAGAGCGCGCCGTACCACAGCCGACGCTATGCGCTACCGGGAAGACGACATTCTTTCCCTCCCCCCCCTTTGTCGTGGGCTATCGCCGGGAAGGCACCCACGGCTTCCCAGAAGGACCGTGACGGACACCTGTCAGACAGACAGGCAGTGCTCGCCGGGAATGTGGAAAGACAGGCGCTAGTGAATTAGCTCCGAAGAGAGAGCCTGTGTGTACTCTCACTTGAGAGAGAGTGGTGGCGTTTTTGTTGTTTATTTAGTTTGTATTGTTAACAGACTCTGGGGTCGAGGCTAATCCCCACCCAAGGGGTGGTCCCCATCTCGCATGTTATTTTGGATTGGAGAATTGATGCTTTGGGCGGGCCACTGGAAATGACCGCCCTTGGTCCTTTGTTGGTCAGGTGCTTAAAAGCGCATGTAAACGGATGCAGTTCAGTCTGAGCTGGGGCTCCATGCTTAGCATGTAATGTGATGCTACTTAGGCACTAACCTGCCCGGTCGATGAGTAAAGAAGAGCAAAGTTTGTTCTGTTGTAAAATTATGCTCTGCTGTCATCATCTACAAGCTCGCCTCCTGTTCATCTTCCAAGCCGAACGACACTAGAGGAAGGGTTTGTGAACCATCCTCGAAGAAACGGACGACTATTGAAATTCTACTGCATACACGCTCAGGACGACATCGTTCGCCAAGAGGGCCTTCAGCGCCGAAGCCCGACGGCGTGCAGCTTCTGCCAGCAACCGCTCGAGCCCAACTCCGGAGCCACTCCATCGCCCCCATGAAGTCGTCGGCACGTAAGCTCGGACGCCCCAGCCTCTGATGTATAATCTTAATCATGTGTAATTATTGAATATACCTGTTTGTTTAAACTGAGCCATACGGTGTCTCTTTGCCTCTCCGTCCCGTGTGGACCTGCGCATTATGGGGGTCATCACACTGGTGTCAGAAGTGGGGTCTCAAAAGCAAATGTCCTCTGAATGCTGTGACATTCATGACTTCAAAATTGTAATCAAAAGGGAATCACGGGACTGATTGTGGGACTTTTGCCCCCATTTGAGAGGCTTGAGGCACTGGAGGGCTTGAAAAAAAAATGACTGTATCTGAGGGAGCTCCCACTCCACAGCCGTCGCTCGGAGCAAGCATGCTGGCATTAGGAAGCGTCATTCCGACGTTTACGGGAGATAAGACAGGGGTTCCAATCTGCGATTTCTTTTCCATGCTAGAAGAGATTGGGAAAATGGGGGGATGGTCCGATGCTCAAATGCTGGGAATGGCGAGGTGTAAGATGGCAGGAGCTGCTCATGATTTTGCCTGGCGAGACGAAAAAGTAAAATCCACAAAATCATTTGCGGAATTTAAGAAGCTCGCGTTTGAGCATTTCGACACTGAACCACGTCACGTGCGGGTACAGAGGTTCCGTGACGCCGGACAGATGGTAGGGGAGGACGTGCGAACATTTGCGTCGCGGCTTCAGCGTCTAGCACACGAGAGCACGGGCGAATCGCCATTCTTTCTTCTCTACGGCCGAGACCCGGACCAGCCTAGTGAAGTGCCAGAGGGCCCCCGTCGTGTCCCATACGCTTCACTGGACGACTATAAGGTTGAGCTAGAATCGCGCTTGCAAGTGGCGAGGGACATCGCAAAGGAGTCCTTAAAGAAAGCGGCGAAGCGCAGGAAGGAGGTGCACGATCGCAGTGCTAGAGACGCACCGTTTGATGTGGGGGACAGCGTGTACATTGAAAACTGCCAAAGGCAGATTGGGCTAGCTAGTAAGTTCCAGACGAAGTGGAGAGGACCGTGCGAGGTTGTCGAGAAGCTTTCTCCGGTAAACTTCAGAGTCCGAGACGTGAACCGGCGTTTGATAAGGATACACGCAAATCGCCTCAAGTCGGCACCGATTCAGTATTCACGAAATGAGGAAAGGGAAAGCGCGGATTTTGATGGGGACAGAAGTGAAGCGGAGCGCGCAGATAGTTCGCAAGAAACGCCCTCTCCTGCATTTGTTCGGCAGGCGCCAGAGGTGACGGCCGGAATGCCACCGGATTTACTTCATGCATTGCTAGAAGAAGAAGCGCGCGAGGTTGCCGCGCAGATAACGCCAGGGGAGGCTCCTGCCACGAGCCCTCGCGAGTCCCAAAGCAGACAAAGGGGCACAGACTTACTTAGTATGACTCATGAAGGCCGATATCCGCTGCGAAATCGGAAAGCTAAGTCGGACTAATGGCGTAAACAGAGCGGAGTTGTGAACTGGTTAGAATTGTGTGATGCCGCAGCTCATAACATTGCTATGTGCTTATGTGTTAAGTTATCGGAGTTGGTAGTTAAACCTTTCTGTCATTAAGTAACACCTTCACAGGAGAGCATGCAGAGCGCATGCAGAACCTGCCCTACTTCCTTTCGTTATCTATATTTTTGTCTGTGCCGTGATCGTGCTAGAAGTGGGAGCTCCTTTGTAACTGTGGTAAATTTATTTCGTCCAGTTTGGACTAGAAAGGAGAGGCTTGGGTGCTGAGTTTCATGTTTATCTGTAAAAGAAGATCAGTGCTGCCCATGGAGACGCCAGTATTGACAGCGGAGGCATATGGTGTTGTGCAGTGGTGTTGAGTGCAGCGAAAAGTGTTTTGTCGGACGCACTGTGCGAGGCGATTCAGAAAGACAAGGGGAGCTGCGTGGACCCAAATGTTCGGAGAACATTCTTCTGGAGGGTGAGCGAGTGTGACATTCCGTGTGTGCTACGAGGATCCACGTTCGACGGCGCGGCGTAGACGGAGACCCGTGACAGCGGCATCATCAATTACCCAGCCATGCTCTTTGAGTGACGACCAGAAAAACCGGACCCGCCGCCGCCCCGGGGAAACAGGCTTTATCCTCCCCAATTTCCGGTTACATTCCAGGACAAGGGAGCTGTCAGCGGGCCAGAGCGCGCCGTACCACAGCCGACGCTATGCGCTACCGGGAAGACGACATTCTTTCCCTCCCCCCCCCTTTGTCGTGGGCTATCGCCGGGAAGGCACCCACGGCTTCCCAGAAGGACCGTGACGGACACCTGTCAGACAGACAGGCAGTGCTCGCCGGGAATGTGGAAAGACAGGCGCTAGTGAATTAGCTCCGAAGAGAGAGCCTGTGTGTACTCTCACTTGAGAGAGAGTGGTGGCGTTTTTGTTGTTTATTTAGTTTGTATTGTTAACAGACTCTGGGGTCGAGGCTAATCCCCACCCAAGGGGTGGTCCCCATCTCGCATGTTATTTTGGATTGGAGAATTGATGCTTTGGGCGGGCCACTGGAAATGACCGCCCTTGGTCCTTTGTTGGTCAGGTGCTTAAAAGCGCATGTAAACGGATGCAGTTCAGTCTGAGCTGGGGCTCCATGCTTAGCATGTAATGTGATGCTACTTAGGCACTAACCTGCCCGGTCGATGAGTAAAGAAGAGCAGTTTGTTCTCTTGTAAAATTATGCTCTGCTGTCATCATCTACAAGCTCGCCTCCTGCTCATCTTCCAAGCCGAACGACACTAGAGGAAGGGTTTGTGAACCATCCTCGAAGAAACGGACGACTATTGAAATTCTACTGCATACACGCTCAGGACGACATCGTTCGCCAAGAGGGCCTTCAGCGCCGAAGCCCGACGGCGTGCAGCTTCTGCCAGCAACCGCTCGAGCCCAACTCCGGAGCCACTCCATCGCCCCCATGAAGTCGTCGGCACGTAAGCTCGGACGCCCCAGCCTCTGATGTATAATCTTAATCATGTGTAATTATTGAATATACCTGTTTGTTTAAACTGAGCCATACGGTGTCTCTTTGCCTCTCCGTCCCGTGTGGACCTGCGCATTATGGGGGTCATCACACTGGTGTCAGAAGTGGGGTCTCAAAAGCAAATGTCCTCTGAATGCTGTGACATTCATGACTTCAAAATTGTAATCAAAATGGAATCACGGGACTGATTGTGGGACTTTTACCCCCATTTGAGAGGCTTGAGGCACTGGAGGGCTTGAAAAAAAAAATGACTGTATCTGAGGGAGCTCCCACTCCACAGCCGTCGCTCGGAGCAAGCATGCTGGCATTAGGAAGCGTCATTCCGACGTTTACGGGAGATAAGACAGGGGTTCCAATCTGCGATTTCTTTTCCATGCTAGAAGAGATTGGGAAAATGGGGGGATGGTCCGATGCTCAAATGCTGGGAATGGCGAGGTGTAAGATGGCAGGAGCTGCTCATGATTTTGCCTGGCGAGACGAAAAAGTAAAATCCACAAAATCATTTGCGGAATTTAAGAAGCTCGCGTTTGAGCATTTCGACACTGAACCACGTCACGTGCGGGTACAGAGGTTCCGTGACGCCGGACAGATGGTAGGGGAGGACGTGCGAACATTTGCGTCGCGGCTTCAGCGTCTAGCACACGAGAGCACGGGCGAATCGCCATTCTTTCTTCTCTACGGCCGAGACCCGGACCAGCCTAGTGAAGTGCCAGAGGGCCCCCGTCGTGTCCCATACGCTTCACTGGACGACTATAAGGTTGAGCTAGAATCGCGCTTGCAAGTGGCGAGGGACATCGCAAAGGAGTCCTTAAAGAAAGCGGCGAAGCGCAGGAAGGAGGTGCACGATCGCAGTGCTAGAGACGCACCGTTTGATGTGGGGGACAGCGTGTACATTGAAAACTGCCAAAGGCAGATTGGGCTAGCTAGTAAGTTCCAGACGAAGTGGAGAGGACCGTGCGAGGTTGTCGAGAAGCTTTCTCCGGTAAACTTCAGAGTCCGAGACGTGAACCGGCGTTTGATAAGGATACACGCAAATCGCCTCAAGTCGGCACCGATTCAGTATTCACGAAATGAGGAAAGGGAAAGCGCGGATTTTGATGGGGACAGAAGTGAAGCGGAGCGCGCAGATAGTTCGCAAGAAACGCCCTCTCCTGCATTTGTTCGGCAGGCGCCAGAGGTGACGGCCGGAATGCCACCGGATTTACTTCATGCATTGCTAGAAGAAGAAGCGCGCGAGGTTGCCGCGCAGATAACGCCAGGGGAGGCTCCTGCCACGAGCCCTCGCGAGTCCCAAAGCAGACAAAGGGGCACAGACTTACTTAGTATGACTCATGAAGGCCGATATCCGCTGCGAAATCGGAAAGCTAAGTCGGACTAATGGCGTAAACAGAGCGGAGTTGTGAACTGGTTAGAATTGTGTGATGCCGCAGCTCATAACATTGCTATGTGCTTATGTGTTAAGTTATCGGAGTTGGTAGTTAAACCTTTCTGTCATTAAGTAACACCTTCACAGGAGAGCATGCAGAGCGCATGCAGAACCTGCCCTACTTCCTTTCGTTATCTATATTTTTGTCTGTGCCGTGATCGTGCTAGAAGTGGGAGCTCCTTTGTAACTGTGGTAAATTTATTTCGTCCAGTTTGGACTAGAAAGGAGAGGCTTGGGTGCTGAGTTTCATGTTTATCTGTAAAAGAAGATCAGTGCTGCCCATGGAGACGCCAGTATTGACAGCGGAGGCATATGGTGTTGTGCAGTGGTGTTGAGTGCAGCGAAAAGTGTTTTGTCGGACGCACTGTGCGAGGCGATTCAGAAAGACAAGGGGAGCTGCGTGGACCCAAATGTTCGGAGAACACTCTTCTGGAGGGTGAGCGAGTGTGACATTCCGTGTGTGCTACGAGGATCCACGTTCGACGGCGCGGCGTAGACGGAGACCCGTGACAGCGGCATCATCAATTACCCAGCCATGCTCTTTGAGTGACGACCAGAAAAACCGGACCCGCCGCCGCCCCGGGGAAACAGGCTTTATCCTCCCCAATTTCCGGTTACATTCCAGGACAAGGGAGCTGTCAGCGGGCCAGAGCGCGCCGTACCACAGCCGACGCTATGCGCTACCGGGAAGACGACATTCTTTCCCTCCCCCCCTTTGTCGTGGGCTATCGCCGGGAAGGCACCCACGGCTTCCCAGAAGGACCGTGACGGACACCTGTCAGACAGACAGGCAGTGCTCGCCGGGAATGTGGAAAGACAGGCGCTAGTGAATTAGCTCCGAAGAGAGAGCCTGTGTGTACTCTCACTTGAGAGAGAGTGGTGGCGTTTTTGTTGTTTATTTAGTTTGTATTGTTAACAGACTCTGGGGTCGAGGCTAATCCCCACCCAAGGGGTGGTCCCCATCTCGCATGTTATTTTGGATTGGAGAATTGATGCTTTGGGCGGGCCACTGGAAATGACCGCCCTTGGTCCTTTGTTGGTCAGGTGCTTAAAAGCGCATGTAAACGGATGCAGTTCAGTCTGAGCTGGGGCTCCATGCTTAGCATGTAATGTGATGCTACTTAGGCACTAACCTGCCCGGTCGATGAGTAAAGAAGAGCAAAGTTTGTTCTGTTGTAAAATTATGCTCTGCTGTCATCATCTACAAGCTCGCCTCCTGTTCATCTTCCAAGCCGAACGACACTAGAGGAAGGGTTTGTGAACCATCCTCGAAGAAACGGACGACTATTGAAATTCTACTGCATACACGCTCAGGACGACATCGTTCGCCAAGAGGGCCTTCAGCGCCGAAGCCCGACGGCGTGCAGCTTCTGCCAGCAACCGCTCGAGCCCAACTCCGGAGCCACTCCATCGCCCCCATGAAGTCGTCGGCACGTAAGCTCGGACGCCCCAGCCTCTGATGTATAATCTTAATCATGTGTAATTATTGAATATACCTGTTTGTTTAAACTGAGCCATACGGTGTCTCTTTGCCTCTCCGTCCCGTGTGGACCTGCGCATTATGGGGGTCATCACACTCTGGAGCGAACTCATGTTTGATATTCTGGCGGTCTAGCAGGCGGCGCCCAGATGCCGTCTGCGATAGTCGCGTATACTAGATCTTGAGGTAGACCCCCCTGTAATTCCTGGCAGGATTTGAGCACCCCCAACACCGACAACTTAGCGTTTGATGTGGCCACTGGGATGTACAGCGTGCACTTTGTAGCCTTTCTAATGATGGCGTCGATTCGTGTCTCGTTTAGTTTCGTGGTGGAAAGGTAGGGAACGGAAAAGAGGATCCGGTTCGTCATGAAGGCATGGGCGAGCCGAAACGCGTTCCTGCCTCGGAAGCCGCTGCGTTGGTTTGAAACACGATGGATCATGCGTCCGACCTGTTCGCCTAAGCGCTTTAGTTTGGCAATAGTGGATTCGGGGCTGAGCCTGTTATGGTTGAACAGACCCAGTATGCGGAGCTCCTCGACCTCTCTGATAGGACCTCCCGACAGGGTGATTCGCAAACTCGTGTTGTCTTTAGGATTGGCTCTGATGTGCAGAAGTTCCGATTTCGCGCGAGCACATCGGAGACCACAGTCGATAGCGTAGCTATCGGCGATGGTGGCGGCCCGCTAGAGGCGATCCTCCATTTCCCCAAGGTTCCCTTCCGTAGTCGAAATTGCGATATCATCCGTGTAGAGTGCGTGATGGATTCCACCCGGGCCAATTGGTTTGGAAGCCACATCACGGCAATGTTTAAAAGAAGCGGTGACAAGACCGCCTTTTGAGGTTTATGCCGTGTACCCATTGTGTAAGGTCCGTATTCGTCGTCGTCGATCTTGAGGATGGTCTGACGCTTGAAGAGAAAGTCACGTGCATAGGCGAATGCCTTGTGCCTACAATCGGTGGTACTCAAGTTGGCCAGGTTTTTGCCATGACGGACGTTGTCAAAGGCCCCCTTAAGATCGAGGGTAAGGATGGCCTTGTCATTATGGCGCATGGCCGTGGGTCGTATTACGTCACCGTGTAACTGGAGCAGTCGCCTTGTGCGGATATATGAGGTCGAAACCCAAACATACTCTCTCTAAAGAGGTCCTTGGACTCTATGTATGGGGAGGGGCGATCCCTAACCATCGTATCCATAAGCTTGCTCACACACGAGGTCAGTGAGATAGGCTTTTCACCATCTTGCCTGGCTTAAGGATAAAAGTAACTAAAGAGGTCTTCCAGTCGGAAGAGAGTGGACGCCCGTACCAAATCTGATTGATGTACTCTAGCAGGTGGAGGTAGGCCGAGTCGGCGAAATTCGCCAACAGTTTGACTACTATTCGGTCTCGGCCCGGTACCGTACCTCGCCGCATTTTAGCTAAGGCCGCCTTAAGGTCGCGTAATTCTGGATTCGGATGTCTAGATTCGGCTTGTCCGCGTACTCGTAATTGGGCTCAATACGGTCCGTCGTACATTGGTACCCGTATAAAGCCCTCCGGAGCTATCGTTGCGTCTCCCGTCTAGTTTGATCGGGGTAAATGAGACTGAAAGAGGCGTCATGTCCCTTTGGAGCTCAACTAACGCGCTGCCGAATTACACTCCTCTATCCGTTTTGAATTGTAGAACTGGGCAGCATATGCAACAGCCTTCTTCGTGATGTCGACAATGAGAGCTTTAAGCTTGCGATTGAGCATGGGTTTCTTTAACCATTTGGTAACACCCCGGCGCGCCGCCCACAAGTGCACGAGGTGACTGTCCACTGCAGCATCGGTGGTCTGAAGTGCAGAACGAGTTTTCTCTGTTTTGTATCCAACTGATTTGCCCACTCCGCATATCCGCAGGAAAAGAGCACGGGCGGTATCTCCTGTGTTTGAAACGTAAGTCAATGGGTCAATTTGACCTGTTCCCATTTATTGCGACCCGCCCTCGCCAGACCAGTGATCTGGAGAAGGCAGTGATAGCTACCAAGAGTGTCCCTCATGTTCTCCCAGGTGGAGTCTGGTGTTCTTTACGAGAGACAGGTCAGGTCATCTGTCTCGCATAACCGAGCTGCCCACACGTGTGTGACAAGCCGGATCTGTGAGCAGCGTGAGACGAAGTGTGGAGATAAGCCCCGCCAGATTGCTTCCTATCGCCTTCTCAAAGTGGAAGCCCCACTGAAGACTGGGAGCATTGAAGTCCCCAACAATCACTAGATGTTCTTTGTCAGCCAAGTTGAGCGCGCGGTAAAAGATTTCGTTGAAGGTCATGCGTGGCTTAAGCGAGGGAAAGTAAATGTTACGGACATCTATTGACGGGTCACATCGCTTAAGAGGCAGGGCCTTGAACATGATATATTCCTGTTTAGTCTCCTGATTGAGGTCGACTCGGACTGCGGTGCAATCCTTGTTTACCAGGAGGCACGGCACGTTGTAGGACCCCCTAAAACGAGCTATACCCTATGAATATGATGCCCACATCGGGTTCCAGAACCACCGGCACAGTACCGATGGAGTGCAGGTAGAGCTAGAGGTGCGACAGTGTCCATTAGCGCCGTACACCCCTGCAGTTTGACAGGACGATCTCGAATTGCTGCTAATGCGGTTGGCTTTCCGCTTGGGTCGGCCAGCCATCATGAATGTCATGCTGTTATTTTCTGGGGCACGTTCCATCCCTGCAGCTGATGCAGCCTCAGGGCGAGGTACCAGCACCTTCGGTGACAGAACGGTCGGACAGTTTTCTAGCGAGCCTGTGGCCTAGTGAAGGAGCATCGTCCTCCTGCAGATCTCTGGTCACTGAGACCGGGAGCGGGAGTGGCTTTGTCTGAGTTTATTTACAATTTCGTCCTCAACGATAGAGACAGCGGTCTCAGCTGCTACCTGTGCCCTTATGGTGGCTTAAGCAGAATAGAAAGTTGGGCTAGTTGGAAACTGTTCATGATGAAAATGAAGGCACAAAGAAAAAGAGGACACAGAACGGAACCGCGACACAACAGCGGGCATGGTGTGCATGAATTTTGGCAATTCGGCCTGGAGAAGCTCCTGAATAGAGCCCGGACCGCTGATATAGTTTCGCCTGACCGAGCATCAACTTCGCTTACCAGTCGTTCGCCATCAAGTGGCGCTCCACCTTTGGAAGCCTGATAGCCACTGTGCTCTGTGCTCTCCGAATGCTGCGACATGCTAGTCAGCCTGAATACCACCGAGGCAGTCTCGTACCCGTCCTCGGGCTCAGCTTCGTTTATGGGCTTGAAACGCACAGCTTGGGGTTCTTTATGTCCCTCTAACTTAGCCCTGAGCTGCTGAATTTTCCGCGCTAATAATTCCGTTTGCCGCCTAAGTTCAACATTTTTGCGCTGTATGGCGGAATCCGTTAGCGAGGGGGAGGGGGAGAGAGGCCCGGTGAGAGCCCTAGCCCAGTCACTCAGCTTGTTTTGAGCGGTCGTCAGGGACGGGAAATCCCTGGCGCTGAAGTTCGACGACCTCGATTGGGTCCCGGACTTCGCTTGCGTCTTGACATACCTGGGCTTCCCGGCGCTTATCTTGAATTCCCCTCCTTGGCCTTAATACGCGGAGTGCACTTCTGAGCTCACTTTCGCTTTTCTTGAGTCGGTGGTGCGCCCGGCTTGATCGGCTTCCGGTACTTGCCGGCGCAACCGCAGCACCGGTGAGGTGGGCACCCACGCAGAGCAGACATCGCGTTGTTCACTTGTGTAGTTCTTGCCCCTCAGTGGTGGTTGGCACCCGTGAGCCGCATCGGGCGCAAAGTCCCGAGAGCGGACGCTGGCAGATGTCAGCCCTGCGCCCCACCGTGCCGCATAGATGGCAGGAGGGGATAATTTTTTGTATAGCCTCACAGGGATGCCCTAGTGGCTGCAAAAGATTTGCCGGGGCACTTTCTCTTCAAAGGTGGCCACTGCGACGTCGGTCTCGCCCAGTTTATGCAGGCAAGCGATTTCTCCGTGTCCACACTCTAGCTTCTCCTTAAGGGAAGCTGACGTTTCGCTGCAGTAAACGTTGATCACTCCCTTACAGACCTGGCCAGAAACCTTGATATGCCCGCAGAACAGAAGCTGGCGGTCGCCGACAGGGAGCGTCACTTCATTGTAGAGCTTCTCTGCGGCTGACACAGAGTTCAGTCCACACATAAGCACATTTTGTCCCACACGGGCCATGCAGAGTTCCACATCTCCGCTGTCATGTACGATGTTGAGCGCTGCAGCTCCGGCTTGACCCGGACCGAAGGTAGCCTTGAGATCCAGCGTCTTGCGTAGCTTGCGGACCACGATGAGCTCACCGCGACCAATGCGCGGCGTCTGCTTTGCCCGCCACGGGGGCTTGCATGCTGCGCCCCTGGCGGAGCATGCGCGGAGCGAGGCGCAACTTGCTGGGCTTAAGAGAACTTCTTGTTGAGCTAGTTGGTATTTGCTCATTGTAATTGAAAGGCGCGAAAACCACACACTTACAAAATGAGAGAAAGAGACAGAGCGCCACTCACAATTGGTTTAATTTGCACAAACCAAACAAATACAGTCAGCCAGCACCTGCGCAAGGCAAGTGTTGACGCGTCAAGTCGTGCACGATAAGCAAAGCTCAAGAAACTTTTTTTTTCCGCCTTATACAAAGATATAGATGTTTGAATGACGCACAATTGTGCCTTTCTTGCTGATATAGAACGCTTCATTCAGCTCTCTGGCTTTCAGATTACTACTCGTGGCAAGAATCCACACGTTTGAAAAACATGGCTCACAAGAGCATGAAGGGCAAGGTCTGATATGTTTAGGTAAATTTGGCCTAGCTTTATTGTGTTCCACGTTTCGTTCATGTTTTCTGATTCGCAGTAAAAATTGGGGTTTGGGTCGCATTGTAATAGAGAAGGTTCTAATCTGATGCACGCTAGTGCATCTGCTAAAAAAATTCTTTGTGCGTGCTTGGTAGACCGCTATTTTATAAAACAGGGAACTTTTATAAACTGATCGTGTTATAAATTTACTTTGGGCGCTAAATGAATCGAGAACGAGGAACAGCCAGCAGAAAGAGTGAGGGCGAGCAACGACTGTGGATGAGCGTCCGTGGAAAGCATGGCCGAAAGCGCTGCAAGACCAAAATCACTCCAATACTTTCTTTTTTGAAACATTAAAACTGCGTCTTGGCTTGCAAAGCGAACGGCACGGGTATGTAATAACATTCTGTTCTTCGTGCAGTGTTAACCGAGAACTGCACCACTGCTAAAGCGACTAACACTTGCTTGAACTTCTGTCGGTGTGGAAACGTCAAATCATCTCCTCAGGATAAAATAAAACCTGAAGAGAAGCTTCATTTCAAGGAAAGAGGTGTCGCACAAGGAGGTCCATTCAATACAAGTTACATACTGCAGAAGATACATCAGCCTCTACAGGACGTTTGCAAAGGGGTGAGGAAAGCAGTGGGAATAAAAGCACCTCTTCCCCCCCCCCCCCCAAATAGGAGACAGCTTTGACACTCATATTTCTTAAATATTTCAACAGCCGTAGTTTCCTTGAGGTCAAGACTGCGTGGTTTCCGACGTGATACCTGAGGATCAATGCCTGAAGCTCCACAAATCCCCACTTCCTGACATTGAGAACTGCAAGCAGTTTAGTACAAGGGCTAAATGTTCGTTATGCTCATACCCTCTCGGCCTGTCCCAATTTTCGACACACGCCAAAGCAATCTAAGGTGGTTTGTTCGCTGAACGAGGCCCTTAACGCTACCACGTAATAACCGAAAACTGCCGCCCCTGGCGGGGTTCTGCAACAATAGCGGAAAGAAACGTTAATGCGGGATTACTAAGAATTATGTGCGTTTATAAAAAAATCCACCACTCAAGGCACGTGCCGCTTTCAGGTTCGACACGTTGTATGTTCAGAGTAGCTGCAGAGCTGTAAAAGATATCAGCCCATTGTCTAGCAATATTTAAGTGCTTTATTCACGCAGCTGACAGCATAATCGCTTTCGATCGACCGTGTGCAATGCGCTTTGTCAGAACTATGCTGGCTCCAAGCTTTGCTTACATATAAAGCAGTAGTACAAACTTATAAAAAACTGATAAAATATTTTTGTAAATCACAACATGAAACTGAAACACAAAAAATTGCGCCACAACACAATGCAAAACTAGCCCACACGGCAAGTTTAAAATGCACTCGTACATGTTATAGCATGCTGTTTTTCTGCTGTGAAGTTATGGAGTAGGCTTGCAGTAAAAAGCCTTTCCAGGAAGAACAGGTAATTGGCCCAATATTGTAACAGGATTGCTTCTAATTGGCACTTTCTAGGACCAGCCTTTGCCAAAACATGCCCAGTATTGGGCCAATTACCTGCGCTGCTTAGGTTCACTTCCCTTTCGAATAAGGCCTGCCTTTTATAACACTATGGGGTGCAGCATTTTAATATTTGCGAACTCTCACTACGCATACCGGTATGAAATATACAATCAAGGCTAACATAACCAAGAATCAAGAGAAGATAACAAAGAATTAGTTAATACGAACAGTGAGCTTTTAGCTATAGGAAATTCCCGAACAAGCGCTTCCTCTAGGATATTACCCAAGAGGATTAAAATGAGAGAACTGACTTCTTTCGACTGCCCTCTGCCTAACACACAAATCGAAATAGTACCGGGGCATGGACACTCTGCAAGATTAGTATAACGTGCAATGTGGCATACACTGTTTTTTTTATCTATGATAACAAGGCCATATGGCTAAAAGTATCTACAAAACTTATTTTGCTCAAAGCTATTTTTGACGCAGATTCTGTAGTCAGTCGCACATAAGACCAATCAAAAGGAACAAACACATCATTGCAGCTGACATCCCGCATTTTCTATTTTACGAAGCGGTTTCTATATTTGCTCAGGAACGACATTTTTGTTTAGGCAGACAATGAACATTCAACATAGCGTTTGCTTCCAAAGTTTTTCCGCTATGCGAAGCTTAGTGAAAAAAGATATTACAGCAATTTCCCTGCAGTCAAGCACCTTGCTTTATCCCTTTCGTCTCCTGTTTTCGGGTAAACGTTCTAATAATGCGACGTGAGAGGCAATTCTCTCATTTTAATCCCATGCGGCGCTTCAGGAGAAAACGAGGATGTCTCGCGTCACTGGACATGAGCGGAAGCCTTTATTTTGTTCAATATCAGCTCGATGTATTCGCGTCATTTCCCCATGCACATGGAAGGGCAAAATAGCAAGCTCCGCCGGTAAAAAGCCACCCCATCCGTCAGAACAAGACCTCAGTTGGCTTGAATCGGCTGTTGGCCAAAAGAAATGGCGCAGTATCTGTCTCATATATGGCCGGACACTTGAACAACGTCGTAAGGGAAGAGATAAAGGAAGGACTTGGAGAAGAAAGGAAGAAATAGGGCTGGAGTGGTGGGCTCCGGACTAAATTCGACCACCTGGGGATCTTTAACGTGCACTCACACCACAAAGCACACGGATGCCTTTGCGTTCCGCCTCCATCGAAACACAGCCTGCGCGGTCGGGTTCGCACCCGGGTACTCCGGATGAGTAGCCGAGCACCGTAACCACTGAGCCACCGCGGTGGTCAGAAGACCTAGGAAGGGATTTCCGATGCCCACAGCGCGCCATGTATTCGTCTCCAAACTTTCCCGTAACGACAGCAGATTATTCAGCTGTGAGCTATTGCATTTGAAAGGCTTTATAAATGCAGCGATGTCAGAACGATGGCTCCGAGAAAGATTTGGAGTTGATGTTATAAATACTTGTAAAAAGCTGCAGAGGCTTCCAATGATTTACCGGTAAATGCGGAAAGTGATTTATATATCGCGTTGCAGTGATGTACCTAAAACTGCTATTGTTTGAACCTGAAGGCTTTATAATTTTCCCCATAAAGTTTTGCTAGCGCTGCCAATGTGAGGAGCTTTCATTGTATTTTTATAGAGTAAAGACCATTTGGGGCAAAAGAGCGTTCAGCGGGGCAGAACAACTTCCCATGAGAAGAGACCAGCACCAAAATTTCACATATAGAATAATCACTTACACATGCTTACTTGAATAGAATAAGGTATTGGATATATGACGAACCTTGTGCTCTCGCCATGATCTTGCCAAGGAATCGAAGTTCTTATATACTGTTAAACAATCTTTGCACTCAGTAATGAAATCAATCAGCTCCATGTGAATAACCAGTTCTTGATGTAAAGGATTCTGCATACTCAAAGGTTTTTTTTTGATGGAATGATTCTATATCGCATGCATTTATTAAATGGACATGTGCAAGCTAAGTTCAAACATAGCAGTGGCGAAATAATTTGCTCTTCCATTGCTGCCATATGTTGACCTCTTTAAACGTATGACTGTGACAATAAATCCGCATGGCAGGCTAACGGTTTCCTCTTTGTCGATTGCGCTTCTTTGCATTGCTAAGCGGCCCTCTCTACGGTCGTCGAACCAATATTACGTTTTCCCGACCTCCATGCCATTTATATTTTGATCAAGAAATACTTTCTCAAGAACTATTCGTGAAAATCGATAGCAACTAAACAATAGCAACCCCTAAAGAATTAGAAAACAATGAATAAAGAAAGGGAAAAGAACTGGATGGCAGCTCCTGATAGAAATGAAAAAAGGACTCTCTTCTTAGGAAGAGAGAAGAAAGAGTAAATATATGGGGAGACACACAACACGACGAATATGAGAATTCAAGGACAAAATAGCAAAGAGCATATTTCCATATTTGGTAAACGAAGCAAAAAGCACAATTTCAACAAAAATCGAAGCACACTTACCAAGTAAGGAAAACGGCCAAGTTTCCACACAATGCTGCAAACCATGCACTCTGAGATCAGAGAAGCCAACGCGCCTCTCTATCCAGAAGCAACTGCCTCCTTCTCACCAGCGGCCACTTTTCACTGTCCGAGCATCGCCATACGATCCAAACCTGCTACTCTCTCAGTGCTGCGCAGCGGCGTGTCAGGGATATGGCGGGACTTTTTGGGAGAAGATTGGCAAGAAGGTGAGGGTGGTGGCATCTGTTTTCGTGTTTCAGTGTTTCCAGCTAATTACCTTGACCTCAGGTTACATGGTTCTTATTTGGCTAAGTACCACGCGCCTACTCAAGATAATCACCACCCCCATAGTGAAATGGCTAGGGGAATAAGAAAGTGACGGAGTGAATTTGGCACGCAACATTAGCTAATTAATGAAAGTTTGCCCGTATCTGTCAAAAGGAAAGTGCAGATAACAATGACGGTGGTGAATTTTTATGACTCAAGCGGACCTATGGCTAAAAGCCACCAAAGATAAACGTTTTTCTGTTACTCAAGACGGGGTCAAAGACCGATTTCTCAAGCATTTTGCCTTAAATAAGCCGAGCATGAGGCCAGGAGAAAACTTGTACCCAATGAATCATCGGTCACTACCCGGCGGCATTGAGGATGAAATTCTGTCCCGCGCGCATTCCAGGTGTATGCTCAAACCTTAGACCATATTTCCGGTCACAAAACAAATTTATGTACTAACAACTGTATTTAACCGGCGCTCGCCCATCGGTCAGAAACGTGACGGCTAACGAGAGTAGTTACTCAAAAATGACTAAGTTAAACCAAATTTCTCTTTATGTGAAAAGAATTACTCTTAGAAGCAAACAAAGTTTTTCATTTAGAAGACTGGCAGATTACAATGTATCAGAGTACAAACGCGAGCTACTGATATTCTACTCGAAATGAATAAAAAATTTCGCTGATGGTTTAACATTGCTTAGCTGGAAATACTGCCCGAAAGCACAGTATTTTGCAGGTGGACACCACCGCCATGTACCTCAAAGCGCTATTTATGTGTCCGCTGTCCCACGAAGCCAGTTATGCACGTCTTCAGAAATGCTTGCTCCAGAAATGGGAACGCTTCATTAGTTCCATAATAAAAAAATATTAGAAAATTGTGGTAATTGTTCTTTCTTGAAGGTAAACATGAATGGCGTCTTAATTTGAGGTTGAAAGCGAACATGCGTTAGGGTAAAATTGCAATTAATAAAAAAATTAGCATCTACACTTTAGGTTAGGATAGGCAGCCAAATATTGTGTGGTCAATTATTCACTGTCATAGGAGTAGCTTCGGCTACAGATAACATATTACGTGCGCTTAAATTATGCGCAGGCCGCTGGCATATAATATACAGGGCGTTTCACCTAAAACTTCAGACTTTTTAAATATAGGTTTTTGGGTTGGAAGAGCGATTTTTCGGGTATTGTTTTGTCAGTGGTGCAGTAAATCCCAATACAGCTGATTAACTAATACGCATTATTTAGGACTTTAACTATTACCTTTACATCCCATAATTATTAAATGGCGTGTAGCCTATGATAAGTAATATCCATATACCATAGCAGTTACTAGAATTTCCAAAAACAGTGTTACCCTCTGCGCTATGGCCTAACAAATTTTGATTACACCGCGCCTAATTACATGCGGTGTCGAGAAGCTTCAAGGCAAAGGAACCTCTCGATTGCACGTAACTCGTTGAAATAGCAAATATCTGTTGGGCCACAGCGCCCAACTTACCCGCGTTTTCAATATTCTTGACACTGACATGATGATTACTTACGTCGTTTTGCACGCCTCTTACATTTAAGGAGCCTAACATTAATTGGTAAATGTTACTTAATCAGTATTAGTTAACAAGCCTGCTAGTTAGCGCATCTTAGCTGTATTCTAATCTATTGCAACGCTGACAATGCTACGCCGAAAAAACTGCTCTTCTAACTCAAAAAGGCTATCTTTAAAAAATTGTAAACGCTTAATTGAAACACCCTGTACGCACTTCTATACAGGAGTGTCCTATATAGAAAGGGCAACCATATATATGCATATGATTGAAATGTGTCTTCGACCCCACCTTGAGTTGTCAAATGTCAAAACCAGCTTGTCTAATGGTGCTTTGTGCCCACAGGTGCCCTTGGAGCATATTTAGATTGGTTTCGGTGACTGTTGGCTCCCTTCATAAGTTTATCTCTCTCTCTCTCTCTCTCTCTCTCTCTCTCTATATATATATATATATATATATATATATATAAATAAATATATATATATAAATATATATATATATATATATATATATATATATATATATATATATATATGTGTGTGTGTGTGTGTGTGCGTGTGCGAGTGCGTGCGTGTGCGAGTGCGTGTGTGTGTGTGTAAGTAAGACCCATTCGAGGACCGATTTCGCAAATATTTCACCCAAAGAAGTCGAGCACCGGCGGACGCTGAACCGCTTGGCCTCCGCTCTGATCCTATATATCTAGAATTGTCCTTAAGGACGTCCTAGTCAAAATCAAGAGGCAGAAATGGGCTTAGGCAGGGCGTGTAATGCGAATGCAAGATAACCGCTGGTCCTTAACTGTAACGGAATGGATTCCAAGAGAATGCAAGCGTAGCACAGAGGTCGGCAGAAAGTTAGGTGGGTGGAGGAGACTAAGAAGTTTACGGGAATAGGGTTGCAGCAGCTGGCATAGCAGAGGATTAATTGGAAAGATAAGTCAGAGAGAGGCCTTTGCCCTGCGCCGGGCGTAGCCGGGCTGATGATGAATGTCTTTGATGACGATAAAGGATTGTAAAGACGCTTGTACGGAATTTCCTGGGGAGAGGCTTCCTTGAGCCATTGCTTTTGAAGCACTTTGGAACAATAGTCTTGAATGTTGTTGGCGGTCAATGGCGTCTATTAGTTTCTGGTGACTCGCTTTTGAAAACCACGATATCTTTGATATTTTGGCGCTGCGGATAATCACAGTAGCACCAGTCGCTAAGGTAGCACCGGTCAAAGCGTTTCTAAAGGACGAGTTGGCGGCACAGACAACACTATAATAAATTACAAGGATTGAAAAGTATAGAATATTTAGTTCGAACGTAAGGTATGGTTTGGGGCCTACTTCAGATTATGTATCTGTAAAATATTTTGTCTGTAAGTTTGCTAGTTGTAGTGACATTTTATTGCAGGATGCTACAATACGAATCGCAGCTAAATATAAGGAAATTGTAAAATAGACGGAGTGTCCGAGGGAAGTGCTCAGAGCCGCACGACCTACTGAGCAATATTTTTCTTTCCGTAGTCTCCGTAGTGTTAATGAACTAACAAAGGCTAACTGGCTGATTTTTTGAATATTGTCTTCCGAAATTAGGTGTCAAATTGAAGGCTGTGAATCACAAATGAAGCTACGTAAACTCTACCTTGTTGCAAACAACTAAGCCGCTGTTTTTCAAGATGAGCTCACACTTTACCATTGCCACCTCACAGTTAAAGGAAATATTTAAATATTTATCTAGTTATTTCTAACAGACTGAGCAGCTTCGTTCAGGCTAAGTAATAAACGAGAATAGGCTGCATGACTCCCCACCGCATTCAGTTGGTTCCACTCATCTAGGACTCTCAGCCTTTACTAAAATCATACATTTTGCTGGGGAATCCTGGATGTATGCAGCACCTGGGTGGTATATCATACGACCTCAAACACAAAATGGCGCTGCTTTATCGGCCGGAACGCAAGCGATAACGACTGCTGGGATTTTCTAGCTTGCTTTTAACCGCGCAACTTTTATAATTCAAGAGCTTTCCTTACATACAGTATAAAATGGCTAAATAATTCACTTTTAGTTTGTTCACTCACACGTTCATCAGAAGTCATGTTCATGACGCGATTGGTTTTGAATTCTCTCCAAAAGCGGACGTCGACTATCAACCGCCTCAAGTTCATGACTGCACATTGAACAACATCACACTACAATTTCTTCATTGCCTATTCCTTGTTACCATGGAGCAAAAAGACTGAACAAGAGTGTTTGGGCTCACACAACATGTTTGGGCCCAAACCTCCGACAAGTGAGCTTGGGCCTCTAGAGCAATATACTATTTAAAAATAAGCGCAGTTTTACCTAGGCTGAATCCCGAAGCATACGTTATACCCATGCCATATAGGGTTAACTTAGATACCTCCTTCAAGTCGTAAAATTATTCATTATATTACGCGAGCTTTGTGGAATTGAATAGGGAAGCATCGTTTAAATGTAGCTGCTGGTTCCAGATGAAACACTCTTAAGCTTGCCCGTCGGCACATGCTGTCGAGGCGATCTCTTTCGTACTTTTATTGCCCATTTCCTCCGCTTTTGCAACTTCATGAGGTGGTTATTTGACTTTTCAACAGCGGGGCTGGTGCGCATATGCCGCTATGTCAAAGAAGCTGAATTCTGTCGCCATCTCCAGCCCACGTACAAGGCTATGGTATGTTGCGGCTTCCAGCAGCACCTTTAAGTACGACCTCTCTTTAATACAGAGAGTTCGACTACCGCCTTTACACGTAAGCTCTGAAGTACTCCGCATGAGCGAAAAGACAATCGTTACTTAAAAGCTGCGCGTGCGCAAAAAGTTACCATGAGGCACCTCGCACAAAAACTCGCTCCTTTTCTCCTTATTCATCACCACTGCGCTATTCCTTTGCTCCCGAGCGACTTTTATCACTTTGTCATTGCTCTCTTTTTGTATCTATTGCAGTCACTTTATCCTCGCCATCAAAGTCATATCAAGTGCATTTGGTCTGGTTTCTTCGGAGCAAAGCACGCCACAGACTCCGTTTTCACATCAAAAGTCCAGAGCATGCACAGAAATCTTGGACGTGGGCTCTTTGCTATATCTTTCGGTCGATTCCTCAGGGCGACATTGTTGTTGTTGTTAGGCTCATACAGTGGCCCATGTCCACACAGGAGGGTTGGCCAAGAATAGGGGGAGGTTTTCAGATAAATATTTCCTGGGTGAAAATAAAACGAATGCTGAGGAAGGAAGAAGTAAACAAAACGGAACAGAGAAATGAAACGGCAAATGCATAATGCATGCAGGAGATTGGCACTGAGGTTTATAGCCTAGTGGTCATTAGGGAATCATAATTGTAGGAATAAAAATATTCTTTAAAAAAGGTAAAAAAGTAGCCGATGTGATTCCATAAAAAATTTTGGACGGCGGCAAAAACAGACTTGTGGCTGTACCCAAGTATAGTGGCTCCGAACGTAAATATGACTGGGCTGCTCAAAGGCCAAGCTTTTGAAGGGGCTTCTCTAAAAGCGTCTTCTCATCATGGTGTAGCGGCGACAAAACACCAAACAATGGTCTATATTTTCATGCTCGCCACGCAATACGCAGACGAGATTAAGTGCCAACTCAGACCTGCGCAAAACGAAATTAAAGGTGGGATCCGGCAGCGGAGCCTTGATACAGATACCTCAAGCTACCGTGAATAGCATGACTTCCTGCTCCACGAATAACTTAGGTGCAGGTAATCATCAGGTCTTAAAAAAGATCCAGTTGCCATTCTTAACAACTTCTTTCTTCGTGATGTAAGCTATAGCGAGAACGATAAGCAGCATCTGACCATTGAGGAACGCCTTTGCCAGGCAGTCCACAACTTCATTGGCTGTCACACTGCTATGACCTGGCACTCCTATCACGAGAACAAGGCTCAAATGCGGAGGGAGTAATGAATGGAAGGTGTTCAAGATTGACGAACCCACAGCCGAATCAAGAGACGAACACAAAGAAACAGAGTCTGTAATGACAGCCACTGGAGAGAAAGATGGCTCTAGTTTGCGAACAGCAAGCACCACCGCCAGAAACTCGGCTTGGAAAATATGAGTGTAGTCTGGAAGCCGCACAGAAAAAGTCCAATCTAGAAACGGGAGACATCTTCCCGCCTCTGCCTTTTCATCACATTGGGCGGCGTCAGTAGCTATCTTTAAGCTAATAGGCACGCTTTGTTAATGGTCTTCTCATAATCCATTTAAAATGAGGGGTTGTAAATGCTTAGCGTTTTTAGGGAAAATGACATCAAAACAATTTCTAGAGGACTCAGTATTTTTGTCGGAAGGATGTTATACAAAAGAACATTTAAACGATCAAGCAAATTTTGTACCATAAATACCTGCGGGGCGGCTTTGAATTTCAATAGGCAGCCCTTGCTAACATCGTTTTCGTTGAAACCTTTATGGCACTCGCTCAAAAGCAGCAAAACATTATAAAGCTTATGGCGTTCTCGATTCAGGTGGCATATTGACAAAAACCCTGCTTAAAACCCTGAGGTAAAGAGAAAATCGCATTCTGTCATGCGATTAAGTACCCTTGGTTGTTCAGTCCTGATGATTAATTTTGAAGGCTATTTAAAGCTCTCTGATAAATGTATTCTAGGCATAGCCACATGCAGTGGCTAGGCCGTCTGCTAGGCCTAGCTTGGCGTGACTGCGCTGCGTTGCTGGGCTTGCGCGAGGATCGCGACGGCTGGCACGCGTCTGGGGCTCGGGCCGGTATTCGCCTGGCCGGAATAAAGCTCTCCGGTTGGCGTCTCAAAAGGCCTGCTTTCCTCAACACAACATGGTGTCAGAAGTAACGCAATTCCTACAGTAAGCCTAGCCGGGGCTGCGTCCTCTCACTCGGATACCTATCGACAGTGGCACACGTCACAGTAGCTCTTTTCGGCCTGGACTACGCGGCCAGTACATGGCGTCCTTTGTGATTCAACCGCCTGAGGCCTTCTGCTTTACGACTCCTGCCGAGTGGCCTAAATAGAGGAAGCGGTTCGAGCGTTTCTACACGGCTTCCGGTCTCTGCGACAAATCAGGATCACACCAGGTCGACACGTTTCTTTACTTGATGGGCGACCAGGCCTAGGACGTCTACGGAACCTTCAAACTCTCCGGTGATAACGCTCAGAACTTAGAAGCCGTCCTGAAACAGTTCAACAGCTATTTCATTCCGCGGCACAACGTCATCTTTGAACAGGCACGCTTCAATACGAGGGCCCAAAACGACGGCGAGTCCGTGGAAGACTTCCTAACTGCGCTTTACATGCTTTCCAACCATTGTGAGTACGGCGCCCTCCAAGAGGAACTAGTTCTTGACGGACTGGTTTTTGGCATTCACGACCAGAAATTGTCAGTGAGCCTGCAACTTAACGCTGATCTTACTCTTCAAAAGGCGCTCGAGTTCATCAGGCAGGTCGAAAGCGTTCGTCAGCAGCAAGCGGAGCTCAAGCCCGAAACGCTGACAGTCAACTAAGTTGCACCAGGCAAACAGCAAGTCAGGCGCCGCACGAACGCTACTCGCGTCAGCGACGGCCGACAGCACTTTGAATCAAGGCCACATCCGCGTCCAGCTGACAGCGTTTCGACATTGTGTCGTCGGTGTGCGAAAGAACGGCATCCGCGTTCACTGTGCCCAGCGCGGACGGAGGTATGCAGAGCTATACCACAAAAAGAGGCACTACGCGTCTGTCTGCATGTCATGCCTGGTTAACATCGTTGAAGCACTAGGACCCGACAGTAAAGGTGGATTTCTCGCAACCGTTTCGTCCTGCGAACGTCGACATGTGAGACAACCATACTCGTGCAAAGCCAACCTGTCAAATTCAAGTTGGCATAGGTGTCGACGAATCTGTCCTCCCACCTTCGACTTTCAGCATGGTCGGACATCACCATCCGTTGTCGAGTGCTCCTCGGCCGCTCTACGGTACTGATGGGAGAATTCTCGCAGCCAAGGGCGTAGCGCGTCTTGAACTCGCCTACCGTGGACAAGAAACGCTTCAAGACATCTACGTGCTGCAAGATGCCCACACTTCCTTACTCGGCAAGCCCTCCATCAGACTTGCAGGTGCTAATCTTCATCAGCGCCGTCGCAAAGAAGGTAAGGATAACCCTTCTCATCAAGCGACACTGCCTTTAGTAGTAAAAGAAGCCCAGAAATCAGATCTGGTGTGCTCACGTCTCCGAAAGCTCTGCAAGAAAAACTGACAAAACTGGCCTTCCAGACGGGATTTTTCCCTTGTGTTAATGCCTTTCTACGAGCATTATGGCCAACTCACCACAGAAGACGATCTGCTTCTCTATGCAGCCCGTGCGGTTGTTCCACTTTCCGGCAGGAATGAAATTTTTGGTCTTTTGCACGAAGGCCACTTCGTCATTACGAAGACGAAGCTCGTGCCAAGGACACTGTTTGGTGGCCAACGGTGGCCAAAGACATCATTACTACCGTGAAAAACTGCAGAGACTGTATAAAGACAACCAGCGACAGAAAAATGCCTATGCAGAGCACTGAGTTTGCTCCGCGACCATGGCAGCCCGTTGCAATCGACATGTTCTTTTTCAATAGCAATAGGTGATTAATCATGACTGATTACTACTCCCGATATCCTTAACTTGTTCATTTGGAAAACTTAAGTTCAGGTATAGTAATGACACACCGCAAATAAATTTTCGCCGGCCACTGTATCTCAGAGGTGGTGGTCTCGGACAATGGTCCGCAGTTTTCATCGTCCGACTTTACCAGGTTTGCTCGTGAATACGGCGTCACGCATGTCACCTCAAGCCCACATTACCACCAGAGCAACTGACTCGCATAAGCTGCGGTGAAAATCACCAAGTATTCATTGAAAAAGACTCAGGACCCGTACCTGACCCTCCTATCCTATGGGCCAACACCACTCAAAAACAGCTACATCCGCTCTGGACTACTGATGTGCAGGCGGTTGACGACAAAGCTTCCCGTCATTTCTGGAATGCTGGTTCCCCGCTTGCCGGACGTTACCAAACTCTGGAATTTTGAAGAATACCATGCGCAGCACCTCCGAGACTACGACAAGCGACATGGCGTGCGTCAGCTTCCAATTCTTCTCGAGGTGGATGAAGTATGGGTCACGGACCTGAAGAGGACACCAAACGTGCAGACGCCCGCAGACGAGCCTCGGTGCTACATTGTGGAATCTGAAGGCGGCACCATGTGGCGCAATCGGACCCACATTGTTCTTTTTCACAAGTCCGGGAGAGGAGGTGAAGACAACGAGGCATCAGGAGGTGAAGACAGCGAGGCATCTGTGTATTCAGATGCAGAGATAGACGTAGACGAGCCGTCTCTGGACCGAAGTTCTCTGGGAGAATCACGCGCGACCTGTGTGGACGCCTCTTGGCACCATCACACCAGGAGTGGACGCTGTGTAATTCCGCCCAACAGACTCTCCTATGTTTCAGGGGATATGATGTAGGCAGTAGCCACATGCAATGGCCAAGCCGTCTTCGTGACTTGGATTGGCTTGGCTGCGCTGCGCTGCTGGGCTCGCGCGAAGCTGGCGGCGGCTGGCACGCGTTTGAGGCTTGGGCCAGTATTCGCCTGGCTGTTGTCCGGTTGGCGTCTCAGCAGGCGTGCTTTCCTCAACAGAACACATATATAGTACTTCAAACTCCGAGGGAAGCTTGAAGGAGCGTGATAAATTATTCTACGCAAATTCTCTCTAAAAATCATTTCAATGTGTTGCCACGTTGCCACACAGCAGTGCCGTGTTAGGGGAAGGTGCACGACCTCAACCAACATATATGCCTTGAAATGCTAAGGGTGACGTTTGTAATATTTCGAGGTCGTCCTCAAGCTAATTAAACGCTGCTAAAAAAACTTTCATTCGCTTCCAACGCAACCTAACTTAACCCGGCATAGAGGCAAGAACGGGCCCAGTTGGCTGTCCAGGAGACAAAAATACCCCAGAAAGAAAGATTACATAACGGAGCGCGTACTGACAACAAATTTCATAGCATACAAAAGATTTTAAAAATTTCCTGTGACCCCAACAGCAAAAGTTACATGAACTTAAATCTGTATAAACAAAAGGACAAAGACGCACCTTCTCTTGCGTAAGCACGATGTCCCCGGATATTCAAGTTCACTTCTGAAAATGTCAACGCTTTCAAGGAGATAGGATTTTCTACGGCAGTTCTAATCCCTGAATCTTTCAGAAATTCAGTTTTCGCCATCGCGTCGACTAGGCTGGTGGTGTCGCCAACTTTCCTCATAAAAACGACAAGACAAAGACACTAAGGTTTGCCTGGAGTTTCCAAAAATACAACCACGTTTGTCCGTAAAATTTCGAGACTGACTTATTTCCTTCGCTATAAATAATTCCCCAAAACAAATATTGGTGCGTATGTCTAGCGCCATCTTTTCGGGCTAACATGAGCTATTTATTTTACTAGCTGTGGCAGCCGCTAGGTGGCACTACATTTAGAAATATACGATGTCACTAGTCTGCGCATTCTACTGTAAGTGAATGTGGAGGGATGAACGTCCTCCTCGAACAGCGTGTCAAGATAAAATTCTTTGTGAAGCTTGGAAAGCCAGCCAGAGATATGTATAAGCTCCCTCGTGACGCTTGCAGCAAGGAGATATTATTGCGGCCGCGAGTATCCGAGTGCCATAAGAGGTTCGTTTCGGGGAGAACGTTAGTGGAAGACGACACAAGGCACGGAAGCCTTTCAACCTCATGGAATGAAAACAACTTGGCTCGGGTCAGCGAAATCGTACAGCCTGACCCACCATTGCACTCCGCATGCTATCAGATGCTCTTTACACTAGTAAGACAACATTTCGTCAAATTTTGCGTGAGAACTTGGGGAAACGAAAGCAGAATGCCAGACTTATTTGTGCCGCACTCCCTCACACAGGACCAGAAAGACACGCAGGCACCAGTCAGCGCTGATTTGCTCTCCGAAGCAGAGAATGATGCTGCAATCGCCGACAGAATCATTGCTGAACGCGAAACATGGTGGTTTCAATACAATCCGCAAAGAAGCAGAGCGCCGAATTGTGGTCCAGAAGCCCTCCGGCGTTGATAAAGGAGCGGTGACAGAAGACCAAAAGAAAGACGATGCTGATAGTTTTTTTCGATACCAGAGGTGTCATACACCACGATTTCGTCGCACAAGGGCAGGCGGTGATTCAGGAGTTTTATATCCGCGTGATCCAAAACATTCCTAATGCACTATGACGCCGACGCCCTGACTTATGGGCATCTGGAAAATGAAGCTTTCTCCACGACAACGCAAGCCCGTACGCTGCTCTCAGCGTGACAAAATTTCTCGCCAAGCACAACATTACTGTACTTCCCCATCCGCCATACTCTCTTGACCTCTCTCCATGCGATTTTTTCCTGTTTCTTCGTGTGAAGAGAACCCTAAAGGGTCGTTGGACGTTGAGCGTGGAGGCCATTCAAGACGCCACAGCGAAGGAGCGGACCGCCCTGCCAAAAGAAGCGTTTTCCAACTATTTTCAAGCCCTCAAGAAGCGTTGGAAGCTGTGTATAGACTGCAAGGGAGACTACTTCGAAGGAGTGCTCCACAAATTATTTCAATAATGAACGCATTTTTTTTAATGGACTCAGTCTCGGAACTTTACGGACCAAGGTTACTTTCACCCAGAACGCCTTCAACGACTCGTCGTCGCTTTGGCCTGCTTCTAGCATTTGTTGTAAAAGATAAAAAATATGCCATACCTAAACATCTCTTACGAGGGAAAGGAAGGAAACTGTTGAAAAGAAGTTGTTGATGCTGATTTGAAGACAATCCCGGCAATGCAGAATGCAGAAGTAAAAGTCTAGACAGTGTAGAGAAAATTGCGATGGCAAGAAAAAAAAGATTTTAAGAAACTTGGCTGTACTAGTCGGCATTTTCTCCTTAGTGACAGGCGAGGGGCTTCATCGTAGTGCACAGACTAACGGGTATGACAGTGCACTCCGGTTGTGGGTTTCTCGACACTACATGCGAAACAAGTTTTGATCGTTCGTTTCATAGCCAGCGTCAATGCATGATTGCTTTTTTGTCAGGAGTAACCTGAGTAAACGCAGCACTCGAGCTGATGATGATCCAGAACATTGGGCATTCACAATATTGCTGAAGCGCGGGTGTCATGCAACGAACAAAACGAGTCATGTGGCACGGCGGAGCAATGACAAGGATGTTATTGGCGGAACCCCTCCTTACGAAGCATTCAAACCAGCGGACATGCAACGAGGTTTTCATGGCCCCACGTTGCGTGAACAACTTGCGTGATGACGACTTGGGTGCAGTCAAAATCCCGACCTCGAGCGTATTACACGGATCACAACACACTGATGTAGCGTGTAATTTTAATGTGGAGATGTATGCTACCGCGTCTGTATTTACATATGCGCCATGAGACGATGAGCAACGGTTTCTCGTGCGTAGAGATCTCTAGAGCATATCCTCGAGAAGGATCGCAAATAAGCATGTTGTGGACCTCTGCTTCGAAAATATATATGCCTTGGTTCAAGTCAAGGCAGGAATGCCTTTTGATACACTCTAAAGAACCAATCTTATGCACATATGTAACAACCATGTACTGCTTTGAATGTATTTATGAACTCAGGAGACATTCAGATTAATTCAGAGGTGCCACACATGATCGCCGCATTGCAAACGCCTTTAAAATTTATAGTTTTTCTGCACTATGCCTGATATCGAGTGACGGTCACCGAACGTCTATTTTTTTAGCTCTTTGGCTCCTTTGGCACAGTAATGGCAAGAGAAAACGCCTTGAGAGTGTGCTTCTAGAGCAAATTGGCGTCTTCTTCTTTCGCCCCTAGCTCGAACCCTATAGATGAGTTTATCATAGTGCATTGAAATTGAATAAGTTTAGCCCGGTTTTGCTTGAAGCGAGGCCAAAATAATTTCCTAACAAAGTGAAAACAACGCTCATATCTTTTCTTTGTTTTTTCAGAAAGCAGAGAACATCTGCAATACGCAGCTATCATTGCACGTGTAGGAATCCAATACGTCTGCGCTCTTAGGCAACAGTTGCTTTATACAAGCAAAGAACAATGGCATTTTGAAGAATCTCGAACATCCCCCATGCAGAAGACAGAAGGCAAAGACCCCGCATAACAGGCGGATAAAATGGAAGTCTTCGGCTTCATGCTTGATCGAGAGATGTAATCCGGGGTGTAAGAAAAACATTTCTGAGAAATAAAAGTTCACAGGTTAATAATCTCGGTTCCGAAAAAGCAGGCTCACAGCATATTTTATTTTCGTTTGTGTAACGTCTATGATGTGTTGTTGAATATTGTTTAAAGAGTGCCAAACACAAAAAGTGATTACGTGTCACTGTAAGCGCGCAATGACTTATAATTGGTAAGCGCCATTTTTCGTTATCCAAATATGTCTGCATTGCGAGATAATCAGCGCAATAAAAAGGAGTAACGAAAAGGTATGCAAATTACACCTCATTATAGAATAAGTATTTTCGCGCTTGAATATCGGTAGTATAAATATTGTGACAGTTCTTTCGCATTTCTGTCTTCACTACAGACGTTTATTCCAATTTCTGAAAATGTCCGGGTAGTGAATTGACTGAGAGATTGCTCAGAAATCAGAAAAGCTGTGATGTGGCTAGCACTTCCTGTTAGATATATTGCTCCTCGCTTTAAAGAAGTGCCTCCAGTAGCTGATACCGAACTGTTGCGACAGAAAATTTCAGATTTCAGTTTTAATTGTGTGCCGTCTCGAAATATCGCTGTACTTTTTGCCTTCAGCAAAATTACAGGCAAGGTTACCTGAGCTGCACACCTATCATCGACATGGTGTGTGAAAAATTCGGCTTCTGATAGGGTCAGTTGAAAATGATTGTTGCGAAGAATGTATTGTCAAATTTCCAAGATCTCCGTACACGAGATACATCGACCCCGCCAGGATATTCATCCTTACGGCAGTTGTACAGCACATTCCAGTGGAGTGTAAACAAACAAATCCTGCATACAAACGTTTAAGAGTACGTTTAAGAACACTACGCACTAATTTATTTATTTATTAATCCTGAAATTTCCCTACGTAGAGTTTTCACATGAGGGGTGGGCATCTTCAGTGAATGATGACGTTTTCATTAGCAGTACTCAAATTGGCAGCATGGAGTGGCGCACGGCTTATTTGGGCAGATCATACTATTCCTTAGCTGCTTATATGAAAGAATGTCTCAACCACAGGGCTCTGCATAACCTCGACATAAGTTTTAGGGTATTAATACTTCTATTTGCCTGTTCATAATTCTAACCAGATTTATCTGCGAGTAGTCGGGAGGAGACATTTTAAGGGCATGGAGAAAATTCAGAAGGCATTCTGGCACAGTCAGGCGCGCGTGAAAGTAACTTAGGTAGAGCTTCTGATCAATTTACTTCACACGGTGTTAAGCGTATACAGACAGGCGTATGTGAAAGCATTAAAGGTAGTGCTCCAAATAAATTTGATCATGATTTTATAAAACATAAGACCAAGAGCGTTAGGCTTTAAATATATGTAGAAAGGCAACAGACTGATGGGTAATAGGCATTTCAGACATACCTCTTCAACGTTAGGTGGCCTGAGCACATATCATTGGTGGGCTGTGTGAAACATTACACTGCTGATAAGGTAGGTTTCTATGTGTCCACGCGTCGCTCAAGCACTCGTCACGCAGTTTACGACTGTCAGGTAGCTTTCTTCTTTTATCTCTCCCTTTCTAATATATGTAAGGAAGCTTTTGTCTAGGTTGTGCTTTGCGGTAACACAAGAGTGCCCAGAGCAGTTGCTGCTCTGTTACTATCGTAAGGAGTGTTGTGCTCTGTTTGAACGCACACAAGTAACAAACCTATCATGCGCAATTAACATGATTAAATTTCTGGTTATGCTTATTAGACGGGAGGTTTTCAAATTTTCATTTTTTTAGACATCTCCTTCCCTCAAACAATCGAAAACAATTTCTTTATTTCGTTATCATCCATTGATGGTCCCATTGCAGTAGTTTTACATTGAGACCCTCGACTGTATAGTTTACATGTCGTAGCAATTCCCGATGAAATAGAATTTGATTTCGGTGAAACATGACCGGTCAACAAGTCGGCTTTTACCTACGAGAAGCATTTGGTGAAAGGGGATGGCGTTCGTTAAAAAATACACAGAAATATTCGTTTTTTGATCTATATTTGTGCATAAGATTAACATTGGTTTAATGACAGCTTAATCTCCACATATTTTACACACAAGTGTTCCTGGTTTTTTACCAAGGAATCACATTCAGGTGTATGTGGCCGATGCAAATAAGCTATAAAATTGTTTTGTTAAATTGTGCCTGGTTCTTACATGACTGACATTCGTATAAAAAAATCATCATCCAGAAATGGCCACCATTTGCAATTATTGAGCCCTGGGGGGGTCCAAAATCACACACGACATAAACGTGGTGCTCCTAAGCCTCTACGCATTCAATAATATTTATGACGCAGACATCAGGTTTGAATAGGCGTTTCACAAAACATAAGAAGGCATGGTTAGTAAGATATAAATCTATAAATTTCCTATACTTCGGCTATTTAAGTCATCGCTACCATGATGCTACTTCTTTCTTTGACCGCACACTCAGTGATAATGCCACAACAGTGATGCCGATAGCAACACGGATAACAGAAGAACCGTCCTAGCAAAACTTAACTACAATCTTCCGTTATTGAGGTGCGAGCGAAATACTTGTATTGTGCTGGCAGTTGGCGCTACCAGGGCCGAAAGGGTTAAAGGCCCAACACTCAGCTTCCGCTCAACCACCACGTTCTGCTTTTCCCCGGACACAGCTCAGCCACACACGGCTAATTGAGCTTTCGCGGGTCCGTATACAACAGTCATGAGCAGGTGAGTCTTCCTGGATTGTTGGCCACTTAATTGATTCATATCGTTAAGTTTTGGATGGGTTAACTTAGGCGCTGGATCCAAATAGCAATTTGTAGCAAGTCAATATTTAGGTTATCGAGAATGTGTATATTTCCACACTGCTCACATTATGGCGGCGCCGTCATGCGGTCGAGCGGCATGACTTCGCTCGTAACGGAGCGAGGAAGACGACGCTTCCGATCAGGTGCGTGCTGCTGGTCTGCTTGGCAGTTCGATTAAAGGCCCCGTTTTGAGTCGCGCTACGTTCTTCGGCCCATTTTGGTGGAGGTAATCGGTCTGTGTCTTGCATACTCACCCCGAAGACAATTTTGACGCTGATCCCCGACGCTCGGAAACAACACCCGTCCACAAGGTCAGCCGCCGCCTGCGAGGCCCGGAACCTGAGTTTCAGCCACTGACGACGTCTGTGCGTACCATGAGGCCCACTACAGGCAGTCAGATAGGGCAGCTTTCTGGCACTGTCCAGCCGGTTTTAGTCCTTATTCCTCGCTAGAAGCCATGCTCCCATGGCGATAGGCTCGATGATGTCGAGAACTGGTTGGCCAGCTTTGACCGTGTGGCCACTTTTAACCAGTGGAACGACGTGCGAAAGCTACGAAACGTGTATTTCGCGTTCCAAGACTCAGCGAAGACATGGTTCGAGAATCATGCGGCTTCCTGTACCACCTGGGAAGAGTTCCGCCATGAGTAATTTCCACCTTCAGATGAAGAAAACGACAAGAAAATGCCGAAATCGCCCTTCGCTCCAGAACACAGCAGTCAATCGAAAGCGTCGCCATGTTTATAGAAGAAATGGCACGTCTCTTCGATCGGACTGACCCTGCTATTCTCAAGGTTACGAAGGTGCGCCACCTCATGCGTGGTGTGAAGGAGCAGCTCTTCGCTGGCCTCATACGTGACCCTCCAAAAACCGTCGCTGACTTCGCCAAAGAAGCCACGGCTATGAAACGTTCCTTCCAGGAACGCTTGCGCATTACAGTCGTCAGGGAAATATTGCAACCGCCAACTACTGTGCGTCAGTGCCAGTCGCCATGCACCAGGCACTTCGGGAGCTTGCGCAGAGTGCGCAACCTCAGCTTAGATGGTCCACCTGCAAATGTTGTAGCTGTAGTCCATACCGTCCGTGAAGAAATTCGACGAGCGGTGCAGCCACGACTGGCGCCACAGCTGGAGCTGTACACAATGAGCTACAGCGAAGTCCTACGGAAACCTGCGCCGGTGCCGTATGCATTCCGTCCTGCTGCTGAACCAATGCAGGGGTACTTTCCACGGCTCCCGTCGAGCTGCGTGACCTGCGATCTGTTCTACTAAATGCGGAGGCGTGGCGAACACCCAAAGACCGGCCGCTATGCTACCACTGCGGGAAGCGAGGTCATGGCTTCCGCCACTGCCCATTCCGGAGGATGGGCTTAAGAGGATATCCACCGGGAGCTTCTTTACCGTGCTTTGGTGAGAGACCGCGGGACATTAAAGAGTATCTGGCTGATCGCGTGCTGCCCTCAACGCCTCAAAGACGTCAGTCTAGGCCGCGGTCTCCAAGACGGGTTCCTTAGCCCAGTCGACCATCATCCTCTGGCCAAATCAGAGGCACGTCCCCCCGCCGGGAAAACTGAAGACGGCGTCCTCTGGGGGTAAGACCGCCGCTGTCGCATCGAGTGAACAGCCTCCAAACAACAATTTGATGCGACGACCCGATCGCTGGCGACCTCACCCGCCGACCTCAAGAACAATCTCACCGCTGACCCCCTCCCCCGACGACCAAATCGACGACGCCACCTGAGACCTCACCGAAGAGCTGTAAAGGAATGGTTTCACCTCCGCCGCTGAAATTCTATTTGCTGTTGATAGCTAGGACGTGACAGCACTCGTGGATACCGGAGGCGACTTTTCTGTCATGAGCAGCCAGCTAGCCACAACCATCAGAAAGGTTCTAACACCTTGTCCTGTGCTGCATATACACACAACTGGCTCGCATGCGCATTTACATGCGCGCACATACTTCTCAATTTCACAGGAGCTGAAAAGACGGCATCTACTCCCGCTCACTTTCGGATTCTTTTCAAGTTATGGGAGATCACATGAAGATAATGTATCACAGACACATTTCTCTCTCGGTAACTGGGATTGACTGCGGCTCCAGCTTTTACCTTTTTAACATTGCCTCTGCTAGTGATGCTGAAATGTTAAGAAGGCGTCCTGCCGCAACACCTGACAATAATTTGAAAATAAAAACTCTTTACAGTCCTGTGGGGGCACGATTTCGACAAGTTTTTTCTGCAAGACAAGTTGCGAGGATGCTAATTAATTCATATAGCATCTGTACGTTGTTTTTCTTATACATGGGGATTAGCGGCAGGCGCATAGCACCGCAAAGGCCTTTTTAAAAGCTTTTCATGTGCCGGGTCATGCGACCAGCACACCAGGACCAGCACACATGTGCGGGAGTAAAATACAAGGCCAAATAATTTCATACACTCAATGACAGACACTTGATATGCCACTTCCAGAGGCGCGGGGATTTCAGAAAAAACAAAACGGACAGCAGTTACTCTTGCAGCGAAACTGACCGGTCATATTCAGATAGTCATCTACTAACCGGAGCGCTTTTGCGGTCATGCAGCTTTTATTCCGCTACCAAAGCTTCAGTAAGTGTACACTTCAGCTTTCTCCTATATCGTCTCTTTATTCGTCCCAGCCAATTAATTAATCTATCCTTGGCACGTTGTTTTTCTTATACATGGGGATTAACGGCAGGCGCATAGCACCGCATGCGATCCCACGCGCTGCCTCAAAGGCGACTAAGCTACGGGCGACTGATGGCGACTCGAGTTCGAACTGACTGCGAAATAAAAAAGACCATTCTCGACGGAAATGCTAACTAATAATCGAGGAACAAGTTTGAAAGTTCATTTGCTCTGTTTTGAAATCAACTGACGAAGTAATTACATTGCCCCTTATTTTGGACGTCACCATTATGTTATGGTATGCAGTGGAAAAACGCGGCTGCTCGTTATGCGGGCTACTGAAGTGGCGAAACGGCTTTGCAGACAATATTTTTTTCTTTTACAATTTTATGGCCGAGGATGCAGCAGATATCTGCATGTGAGCACTTTTTTCTGCAGTGCATGAAATTTTCATGAGAGCACCTTCATCGGAGCAATATTTTAGGTATAGTTTTGCGTCAAGACGAGTTGTGTGTTGTGCGTCACACCAACCCTCGTACGCAGAAGAAATTCTGATTCCTGTACGCTTTTTCTGTCCTGCCCCTTTCTGGTGATGACCTTTTTATGGTTTTGTGTTTACAAACAACAGAAATGGCGACTCAGCACTTATTTCATTCTTGACGCGTAACAGCCAAATCGTGACCCAGACTATCTGTAATTGCCCTGATCCTCCTCATGCCGCTTGCCTTAAAAATGCCCCAAATGACCCCCTACCTCTCGGGCTATACGATACACGCTGATTCCACTCAAGCTGTAGGCGTGGTGTACACAGGTTGCATTCTAGCACAAGTCAGAGATAATCTACTAGAGCCTGTAACCAAACGTAGTCCCAGAAGTCACAACTGGTATTCCACGCACACTGCGCACACTGGGATGCCACGCAATGCGGTGATGAATAGTCTGAACCACGAAATTCAACACCAGGCTACTCGATCCTCTTACCTTATCGACCAACGCGGTCCTTCTGCAAGAAGAAAGCTTTTATAAGACTTTACTTAGAAGCAGCGAGAAAGGTATTTTAGTGCTAGTTTTTATACATCCGTAGTGATATGTATTATTACAAAAGCGCGCAACTGGTTTCATTTTCATCATTCCCTGTTACATGTTCTGCCATATACTTCAGTAAGTCAATGTTTTGTAGTGGGTAACATTTCCATTTTTCCTGGTATACATATAAGAAGTAGTTGATAGTATCCTACACGTACTCTCCGCAGCATTTCTGTGTTATAATTCAAAGCATCATGATTTCGCGTAGTTTCGAATTCACCCCTCAATCATGTGGTAATACAAATGCTAAAACCGAAGCTCAGACAGAAACTCGGCACCAACTGAGTAATGTATTCGTCTCTACTGTGGTTGAACCCCAAAATACTCTTTATTGACGCTGCAACCGCATTGCCTCGCCTCCGAAGTTATTTCAAGACAACAGCTTGTGGAAAAATTCCAGTTTTTCACCCACAGCTGCTGTGGTGTGGATGTCAAAGCATGAAAGCTGCAGGCGAGATAGCATTTGGTTTCAAAATAAAATGCTCATTTCAAGTGAGCATGAGGGCTGATATTGCTCAAGTGAAAATTCCAGCGCCAGCAGCTCGCAATGTTCGCGCCGAAAACCGACATTGGTGTCCCCCTGTGAAGGCAGCTTGGCAAGTGTAGAAGCAAAAGGTCACGTCTAGGAAAAGAAGCGTACCCTTTCCAGCCCTTCGGTTTTATAAAATTATTTCATGCTGGTGTTTAGTCGTCTTCAGAGAGCGAATTTTTTTAAGGTTGCAAAAATATTCTCTCTGCTTCGAGAGCGAAGAGCATGAGCGGTAGCAACACCACAGCCGCCTCCAACTCCTTCATATATTCATCCCACACCGCTCTCCGGCATTGCGGAATCACATCGGCCCGTATTCTGAGTTTCGTTCTTTTCGGCCACCGCTCGTTGGTCTAAACGCAGAAAAAGGTTGCAGCGGCGATAAGTATTGAAGAAAGGGGCGATGACGTCACAGACATGGCGCAGGTTCCGATAACATATGCCCAAAGACTTCAATGAGACAAACAGCCCACATGGCGTCGGGCTGTGAAGCAGATCTTTTCGCTTCGGACTGAACTCGTTGGTGTTAGCGCATTTCGGCACATTAAGATGCTATTAATTCAGTATAAGCCTCCCGCTTCGTCGTGTTTTGCGCATTACATACCGAATGAACAATGAATTTATCCACTTTGTTTCCCTTGGGCGATCTGGAAGCTCCTAGGCCGAACGAGAAACACCTAAGCATTGTGGGCAGGGTTCTCTTTAAGAAAATCAGGCGGCGCCATTATCACTTGACTTATGAGATGTTCATACGGCAAGGAAAAAATTAGGAAAGAATGAAATCCACTTGCAAAGGTCACGTCTGGGTATCAGGTACAAGTTCCGGCTAAAGATTTTGGCTGGGCTTAGCCTATTGATGGTAAACAGGCAAATGCAAGGAAGAAAGCAAGTATCCAGTTAAAGGCCTCAATGACCATATAAAGCAGTGTGGAGGGGATGCGGAGATTACTCTATAGGGGGAAGAATAACACCACCTCAAGGCTCTGGATGAATACACATATTGTCACAGAAAGTTAATGCTAGACTGCTGTGCGCAGCGCTATAAAGTTATTGTAAACAAACTAAATGTGGGGGCCAAATCACTTCAGATCTCCGTAACAGGCAGGCGACCATTGACTACAGCCAAATGTGGCAGGAAATCTAGAGCAGGTTCTCGAAAATATAAACAGACGAAGAGGGAGAGTACAGCTTCGGATGTGATCGTAAAGGTATTAGTCTGCAGACTGGAGCCCCGATCAAAATAGAAATGCACCAAACACAAAAACAGAACACAAATTTAAACGACGAAAAAACATCGCTAATAGCAACAGGTGTAAAGGAAGCAACAGAGAAGCGCCCCATGAGGAAATAGGATTATGATCAGCTAGAACCACTCATGAGTAGAGAATGAAACATGGAAGAGTAGAAAACCACTGAAAAAGGAAACTACCAAGCTAGTTGAAATATGAAATTAAATGGCTATCTAACAATCAACCGTGGCTTGAAGAGGGGCAGCTTTCCTAAGAGGAATCTCACCATAAACTGAAATTTTATCGAGAAACGGTAATGGTTTATAGGGTTTAGCGCCACAGAACGACTCAGGCTATGAGGGACGCCGCAGTGAAGGGCTGCGGAAATTTCGACGAACCAGGGTTTTTTAACGTGCACTGACATTACACAGTATATGGGCCTCTAGAATTTCACCTGCATCGTAATTGACCGCCGCAGCCGGCGGCGAACCCGCGCCTTTAGTCAGCAGCCGAGCCCAATATCCACTAAGCCACCGCGGCGGCCGACTGAAAGTACTGAAGTACAGATTCTCGTAGGATCTAAAATCAAGCAGTCCACTGACCTCTGGATGTCTGAAGTTCGCAGTCCAACTAAAGATAGGCCGGGAAAAATCTGGAACCACATACCCAGTGTGGGTTAATATAATCAAAGAAAATAGGAGCATACTCACGATGGCGAGGGAAGTTGTTTAGAGAAAGGCGACGCTGCGAAATACATTACACCATTTATAGCTGAGTGATCTCGGAGCTACAACACAGTAGGCTTCCCGAATTTCCATGTAGAACAGAACAGCATAGCGAAAAGGAGCTTAGACATGACAAGTCTTAACTGGAAAAATACGGAGACAAATATTCCTAAATGCAGAACTGCAGTGGTAGAGGTGACTCAAATCAAGATTGCTAATACATTTGTGCCAAGCAAAAAGCAAACATTATTAAAAGCATTGAGAAGGGTCACAAAAAGTAAGCAAATTCCTGACAGCTGACGACCGTGCCGAAAGAATCTTATTTACAAGGGGAAATGAGGTGGGATGGACCTGAAATATTGCAGACCGATTACGAGGATATCTGTCACATACAAGTTGGCAATGCAGGGGGCGAAATTTAAAATGCAGACGTAGATACAGTGAATCCAGATACTCGGAGAACCTGAGAACATTTTCGGAAGCGATAACCACTGAGAAGATAGCCTGTTCATGCTTCCCCAATGCATAAAAATATCTAGGACGAGACCAGACCTCTCCATTTAGGCTTGCTATAGAGGGAATTCCTTTGGAACATATTAAAATTTGAAGGTATCGGTCTTGAAATTATCGATTTCCTAAACGAGATATGACGAAAAAATTCAGTTAAAATTGCGTCGGAAATGAGAGGGAATAGGACAACTGTCGCAGGAAACAAAACCTTAAGGTTGGGTTGTCTTCCACCACACCTGATGTTCATTATTTATATGATAAATATTGAAAAAAGGTAGCAAACAGTTCTCAAGGTTGTGATAAATCATACAAATTCGGCGTGCAGCGGAGACTTCTGGGTTTTACGTTTCGGACGACATTCTACAGTTAGCTGATAGACAGAAATGTTAATTCCTGTTTAGATCAATGGAACGCTCTAGGCTTTTCGTTTAGCACAAATGAGTCACGTGTGATGATTTTTAAAGATGCTTACAATAAAAAGGCTATTAGCTACCCATGCGATAAGAAAGCAAATATCTCGGGTATTGGTCAACGAAGGAGAGAAGTTCACAGAGAAGCATGAACAGACTGTTACAGCAAAAGGGCGAGGAGACGATGCGATAATGAAGCATGAGCAATTATGTGGGTACGACAAGTACGAAGTACTGAGACTTTTCTGGAAATGAATAATGGTGGCATGTCTTATTTTAGGGAATGCAGTTTTGTGCCTAAGGGAAGAAGTCCAATCAGGAGTAGACATATATCAGAGAGCTGTTAGAAGATTAGCCCTGCGTGCCCAAAGCAAAGCCACCAACCAGGCAGTAGAGGCAGACATGGGCTGGGCATCGTTCGAAGCACGGGAAGCTCAGTGTAAATTATTATATTACGATCGCCGGAGGAAAACGGACGATAACAGGTGGACACCTAAGATGCTTAAATACAGATAGGAAAGAGGCGTTGACTCATAGTGGTGGAAAAGGATTAAGAAACTAACCAGTAAGTATGCAGGAAACAACGAAGGAGTATATTCAAACGTTAAATGACGTGTGAAAAGTGCAAAAGGTAAGAACTGGATGACTTCCATGGAAAAGAACCAGACAGTAGATGTATATAAAAAATGAAAAAAAAAACTAGATCAGGAAAGAATAGTTTTGTGGTCTCAAGATGCTGTGCCCTCTACATTGAAGCTATATATGCTCTATTAGAACTCCAAGCTACAAAAATAAAGTTAACCAAGATGAGACAAGGGCAGTGTGTCGAAACTGTTTATATACAATTGAAGATCTTATAATAGCATGTGGCGGTATCCATCCGGATGTCGATCCAGACAAAGTCAATCTCCCTGAGGCCCTGTGTATTAGAGCGTACAGGCGGCGCCCCAAGATCCGGTGTCTGGCGTTCCAAAGATAGCGGATCCGCAAAACCACGAGGGCCCGCGAAGAGTTTTGCGAGGTGGCCTTTCGTTTTCAGGCAGTCATGCTTGTTTCCAGTCTTGCGCGTCGTCATCTGACACCTCCGCCACTAGCCAGCAAACTGTCTTATCAATTAGCGTAAAGGGAACGTCATCCTTTAAGAAATGCCGTGCGGGTGCGGCAGCGACGTGCCACTCGTCGGAATGGAGAGAGCATCACGGGAACAGGGCAAGGAATCTCGTGTGGAGAGGGTGTCGCGAATGTTTTCTTGTTGTGTTTCTTTTACTTTTGAGCCAAATACATTTTTCGAGGTTAGGCCCAACCTACAGGAGGATTAAACCTACATTGGTTAAGCGAAGTCTAGGGTAGGCGTTCGAACTAGACCGCCTTAACTTCTTTATTCGCAGAAGCCTTAAAATTTCCCGCAAAAGCATTGGACATCAGTCTATTAAGAGTCTCCGTGCTTAGCAAGTAACTTTTAACGCCCCTTGGCTTTAAGTAAAGTTTACTCCATAAGCAAGGTAGTGTACAGTTGTGTTTATTCGTGAGATTACAATTATTGTATTTGTCTGTGTGACTTCGCTTCTGCCACTTACAGTTGTCACTCGTGTACATTCTGTAAATATATTTCTTCGTTTCATCATCTCCATCATCAATCGCGTCCTGCTTCATCATCGCCGAATCACAGCATTTAGAGAAGCATGAGCCCCACCTAAGAAAGGGAACGAACCATCGTTATATTTGCTCCTATTATAATGCTGAATAGGTTACCTAAAACACCGGACGTTTAATAAATTATGGTTAGCACAACTGTCCATTTTCGTAACGGTGCATATAATCGCCTTGGCAATGGCGAAAGCAGCGAGAAAAAATTGTTTCTTACAAACAACACTGTCTGCATGTCTTTAAACACGTTCCATGGATTGTTTGTCATAAAAACATTAAGCAGCGAGAGCGAGCGAAATCCGCTGCCGCAAAAGTGCTGCATCGTTCAACCTTCGCGGCCACCGCCTCGTCGCTCTTGGCGCACAGAGATATGGCTAGAAAAGCGTATAGAGCGACGCTTCAGACTTACCATATGCGTATGCAAGCTTATGTAGGATAAACGCAAGTATTTTGCTGGACTTTACGCTATATCTCACAATCCCTCTTTTAGTACCGCGCGTGCAAACGATACGCAAATGTAAGCGCAGACTAGTGTGGCCCCAACTGGTTGTTAGGATGGCGAACATTTTTTCAACAACCCGACGCATCTCTTAAGCCTGACAGCGGCATAATCCTCACTCCAAATGAAAATTAGAAGCAAATTTAATACTCATACGTTTTGTTATAGGCGAGATGAGACGGAGTGAAAGACCGGTGCCCCATTTATTTCCAGTGAGTGCACTAAAAAGGCAGTAACAATGACGACGACGAAATCAGTCTAAAGTGAGGGTTCCTGCTTTTTAGGGTGCCACCATGTTCTTTGGGAAGTAACGTTGAAGCAGAGGTGCGAATTCTGTCGTTCGTACTGTAGTTACTCCTTCACAGGCCAAGGACTAATCATTTGGTCCGTGAAGTCTGCACACGGCAAGCACGCGGTCGCAGTTGCTCCTTTCGTGCTTGTCACGCGGCCTAACGGCTGCCATTGCTCAGCCTTCTCACGCCTGAAAAAGTTGATGAGCTGCATCACAGAATGCGTCAAGGGACAGGGTAAGAATTTTTTGAGTTAGTAGTTCTGTGATATTATATCTTGTGTAAGATCGCCGCTTCTTTCAGGAAACTAAAAACAGATGAATTGCCTATAAGAGGTTCGTCTCCATAGAAGTAAATTGGGGTGGAAGGCAATGCGTGCATTGTAAAATACTGTAAAATATTTTTCCTTAGCCGTTCCAGTTCTGTGCAAGGGAACAAGATATGATTTACTCTGAGCTCATCTGCACATTCCTCACATGAGGGTTTGTCTTATTTTGTCAGTACAAAGTTATGTGTTAGGTGTGCGTGTCCCATGCGCAGGCGGCATAAAATTATTTCTATAAAACGTTAATGATGCCTGCGTGATCTCCATTCTCCCAGAATAGGTTTTACTGAGTGTAGTTATTTTCTTCACTATTCCATGTAAACTGACATTTTTTAAGTTTATTTTTTACCAACTTTATGCAATCTGCATAGGGTATATTTACAGTCCTGACTTCCTTATGGAGAGCTTTCGAAACGCACGCGTCAGCTCTCGCTTCCGCTAATTCCAAAAAAAGCTTGGTAGCCAACAGAGCTTAATTGCATGTCCTTGTGTTTCAGCAGTTATTTTGTTATGTATTATATATCCTAATAAAGGTTCTCTCACATTTCTGGCATTCAGTGCTGTGATTACACTCAGCGAGTCCGTGTAGGAAATGCTGTTTTGAATATTCTATTTTACTATTTTTGATACAGCTGCCGAAATGACATAACATTCGGCTGAGAAAATTTACACCCACTGAGGCAACCTGACTAACTTTTCCCATTTTTTTTCCACTACAGCACTTTCACGTAAAGTGCTGTTTTATAACCGTCTGTATGAAATGTTGTGTATTCTTTGTATTTTTCTTCGACCGCTAAAAATTATTGTAAGATGTGTTCACGTAGAGTTTGCTTTTTATGAAATTGTGTCAGTGTGTAGTCTCCTACAGCGGGAAAGGTGTACCAAGGTGGCAGTGGTTCGGGTCTCTGGGAAACATCAGGTAGTGTATAGAGAATACTTAATTCCTGGAAAATTTCTTGAAAACAGAGGATAACATGTCTCGTTGCATTTAGCTTGTTACTAAAAAGATGCTTAGAGGGAACTTCTTAACTGTGGTGTAGAAGAATTGTTTTGGTAGTGAACGAATTTTAGGACATATGCAGATGTGAGAATGGCTCTTCTATCTGCGAGGGGTGGTTTGTTACATTCTACATTTAGACTTTTTTATGGGTGATGTCCTGTATGCCCCGCTTGCAAGGCGCAGACCTGAGTTACGTACTGAGTCTTATTACTTCAGGTTGGACGGCCGAGCTGAACTGTACACTATGGACACATAATCTAGGCAAAAGCGAACTATGCTGCGGTAGATGAGTAAAGGACAGGTCCTATCAGACCCTTAGCGTTTACGTGAAAGCACTGTAAAATAATTAATGATCGAGAAGTTTCTTCTTCAGGTTCTTTTTGTGGGGCAATCAGGTCTGTTTCTTGACAAAAGTTATGTCCAGAAATTTGTAGCCACTCTTTACCAGTAATACGGTATCGTTCAGGTGTAGTCTAGGATCTATCTGTAGGCCACGTTTGAGTCAGAAAAGAATGGCCACTGTTTTCTGCGAGGATAACAGGAACCCATTTTGATCCGCCCATGTTGCATGTTTATTTATAACTGCACATGTCTTTTGCATGTTGATATGTTTAAGGACGTGCAAGCTTTCTGAAGATCGTCGACTTAGACTGAATGCATAATGGACCTTGAAGTTATTTTACTAACAGAATTCATTTTAACAACAAAGAGGGTCGTGCTTAAAATACTCCCTTGAAGCACTCCATTTTCCTGAATGAAAATTCTCCAGAGGGTTGATGCGAGGCGTACATGGAATGAAATGTTTGACAGGAAGTCTTTTAGGCAGTTGAACATCCTGCCACAAATGCCAAGTTCAGCCAAACCGCGAAGAATCGCGCCTTTTCAGGTTGTATCATGTGTTTTCTCTAAATTAAAAAAAAACAGCAAGCCAGCGTTTTTTGTGCACAAAAGCTTTACAGTTAGTATTTTCTAGACGAACCAGGTGTTCTGTTGTGGAGCATGCCTTTTTCATACCGCACTGATGGACATAGAGAAGCTCACAGGCTTTTAGCACGAAGGTTAATGTAATGTTGACGATACTTTCAAAGGATTTTGCAATGTAGTTGGTGTGATCTATGGGCCTATAACTACTGGGAGAGGTTGGTGCTTTTTCAGGTTTTTCAAAATAGAATAATGATGGCCTTCTTCCAGGCTTCGCGTAGTTCGCAGGACAACCAAACTTTATTAAAAAATTTTGAAAGTGCCTCTACGGCAGGTTCATAGACGTGGGACAGCATTTGATTGTATATTCCGTCAGGGCCGAGTGCAGTCTGTTTACCAGCGGACAAGACTGTTGATTTCTTGAAGTGTGTAAAAAAATTATTATATGGTTAATTTGTATATCCACTTGTACGGAGTCTGTTTCTCGGCTGTGTTTTTGTAATTTATAAATGATTCTGTGTAATGTGATGAGCAGATAACTGCCATACAAAATTCACCTTAAATGTCGGCCTCTTCTTCGATGCGTGTCTGTATACAAAAGGCTATTAGAAGGCGAAGGGTGAATGTGGAGTGTTTACCATTCAGCTTTCCTACCTTTTCCCACATTTCTTTTATGTGTTTGAGCTATTTATGGATGTCAAGTAACTTTGCCATGAAGTCTTTTCGGCACTTCGGCGGATGTATCGGGCTTCTGCTCTTGCCTTTATAAAGTTTGAGATAGTTCTGCGGGAGGTACCTCCGAAAGTTTCCTCATTAATTGTTCCGTTTCTTTTTTTCTTGCTCTACATTCTTTTGTATGCCAGGTTTGTGGTTTTGTTTCACCACAACTTAAGATTGAGGTATAGCTAGGTGCTGAGCGGAAATAATGCAGTTTGTGACAGTTTCATTAAGTTCATCTCTACCTAAGTTATGTGCATCTATTTTTTTACGCTGGAATTCTCTTCAAACAACGCCCAGTCGGCCAAGTGGAGCTTCCGCCATCGTGGTTTATCAAGAATGATTTGCGGAGAAGATGCTAGGTTGATAGAACGGGTTGATCATCGCTACCATACGGGTTGTCGTAGACATCCCATTTAAAAGCAGAAAAAAAGTAAAAAAATAGAAGGCGATGTAAGATACATATATGTAGCTCCATTTTTCTTAGCTTGGAGAGCAGTATGCGTGTTTGTCCTTGTTGAGCAGGCATATATTATTGCACAGAATAAAATCTTCTAAGCTACAGCCTATAGTGTCCGTTCGTTCAATTCCCCACATATTGGAGTGAGCATTAAAATCGCCGACTAACAGATACGGCTCTGGTAATTGTTTTAAGAGGTCTACGTCATGGAGTGTTACTGTCAGGTGTGGTTGGAGATATACGGAACATACTGTGATTGTTTTAAAATGTACTACAGATACTGCAACGGCTTCAAATGTAGTCTACAGCTTGATTTCACGAATCGCCACACTAACTTAAACAACTATGACAGTACCTCCAGAGAGCCTATTTGCTTGCTCTCGGTCGTGGCGAGAGACTTTATATTTACATAAACTATTTTTATGTTTTGATCCCAAGTTTGTCTCCTGGAGACACAAACCAACCGGGGAATATAAAGCAAGAATATATATTTGACGTCACTGCAGTTTTTTCAATAGGCCTCGACAGTTCCAATGTATTAGGAGCGCCATATCTAATGCCTTTTGGGGATGTATTTAAATACCTATGCTTCCGGGTTTGTGGGGCCTATTATTAGATTTTTTCCTCCTTTTTTCTTTTCAAGGAAGTTAATTGCGCCGCCGCTGCTGTGGAGGCGGTCTACTGCTTATATCCATCGCCTCCTCGAGGCGTTGGTTTTCAGTGAGGAACCCGCGGGGCTACGGATTTGTGGCTTCTCCCGATGGGGGAAACCATGCGGCCTGCCGGCTCAAAGACCAGCGAGCATTTTTTCTAGGCGTCAGGGCAGCCTTGGCTGCACCTGTCAGAGATTTGGATGGCCTCGCCTGGGCAGTGGTCAGATATTGAAGGGATGTATCACCACTGCCACTAACTTTGGTTGTGCCAGAGGCCGCCGTCAGGTGCACCTCTGGGATGTCAATGGTGCCAACACCGGAGCGCAGTTCGAGGGGGGGACGGGGCAGGCACACATCAACGATGGTGTACTGTGTGCCCACTGTCCTCAGACGCCGCTCGGCCCCCCGGCGCACGGCGTCAACATATGACCTGGATGTCTCTTCGTTGAACTTTGTTCTTGCCTCAGGGTAAGATATCAAGAAAAAGGAGCAGCACGAAACCCTGCAACCACGCAAGAAGAAAGCACAAGTCACAAGCGTTGACTATCTGAATTTTATTGAAGGAAGGCACGCCTTAAATAAGGCGAGCAACAGAGGTGAAAAAGAGAAGAGCGAATAATCTAGAAAGACAACAGCAAGCCCAAGCAAGCATCAAGACATGAAAAACTCAAACGTTAGCTGCTTTTAAAAAGTCTACCTCTGCTGCAAAAAGTGATAATGAGGGAGTGCTGATGCAAGTGTAACCATATCTCTTAATATATTAAGCTCCAGGCTAACTAGGCTCCAGGCTATATTAGGCTCCAGTCTTGTCGGCAGTCTTACCTAGGATCCTAGTCACAGCCAAACGAGCCACACATCCTCGGCACTTACGTGCGCAACCAAATGTGCATACTTATCTTTTTACTGACCTAAATTTCGGGCATGTTCCCCCAATCGTTCGTTGATGACAAGGCCGGTTTCGCCTACAGAAACCTTTCCACACGTCATGAAAATGGCATAAATCACACCTTTTGAGCACTGGACAAACGAAGTGCCATGTTGTATCTGGCGTCCTCTTTTTTGGAGTCGCAAATGCGAGGGCATAACTTTTTCAGCTTGTTTGGTGCCGAAAATACAACGGACACACCATGCGTGTTGGCCACTTTCTTGATGTTGTGCGAGGTCGCGTGCAGGTATGGCAAAACCACAGGCTTATCGGCCTTCCGGCGGTCATCATTCATTCTTCTTGTTCCAGTCTTCAAATAATGAAACAGGGCTTCAGCAACAGCAATCAAGACCGAGGGGGGGGGGGGGGGGGGGGGGGGGGAACCCGCCCCCAAAAGTCGCCAATCTTATTGTGAAAACTCATTTGCGTCTGATGCGGGCATGATTTTTTGAGACAGGATTCCATACATTGCGATGCAATGGCTCTTTTTACAGTCTTCGAGTGTGCCGAATCATAAGGCACCAAATCCTTTTTTGCACGAGGGTAATAGCCTCAAAAGACGTGGCTGCCATTGAACGTTATTTTAAAATCTAAAAAACTCTAAAACAGCTGCGTCAGGTAGTTCATGGGTAAATTTTAGCCCGAGTCCGTGTTTGGTAAAAGCGTCTAAAACCTCGAATACTGTAGACGGGTAGGCGAAGGTCGTCCGCCTTTTTAAAAGCACTGAAAAATCGTCAACATGTCTAAAAACCTTTCAAATCACCCTACTCCCATCAAGACACCTATCTAACTGCTGATCTACTTTTGCTAAAAAAATATCGCACAAAATTGGAGCCACGCATGACTCAATACATATTATATTGCACTGAAAAAACGGCAGGTTTTCAAAGACGATAAAATTAGATCTCAGGTAAAAGTGCAACAAAGAGACGAAATTATCCACAGATACGCCTGATGAGTTCTGGAAAGACACGTCGCCGTTTTTTTCAATGCAGTCTTTCACAGCCAATACAAGGTGATCTTGAGGGACCGAATAAAATAGATCTTGCACATCTACGGAGAATCCAAAGCCATTATCATCAGTGCTAGAGAGAAAATGCGTGAAATCAGCAGATTTTTTGGTGAGGAAAGGGTCATTCAAGGCGAGCACTTTTAGTTGATTTTGCGAAAACTGGCTAACGTTTTTCTACCACTATCCTTCCTCGCTAACAATTGTATGAAAAGGAATTTCTGGCTTATGGGTCTGAGCAGTAAAGAAAGCATTTAGGCTATTTCCTCTGCTATTGAGCGTATCCCTGGCGAGTGAGCCAAAATTTAAATCCTCACAGAAGTTCATGAACTTTGTCTTTACTCGAGCGGTACTTTTTTTGACAGAAACAAAACTGCCATTAATTGAGGACTGCGTTTTTTCATTATACATTCCCTTCAGCAGAACAACAAACCCCATCTCTTTGTCTGCTTGAACAAGCATGAGGTTATTTCCTTAAACAGAGATACCACATCATTTACGGGTCTTTCGTTGTTCTGCGCGGCTACATGATTTGCAGATCACTTCCGCAGACAGTCCACGCCTTCCAGAAGACAACTACTTGAACGGATGTCGGTTACACTTCAGATGTATTCTTTATGTCACACAGACGCTGACTGAAAAATAATTACAAGAATCGATGCATAGGAACGAGAGTTATTCAATAAAGAAATTTCAAAATACAGGCAAACAAAATGATACCATATACTTAATTTTCGCGCAGCTCCGATTCCCATTACACTCTCCCAATGACGACACCCAGCGCGACCAATAAAAACAGCCTATCTGAGGATGTCGCGAAAGTGTGCACACCATTTTTGCCTAATCGCTGTAACTCCTCGCCAAGGATGGCAGCGCCCTTTGCATGGTTACAAGAACCATGTGAACGCCCAGCTGACCCAGCGATGCTTCACCGTCACATCGACAGCGCAGAAGGGAACACTAACCACTGACGTTCCCTTACTTATGGATCAGAACGCGATCCGAACTGGATCCGAACTCGAGCGCAAGATACTGCCATGGTGTGACGGCCTGCGCAAGATATCAGACACATTTAGCATAGCGCGTACCGCTACTGCTTACCGCCTACCATGGCACGTCGCTCCTAGCGCGCTGGTTGGTCACGACGAGCAAGGAGCGCGCGCTGTTGACAGGAACGTGGCCGCCCAGTTAACCTCCACAAGCTGACGATGCGCACTGCTAAATGTGAAACGAACGACTTTTTTTCTTTACGTGCTTCCTTAGGACCGAAACGAACGCTTATAGAGTGAAATGAATCGCTCGAATCGGTTCCGCAAAAGCCGTTCTCAGATACATAGAGAGTACCCAAAAGTGTTGTGTGCTTGTTCGTAGGATGTTTACAGAGAGGGGCCAAGTCCCTCTATGTAAAATGTAGCCAGAGCCACTTGTGGTGTACTTTTGTTTTACTTGCTTTACAGCGCTTTTATCTAAGGCAAACGAGTTGGTTTTGTTGATGTAATATAGAACCAAAAAACTTGGCAAATCGTACCTCTAGTTATTAACCCAATATATTTACTGTCTGTCGAATTCTCAAGCTCCCGCCAAGTGATGTCATATACACTGCTAAAACCGCCTCTCTATGGTGACACCGTCAGCGCCATAAATTTGTTCTTGGAGTTAAGATATTAAAAACCGGAGTATACGCGGTACGAAAGAAGCTAATAGCATCACCATAACTCATTCTATGCAACCAGAAGGCAAGACAATGCACTGGGTATGTGTTTCGGGGCCCCTTTAAGCCACTCAAAGCTATAATTGAAACACAGACTCAGGATAACGTCGCCTGGTATTGTTACCACAGTCGGGTTGTGGCTTACAACTTTTTGTCAAGATAGTACAAATATTGGCACTTCGTTATTATCGGACTCCAGGACCTTGAACGTGGACGTAAGGTAAACAAATTGGCTTATTACGTTGAGCGAATTCGCGTGTATATGTTTTCGCATCGCATCAAGACCGCTAGGAGACCTAAACTTCCTGAAGAACTTCCATGCATCTCCGAGCACAAGAGGGGCAATTTCTGGAGTGAAGTCAAGGACTATAACATACGTTGCACTGGTATGAGGTCTGGCATGATAGCATTATTGGAACTTTCTTGAATGATAGCACGGAGTTCTCTCGAGCACGACACTAAGTTCATATATCTACGCAGTATCCTGGATCTGGCCTCTTAACTATACTCGTAGCGATTTACTGACATGTGGCCACCTTCTTTGTGGTTTAGTGAATACATTGTTGAGTATTAGAACGTTTTATCGGTTGTTTCAGCAAAGCTAAACTTCAGTAGATATTTCATCCAAAGGAAGTGTATTCGCAGACCGAGTTTGAACTTCAGTTCCACACACTCTTAGTGATGTGCTCTGATGTGCTCTGCATAGCTTTTTTTTAGATTTCCTGATTGCTTACGTTTCTCGTATTATAATAATTTAGTGACGAGCAGCGCATTGCCACTCTACCAGTGTTTTGTTGATTAGGTGTGTCGTGTTACGTATCGTGTTAACTTGACACTCTGTTCCTAATGGTTTCTGCATCGTTCATGTACAGATAGAAGGAATATGAGAGAGAACACGCGAGCGCGAGGGCTTTGCGCTACGCAAACCGCTGCTGCCGACAGCCGAGAATGGGCGGCACAAGGGGCATGCGCGGAGAGAGACGTCGGCAGTGCTACTAGGCGGGTGCCTTTGCTGGGAATTGTCGCCGTTTTTCGGGGACAGCGCTTCGCCAAGTGCGGGGGCCACGCGCTCTTGCGTTGCCCTTAATGCTACTTCTACCTGCACTACGAATATTGCAACACCATCACTGTAACAAACACTCTGTTGAAGGCAGAAGTGCAGGTTCCCTCCCACAACGTGTCTCCTGTCAGTCCTCTGTAAAACAGGGTTGCCCACTGTCCCCGCTCCTGTTCTCACTATCCTTGGAGCCACTTCGCATAAGTATTATAAACTGTGGAGGCGACTGAAAGTATTAGGTCATGCAGATGAGCTCGCGTTTTTCTGCGCTTATAAGCCAAGCATCGATGAGGTTATTCTTTTATCGTACGTTCTGCGTCAGAAGCTCGGATTATTCGTTGAAAAAGTTACGCTTGCTGGTTTGGTATGTGGGTTTCGACTCGTGCTAAATATGCTGCTATACAAGGGACATGCAGGCCATCAAATTGCCTTGGCGTCCCTTTAAATGGCCATAAATATAGTCCACATTACTTTAAAGACCGAGTACCACTTCTTCTGGACTTTACGCTGGCTTTTGTCCTCCTTGATTTTTCGAATTTTGGAAGGGCGACAACCTGTAATCTAATACTCATTGCTAAAATTTGTTACCTGCTGCAAATTATTCATCGAAAAGTCTTTTAAATCGAGCCTTTGCGGAGTTTTCAATACTTTTGAATAGAATTTCACTTTTCGATCAATGAGTTGTGATAACCTCTTCCGGCCTGCAAGTGCTGGAGGCCTTAGTTTAGTACACCTTATATGCGAGAAGTTGTTCCACGTTTAATGTTTTTCCGGGAGACTAAACGCCGAGTAGTGTCCGCTATCTTCTAAGTCAAGTCAGCTCAGGTTTTATTAAACCTCAGTGGGTCTTCTGTTTCTGATCACCTGTGTTTGTGGGGCCTAATGCATGTCGGGTATTTGATTCTTTCTTTGCTGCTTGTTCGCTTCTCCCTCGAGTTTGCTTTCAGTGTCGAGTAAGCGGGCGTACAAAGATTTAATTTCTATGCTCTTCCCTCCACCCAAGAACCGATCTGTGTATTTTGATTGACAGGGATATTACACAGTCAAAAGGGCATGTATAATGCCCCTCTGGCTCTGTACCGTGACATTTTTCAGTAAGCTACATAACGAGACAATAGAGCGACATCTCTCACTACTTTAATTGATACTCATGCTCAACTGTTTGCAGTTCGATCCTTCTTATTACCTGCAAGTGTTTGGAACAAATTTGGGCAATCCTTTCGCACCGACTTAGTCAAGCAGATATAGGGGTTACCGTTGTGTAAAGTGCCAAATACATTTTCACAAAAACCGCTCATTTACCTACGTTATATAGAAAAATTTTTTACGATATGGAAAAGCGGGCTGATACACAAGATGCTTTATTTTAACACTTTACTTCATTCTACTCTAGCATAAAAGTTGCCTTCAATTACACCAAAACGCTGGCCAATTTTATTGACACTACCCTTTCTTAGAAAATATCCCTGCTTAAACCACACTTTATAGGAAGCCTACAGACTGCAAAAAATACATATCACAAGCCATCATACAACCCACTGTAATCAAGGCATATTTTAAGGACAGACAACGGGCGTTAGAAAAATGTGTACCCACGACAACGACTGTATTGGGCTCATTTGTGATCCAAAAGTCACTATGCATTATGAGATACAATTAATTATCCACGAGTTCCTCGAACACCACTACTGGGCCAGCCTATTTGAAGAAAGATCTAGCTTTAAACGCCCCCAGTATGGGTTTTCCAATGGCGGCCTGTCCGTAATCAGATGTGGCTAGCAGCCTCCGCTGAGTCGAACGCGTGACCACCATTACTGTCGGTTCTCCGCAGCCACTGGTGACTGAGCGCCAACGGTTAATTGGTTTGTTGTCTATAGGGTTTGATGTCCAAAAGCGACTTAGCCTATTAGAGACGCTGTATTGGTGGCCTCCAGATAATTTTGACCGACTCGGGTTAATTAGCGCGCAGTGACATCGCATAGTACACGGGTCTCTAATAGTTCGCCTTTATCTAAATGCGACCACACCGGCAGGGATCACACCTGCGTCTTTTAGGTTGAGCAACACAGCACCATTTTTACTGAACCACCATGGCGGCTGGGTAACTGGTGTATTCAAACAGGAGGTTGCGGCCAAGCATAAATCCAGGCTGGCCAAATCCAGTTCTGGTGAGAGTAGTGCACTGTCGGTTCCGGGCACAGAGACCAATCCGCGTCCCAGCCGTGGCTATGCAACAGCATCCACACGAGGATTTTTTTTATCTGGTGGAGAAAATCGTGGCAGCAGGTTTCGAACCACGGTCCTCTTGCACGCGAGGGGTACAACTCATTAGGCAGGTTCTCCCCAGTCAGGAATAGCAGTTTACCAAAAGCACTCTGAAGGATCGTGTATAACAGCTGCATCTTACCGGTACCTGACTATGGGGCAGAAATGTAGAGGTTAACGATATGGTTGCAACTTAATTGAGGACATTGCGATGTGCTATGGAAAGGAAAATGGATAGGTGCACTCTAAGAGACGGGAAGATGGAAGAGTGTGTCAGCGAACAAACGCAACACAGGTTAATGACATCCTAGGCGAAATAAAATAGAAAAAATGTGCTTGGCCAGGGCATATAATGCGAAGGCAAGATAACAAGCGGTCGTTAAGGGTAGCGGACAAGATTCCAAGACAGGACAAGAGTAGCAGGGGTGGCAGAAAAGTGGGCGGATGAGATTAAGAAGTTCCCATGAATGCGATGGGCGCAGGTCCCACAGGATATGGATAATAAAAGACATATAGGAGATGTCATTGTGGTCGGGCGCAGTCGGAGAAGATTATGACGATTATGATCATAATTGGCATGAATTTTTAATAGGAAGTCAAAAACACAAAAACATTTTAGCGCTTGTGTTTCCGTGACCGACTATAATAGAATTTGGCACTAAGCATGGGCCACCACATTGATCAAGTATACCGCCTCAGAATCCGGCAACCCAAAGAGAGCTCAAAACTTAGAGCGTAAAACGATGGACATGTTAAGGACAGTACACAACCTAGAACGCACGCAACGTCTACATCGAGGAAATGCTTTGAGAAAAGATTGAAATTTACATAAGTCGACAAGCGAAGAACTTGCTCTGAATGTGATGGTATGGCGCATGGCCAAATAGAAGACCACCTTATCTGGCACTTAGAAAAAGAACCATGTTTATTGCCTACCGCACCGCCGAGTAACGGCGAGAGTGGAACTCAAACAACGATAAGAGGAAGACATGCCTCACCAGTACCAACTCCTAGATTGCATGCTGTTTTCGCCCAATGAGAACCATGACAGCGTGACTGTATGTCAGACACGTGTGCTATCCTAACTGCGGAGTAAACATCTTAGCGCGGACCGGCTAAATAAAGAGATGGTTAGCAGCGTCTTACTGAGTGCCTACCAAGTGCTGAGTGAATACACCGCTGCGAAGGAACGAGCACCAATTCTGAAGAGTGCAAGGACGAGAACGAGTACTTCTTCATTGATACCGTCCTGTTCTGCTGCATTTGAATTGCTTCCAGTGTATTCTGAAAATAGCTAGGTGAGTTGTTTGGCACCCAAACCTTACCACATAGGTTAAGATCGATTTCTTATCGACAGGAGATGACAAGTGCACTCGAATTTTGAAAGAGATAGCATGCTTTTTCTCCTTCCACTGTGTTTATTTCGGAGATATATCGTGGTGTTATCTTAAGGGTGTAGCTGCGCTGGTAATATTTAATATGGGCGGACTACTTTACTGCTGACAACTAATTTTTTTCTGTTCAGGAGGTCTTGGCATACTCTCTTCAACCCAGACTCAAGCTCTCATTGCCAACTTGTTCGTTACACTAGGAGGGCGGACATGAAAGGAGCGCAATCCAACTATGAACTTTCGAGAGGCTGTATATTATGAAGGCAAGTTCAGGTGCACAATTTTTGATTACAGAAGTCTCTCATACGAGAGCAGTGAACTTGCACAAAGGTGAGTTAATGCTTATCATTTTATTGATTCTTCTTGGTTTGACTCTTACGAATTGCGTACATGCCTTTATTTCAGATCTTCAAGTATTTGCTGGTAAGAATTGTTTTTTTTCGTGGCTCCTCACGAGTATTCACTTCATGCATCCTGCTTAAAATTTATCAACACTTCAGCAAATCTTACAGCCCCGGCCACACACATCACAACTTGACAGTAGAGTGACTCTTCACCGCCTCCGAGGTAAGTGCGCAAAAATATATGGGGACTCTTACGTTACATTAAGAGATGAATTCGACAGCATTTGGTTTGACTTGTCGTTGGTACTGATCCAACTTTTGTGTAAGTGAGTGGCAGCTTCGTTACACATATCGGTTCATTAACCGCTATATCAGACTGCCATCTGCAGTATAAAGTGTCCACTCCGCTTTGACGGTGCTGACATTTCTGTTTATCCCAATTTTCTTATTTCTGATTTCAATTTAATATCTACGTTGCTGTCTAGCATCTAGGGTACTCATTACCTGATGGGCTGGTTGCGCGGAAGTCCCGTGATCCTAAAATTTCTACTAATCATCAATTTAACTACCACCTGCTGCGGCTGATAGGTTCCTCACAAAACGTTACCTCCCTCCCCGTATACGTATATTATCTCTGTTGAAGTGCAGCTTCAATTGTTTACGATATCCGTATTATTTTTTGCAAACAGTGAGCTTTATTGAATGAGCTATTTGACCGTAAGTGTTGTCTCTTGGCAACACGATTTTACCCCGAACCAAACAGTGCAAAGAATTTTTGTGGCGCCAGCGCATCTGCATGCAGTGGCCTGTTTAATATCCTGTTGACCAGGCGTGGTTTAAGAGAGTGAGAGATAGTTAGGTCAATCCAATCGCCTCTTATTAATTGAAAACCTGTCCAGGACAGAAAAGCCTAAACAAGCTAAAACATTCTCTGGTCTAAACAGTGTGAATTGAGCTTTTTTATCAACAGTTGATTCACTCACATATGGGTTGTTTTATCTCCTACGGGCGCTGATGTCGCAGGTGCTGAATTTGCATGCGGTAAACGTTCAGTCGACAAGAGCATTGAACTGATGTTTGATGACGTATTTGGGTCTCACGTCCCAAAGCGACTCAGGCCAAGAGGGACGCCGTAGTGAAGGGCTCCGGAACATTGAATTTAATACAGGCCATCTAGTCACTGGATGGGCCTTATGAGATTGAATTCGAAAGGCAAGGTTCGCTTCTTCCAACACTGGCTACCAATGTTTAAAGAATATCCTGTCACGGCTCAGGAGTCTGCATTTTTAGAGCGCAGCTCCTAGGCGCCCGTTTCTGAATTGGCCGTCGTCGTAAGGCGATAACGAAGGGAGGGTAACAATGAAAATGCGGAGGAGTGGGCAGCGATGATCGAGAAACCCGGAGGCGAATGTGGAGAGTTATTTTATGCCGTTTATTGTACCAATTAGACTCGTTAGGATACTAGGAGTGCCGTCGTGTAGTCCTACGGATACTTTAGACAAGTAGGGCGCTCGAACGTGCACCGAGATCGCACAGTACACAGGCCTACACAGTACACAGTAAAATTGAGCAGTAACGGTCTGACTTCCTGGCGGACGACTTAGTAGAGCAGTGAAGGAAGGGAGAAATGTGGGAGTTAGAGAAGAAAAAGAATAAACAAGGAAAGAGGTGCCGTTGTGGAGGCCGCCGCTAAAATTTCAACGATGTGGGGATCTTTGACTTCCTCTGAAATCGCACAGCATACGGGCGCGTATTGCACATCGCCTCCATAGAAACGCGACCGCCGGGGCCTGGTTCGAACCCGGGTGCTCTGACTCTGTAGCCGAGCGCCCTTAGCGCCATAACCACTGGGCGACCGCGGCGGTTGTAATGTGGGAAGCGGAGAAGGATGAGGCTACCAGGGGAGGCGAAATAGGACTCCGGCAGTTTCCGCCAGTGTTTCTTATCGACTTTCTAAACACGTTTACTTATAGCCGCTATGCTTAGTACGTGTACCGGAAACACCTGCGCAAAAGCGACTGTGGTGGAGGCGGTATCAGGTAGATAGACCAGCTACTCCTGTCTTACAAGCGACCAACATTGGAGGGTTTATGATAAACGACGATTGTGGGTCGCTGAATTGTCACACCGGTGCCTGGCTCATTATGGTCAAATTAGTATAAGGTCTACCACAAAACCGCTTGTCCATGAATCTGAAGTCCAACCGCCCACCAGCACATGTATTGAAGTCTATGGGGGCAGTATTAGAGTCTGAGCGGTTGTCTGAATGTGCGGATTACGCAACTCGTCGATTTCTCCAAAGATGCGTCCTTTGTGGCTTGAGTGCTCATCCATGAAGCAATACCACAAACCTGATGCAAAGCGTTCTATTAAACAGCAGGAAACGCGGGAGAGGACGCCTGCAACCGGACAAAGGTTGCCCCGCACCACTCCATACCACTCAGGACTGGTTTATCATTGAGATTGTTTGAGGCCAAGTGTGACAAAGTGGCAATCCTTGGCATTGTACTTTTAACTAATAAGCCGACAACGGGGGCTAGTTGGTATTCCATAGCTGTGGTACAAATGCTGTGAGTTTTACAATCACAAACAAGACACGACTTGACGAAATGAATGACACTTGTACTTGTAACTGTTGCATAAGTGCCGTCCATGTTTTCTATTTCTACCTCTATATATCACGAGATTAATTTAGATAAGAATTTTGCATTAGGGAGAACCGTATTCATCGGTCAAGGTTTTTTAGGCACGTAAACTGCACAGCCGATGTCGCTTTGCTTTGGGCGAAGATACCAAAATCTGTCGTAGGCGACATATCTTCGCCCAAGAAGGAGCCACCAGCGTTGTTAAGAAAAATACAATTTTTAACATTCCCGTTAAGCGAAAAACTAGTTTCGTCCCAGCCTGGTGGTTCTGTCGCGAAACCCACGTAAGGCTCGCGTTACACCCGGTGTCGTCGCGGCAGCGTAATTGATTGGAAAATCCCACGCCATGCGCGGATGTCTGAAATAAAAATAAATGAAATGATGACTTCTAATGGAAAGTAGTTGACATAAGGGAGAGGGACATTTCCCTCAATTTCAGTCGGGACTTGAACCTACGACCCCTGGGGTTCCTGCCAAGAATGCTCCTGCTTAGGTGACGTAGGCAGATTGACTACACAGTTGTTACAAGGGGGAGGGGGTGATGAATGAGGGCTTTTGGGTAATTGAAAGCTCGGTACTATGATAATAAGTGGCAAGAACTTGAGACGAGCAAATTTGTGACATACTTATTGAAGTGGAAGAGTTCAAACGGAAGAATGCGGAAGGAATGTTACGGCAGCTATGATAAACGTGTCAGTGCAGACAATAATATTGGGTGTGCGTGAAGAGAAATTGCTGAAGCAAGCTACTAAGGCTGTCGCCTCATCAGCTTAGAGGCGGCGACTAAGAGTTCCCCTAATATTTTCCTCGGAAATATATATTTGTTTTTTGTACAATCACGTTGTTTGCTAACCCATCACTCAATAACCATATCTATGAGCACTCAAGAGCAAGTAGCTCTATTTTAACTTCCCCAATATATGCTGCAACAAGAGCGTTTTCTATTTCAAACATTGCCCCTTTTTGAGGGAAACTCTGTGCACGACATACGAACTGATTGATCCGCTTTTGGCGATTGATTTCTGAACGAACTCTCAACGGAATCAGCACGACGTCAAAGCTCGAGGGCTTCACCGGACACGGAGTGAGAACTTGCCTCTCATCCAGAAAACGGTGCGTGCATCAACGTTACGACGTCCTCGCGTTTGCGATCATGCATTTTCATTGCGAGCGTTTCGGGATTCTCTGTTTAGCCAGCATAATCCTAATCAGGGTCAAGATAGCTGCCAAGTTATCACATCTGGGAGCGAAAACCTTCCACTTAAATTTCTGAACAGAGAGTGTTGGTCTTTAGACGAACGGAATAACTACCTCCAACCAGAAGTACGACCTCATAATGCTCACTTCCACTGGAGAGGATTTTTCATCACTGAGAGAGAAAAACTAGGTTTTGGAGGGGGAGGGGTGCAATTTGAGATTGTAGGCTTGACCGTAAACTTATGTATTAGCAAAATAGGGACTCACTATTTTCTGCCTAAATAAACGCCATTGAGATTTACGACATTTCATGGCAAAAGTGTAGGCAGACCCCTGGTGACTACCTGTACTTTTATTAGAAAACCAAAATTTTACTCATAGCCAAGCCTCATTGTTTCGAACTGTGGGCTCGGCCGAGTTTGCATGAACTGGTAAACTAAGGCGATTACGCCCTGTTTTCTTTTTTGCAGGTTGTCCGCATAAGAACAGCAATATTCCTCACCATGACCCAGGCACAAGAGAAAATATGTAACAGAAACGTTAATTCAGTGAGAATGATGTTACTCCTAACTTTTACATCCGCTAGCACACGACCATTTTTGGAGGGACGTTGCGTTGAGAAGGCGCTGGAGCAATGCCATTGGGGCAAGCTTGTCAGATTGGCATCGTTTCTTCTTGAAAGCACGATCCGAAAAAATGATGCTGTGGTATTCCTTACATGTGGTAAGCACAGGGAGCGCTTTGAGGATTCCGTAATGCGCGAGTATCAAGGAAAGGCAACGTCTTGGAGAAGCAGCAACAAAAGATTTTCAGATGCTCTCGCCACGAACAGAATGCTAAACGTTCGAACTGTAGTTGTAGTCGCCGGCGTGTTCGAGGACAAGGTCTTTTGCGTTCGCCACTTTTTAGCCAAGTATGACATTCCACATTTTGCAGAATGGGTTGTATTTCACGACGACCGCGGAATATTGCGGGCTGAAGAATTAGCTGCGCTGAATACAAGCTTCTCTCTCTGCGGTGGCGGTCCGATGTTCTTTGGGCTTGGGCACGCTGAAAGATGTCCCCTTGCTTTGCAATGGGTTTCTGTCTTTTCGCGAATGTGCCTCTTGAGTGAGATCAAACAGAGGGGGCCTTTCAGGCTATTACCCGCTGGAGAAGTAATTAGAGTCGCACGTTACCATTCTCTAGACGTGCAGGGCGGCGCGAAGCAAGCATGCCGCGTTCTTCAGCACAGCATAATGTACAAAGCACTTCGTGCTCACAACGCTACGCTGAGGTACATGATGTATTCAAGCAAGCACCACGCATTCAAGGCCGTCTGTAGTGGAGAAGCTGACGTGCTGGCGATGCTGATACCTCTTGCACCACAAACCTTCTCGTTGTTGCAAATTGCACCGGTTTTGGAATACAGCCGAGAGACCCTTTACACGTCGAGAGATTCATACTCTGCTGAATTTTCACTCTTAACATTACTCAAACAATCTTGGTGGGCGTTTGTGGTTATTGTCATCACTACGATTGCCTCCTGGTTCGTCCTCTCCTGCGGCAACCGCTTCGAATTCCGCCAGTCTTCTTCTAGCGTAGATTCGGCACTGTTTCTTGTAGCGTCTCTTCTTTCCACATCATCACCTATGGGCAGCGAACGGGACGAAGTGGCTCAAACCCGAAAATGGTCAACTACAAAAGTGTTCATGCTTATTTGGCTTCTGTCAATCATGCCTTTCTCGGTCTACTTGCGGGGAGAACTTACTTCCCGTGTTACCGTAACCGGGCAGCCAGATTTTATCGACACTTTGGAAGAGGTGCACTTCGCTCTGGGCGAAAATAGACTGGTACCCTGCCTTTACACCAATTATACCCTACTACAGGCAAATGCAAGCAAGGGCACTTTCGTCCACAGCGACCTGTATGCCAAGCTGTGGGATGCCTTCCAAAAGACGAAGGAAAGCACGCCGCTTCTTTTCAACAGCAAGGAAGAGTGTTTTTGGTGCGCACGCCGGCAGGGCTTCGCCTGCTTTGTGGTGGGACTAGAAGACTGGGAGCGTGATCTCTACAGACAAGACTACGTCGAACTCCGCGAAAGGCTGAAACTTACGCTGCTAACATTAAGCACACGGAAAGACTTCGCACACGCGCAAGCGTTCAACAGTATCTTGCGCCGGGTTTTCGAAACTGCACTGTATCCGTCTTATGGGTTGTGGAAGGAGTGCGCTGTCGATAATGATATCATTAAAAATCCGGCAGACAGCAATGCAACAACAAATATGACTCAGTTTGAAGAACATTCGGGATTTTTCACTTTCTTTTGCTGCATGCTGCTACTTTGTTGTCTAGTATTTTGCTTGGAGCAGCATTTTGGGAGGAGCAAGACCCCGGGGCTTTTCAGCGCCTAATCATTGCAACTGCACATTACAAGTTCAAGTACAAAATTCCAATTGTTTAAAACACTTTTGTACCAGTTCGAACAGATGGGCTCCATCGATTTAGGCACCCTTTTTTGACACTCAACGTTGTTGGCTTTGTACAGACAGCTTTCGGGAGAGAGCGAACAAATACAAATAGGGCTGAGGGAGGAATGTTGTGTGAAGCAGATGGAGAACCAGAGGGCTACGAGGGGAGGCATAACCCAAATGAGCAAATTAACGCAAAGCGGATGTTTCTGTTATAATTTTAAGTTCATGCTAGTAATAGTTCTTTCTTACTATTCTGTCAATTTTTGTTTCGGTTTAAAACCTAAAACGTTCCCAACAACAACGCCAGGCGTTTTGAAGACAATTATCGGTTATGCTAACGTATCAACACAGAAGTTTTCATTCTGTGATGGGATGCGTTATTTTATCGACGGCTACACAGGGACCCTACTCATTTTGAGGCACGTTGGTTTCTAACCTGGTTAGCACATCCTGGGAGTTGCATGACAGGCGACCCGCAACTTGTAAGAAAATATTCCTGTCGAACTACTCATGCCGCAAAAAAATATTTAAAAAGATGAGGCACCACTACGAGCAAAAGCAAGAACAAAAAGTGAGGAGTTGCTCAGCAAGAAACATGGTGGATTGTACCCATTCTGGGCACTGCTTTGTCATTTGTTGTTATTCTAAATATTCGTTCTTCTCCAATGGGACTTTCTATCATTTCTTCTAAGGCGAAGAGCCCTAACTTTATTCCCGCACATTGTTTTTATCCGAACTTCGTCTACTTATTTCTATTGTACCCAGCAGTTCAACGAGCCGGACTAACTAAAATCTTGCCTTATTCTTTATAATTGCCTGTTTTTCTCCGAAAACTTTTTTATGGAAGCGATTGTTCTTGGTCATTTCAGTATTATAATCCGAAAGTTTATCTGATACCTTTGTGTAGAAAACTATAAAAGTGATTTCTGTTGCGATAAACCAATTTAATGGTATGACTGCTGGCATGAGATGTATAGTTAGTGCTTATTTTTTTTTAACCCACCAAAAGTATTTTTATAAGCATGTAAAATATGAGTGGTATAAAAGAATATGGATTTTAAGATATGCAACGGTTTGGTATTTAGTTTGAGCTCTTAAAATTGTTTTCCCAGAAAATGCATTCACGCCATATGATGTTACGAAGCCAGCGCAAGGGAGAAATCTCCGGCGAAGGTGCTTTTCTGCGATAGCTTTCAGGCGGAAGTATCATCACATCTCTCTCGAGCCCACTCGCGCTACGGCTCGGCAAGACAGGGCGTTTGGGGCGCAATCCTTAGCACGAAACAAATGTTTAGAACCCGCCTAACTGCTCGAAATCAATGCCATCTTGCTTGCTTTTTAGCCGAAAAGCACGTCACCAGAAAATAGCAGTGGAACACCCAAGTAATGAAATCGTCCTTTTATCATTGTATATTGCCTGCTTCCTACCTAGTTGATGCCAAGGCGCCGTTGCTCACGGAGGGACGAAGAATCCATCTCTTTTCTCTACAATATCTTGTTATTGCTGCTCTTTTCCGCTAAATTGACTGTCTCTCCAAGTTTCTAGTAAGTTTTATAACAGAGCGTAGTACAACTTTAATTACATCTGCACTACATGTCTTTTGAACCTCGTGTTGAGTTAGGGCGGGCCCACATCCGCGAACGACCTCCCATTTGAAGGCCTCGGATGTAGCATGAGGAATAGCACGTAGCCGTTCCACCAATCCAGTTAATAAGTAATGCTGACGCGCGAGATCATAAAGTTAGGCCTTTCAGAAACCTCCAGGTTTGCTTTGAGCAAGGGCACAAAGATCGAGACTTTCCGAACCTGTTTTCTGCTGACATACCACCTTAAGAATTCCCAGCACCTTCCAGCTTCAATCTTTTGTCTGCATCGCCTGTGAAATAAGTATATGTATAAACATTTTGAAAAAGATATCGTGCACTATAATTATTTTGTTTTATTCCAAACAGGATTCGTACCTTGAAGGGTCAATGCATGGAAGGGTGGTCGAACGGGCAAGCTGGTAATTCATGTTTGGAAAAACATATATGGAGTATGGATATCTATGGAGAAAAGTATACGACAACTGTATCTTACCGGTACTCACCTACGGGGCAGAAACGTGGAGGCTAACAAAAGTTAAGACAAGCCAGCGAGCTATGGAAAAAAATGATAGGTGTAACGTTAAGACAACGGAAGCGAGCAGAGTGGGTGAGGGAACAAACGCGGGTTAATGACATTCTTGCCAAAATAAAGAGGAAGAATTGAGCTTGGGCAGGGCATGTATTGTGAAGGCGAGATAACCGCGGGTCCTTAAGGGTAACAGAGTGGATTGCAAGAGAACGCAAGCATAGCAGGGGCGGCAGCAAATTAGGTGGACGGACGAGATTAAGATGTTTGCGGAGACACGGTAGCCGCAGCTGGCAAAGAGGGAAGGGTTAATTGGAGGGACATGAAATAGGCATTCGCCCTGCAGTAGGCGTAGCCAGGCTAATGATCATGATGATGATCATCATGATTATGAGTTTTGTACAATCTTGCCATCGGTAATAAGCTGACAGACTTTGCCCAACTTCTCACATGAGTGCTTATTTGCATCTTGGGCACGACAGAAAGTTTCACCCTAGATGGGGCCCTTCACTAACTCTAGATGGCTTGCTACGCCTATTATTGCTACATGCAAAGCGACGCCTGCAGCACTGAAAACGTCTTTTGAATGGAAGCTATATACTGCTGAAAGGAGATTCGCGCTACCTAAACTCCCCTGGGAAGCTGGATTATGTGACAATGGTACACCAGCGGTAGCATATTCAGGCACTCGCACTGTTTTCATTCATTAGATTCCGATGCTATCTGCTCGCTAACTGGGGTTATTGCAAAATATTCGACATGTCTTTTTGCGATAACACAATTTGCCTACCTACTCTCACGACAGTGTTTATGAGCTCGACTGCTCACAAAATAGTAAGTTTTATCAGGTAGCTTCTCATGAGGCCATATATTAATGTAGTCGTATAGTTTAAAGCGTGAGTGAGGTCACCGATGAAGGGGCAAAAAAAAAATCCGACACTTGGGAGAGTTGAAAATCCACTTTCCTTCATTTCTAGCATCTAGCCACTCCTGTAAAAGCCTTTACTTGGACTGACAGTATGAATAAACAAAGAAAAAGTTGCTGTCGCTGTAGCACACCTGAGTATGAAAAGACAGCAAAGGCCGGCTTCTCATATGCAGCAGAAGCTTCGAGAATTAAAATATTCTCTGCGTAAAAAATATAATGACAATAATAAAATATTTAATTACCGAATCGGCGGAGGCTGAACTGAAATCATCTCTTACTTATTATAGTTAAATAGAGAGATAGAAGACTTCGGGTATAATATTGTCACCGACAAACGTAGCAGGACGCGGGAAGCACAGCCGTTTACTAGGGCGAGGCTTGCTGAACCACCGCGCTCATTCAAGACAAAGACGTTCGGCCACGCTCTGGGGGACAGGTTCGGCTACCAGGTGGCGCCGGCAGAATGTCAGCAGTGTGGCATTGCCCCCCTCCCTTACAACAGGCATCGATTCGATGCCGCTCGCGAGGGCGAAAACATACATAAGGCGGAAAGTTAACGGTGTGAGTGTTCGTGGAAAGGGGCTAACGGGAGTAATACGGCTTTATTTGCGCCACGTGGACTACTTCGGACGTCGGTTGTCGAGACGACCGGACAGTTCCTTGAGGGAGCACCTCGTAGGTCTCCGCGCTGAGGCGGCGTAACACCTGGTACGGAATAAAGTAACGGCGAAGAAGCTTCTCAGAGCGCCATCGCAGACGGATCGGACTCCATACGCAGACTAGGTCACCGGGTGTGTAAATACCTTCCCTGTGGCGGAGGTTGTAGCACTCGGCATCGCGTTGTTGTTGGCACCGGACTCGCTGGCGAGCAACTTGGCGAGCGGCGTCGAAGTCACGAACAAATTGATCAGCGTCCACGACAGAAGAGATGGTAGGATCAGGAAGGAGCATGGCGTCCACCATGGTCGTGGCTTCGCGACCGTGCACCAAATGGAACGGAGTGAAGCGCGTCGTTTCGTGGAACGCAGTGTTGTACGCGAACGTGACGTAAGGCAATATTCGGTCCCAGTTCGCATGGTCATCGCCGACTTATATAGAAACCATATCGGCAATTGTCTTTTTAAGCCGCTCAGTAAGTCCGTTTGTTTGCGGATGGTAAGCTGTAGTCAAGCGATCGCTGGTGCAACTGAGTCGAAGTACCTCGCTCGTAAGTGCCGACGTAAAGGCGGTGCCCCTGTTAGTTAATACGACTGCTGGGGCTCCTTGACGAATCAGAATGTTGTGAATAAAAAAATGTGCAACTTCGGCTGCGGTGCCACGGGGAAGGACATTGGTCTCACAGTAGCGGCTAAGATAGTCAGTGGCAACAGCAATATACAGGTTACCCTTGGAAGACGCAAGAAATGGCCCGAGTAAGACCGTGCCGACCTGCTGAAATGGGAGGTGCGGGGGAACGATAGGCTGCGGGAGCCCGGCTGGCTTAGTCGGCGGCGTCTTCGGGCGCTGACACTCACAACAGCTTCGCACGTAGTGGGGGACAACCGCAGCAAGCCTGGGCCAGTAGTACTTGTGGCGTATGCGCGCCAACGTGCGGGAAAACCCGAGGTGGCCCGAAAAAAGGTCGTCGTTGCACGCACGTATAACGTCGTCATGAAGCGTTCTTGGCACTACAAGCTGGTAGACAGTGCCCGTTGGGCCGTAGTTCTTTTTGAAGAGGACACCATCGCGCAAGCAAAAACGATGACACTCCACGTTTGAAGAGTGGAGGTGGATATGGAGCGGTTCCTTCAAGGTACTCGACGAGGGGCAGCAGTTCGGAGTCGTCCGTCTGTTGGTGGGCTCGGGTGGATGTGGTGACAGCAGCCGAGAAAAGCGGAATCGTCGTCGGACTCGTCCGCGGGGCAGTGAATAGGAGCGCGGGTGAGACAGTCAATGTCACTGTTTCTCTGGCCGGACTTGTGCATGGTGGTGACATCAAATTCTTGTAAGCGAAGGCTTCATCTGGCAAGCCGCCCCGAGGGATCTTTCAGGGTCGCCAGCCAAGACAGTGAATGATGATCGCTCACAAGGCGAAACGGGCGGTCATACAAGTACGGTCAAAATTTAGTAACTGCCCACAGCACAGCCAGACATTCCTTTTCCCTGGTGCAATAGTTGACTTCGGAACGGGATAATGTGCGACGTGCGTAAGCAATCACGCGTTCTAGGCCATCCTGCCGCTGAACGAGGACCGCACCGAGACCAACGTTACTGGCATCAGTGTGCAGTTCCATGTCAGCCTCTTCGTCGAAGTGGCCAAGCGCAGGCGCACATTGGAGACGGCACTTGAGTTCCGTGAAGGCTCTTTCCTGGTCCTGGCCCCAGAAGAAGGGTTCAGCGTCTTTCGTCAGGCGGGTCAGAGGCCATGCTAGCTTGGAGAAATTGTGGACTAACCAGCGATAGTACGCGCAGATGCCCAAGAAACGACGTAAGCTCCGTTTGTCTGGTGGGTTGGGGAAGGCCGCTACGGCGGCCGTCTTGTCGCGATCTGGACCAACACCTCGAGCGCTGACAATGTGACCAAGAAACTTTAACTCATTAAACGCAAAGTGACATTTTTCTAGCTTCAGAGAGAGACCAGCGAAACATATGGCCTCGAAAACAGCACGCAAACGTTTCAAGTGCTCATCGAACGTGTCAGAGATGATCACGACATCGTCGAGATATACAAGGCACGACTGCCACTTCAGGTCAGACAGCACAGTGTCCATCATTCGTTGGAATGTGGCAGGGACCGAGCACAAACCAAAAGGGAACACTTTAAACTCGTACAAACCGCCAGGAGTAATAAAGGCTGCCTTCTCTCGGTTGCGTTCGTCAGCCTCTATTTGCCAATACCCACTCGGAAAGTCAAGGGACGAAAAGTAGGTGGCATAGCTCAGGTGGCCCAGGGAGTCCTCAATGCGTGGCAGAGGGTACACATCCTTTTTCGTGATGTTATTGAGGCGTCTGTAATCCATGAGGAACCTAAGGGTGCCATCTTTCTTCGTGACGAGGACAACAGGCGATGCCCAGGGGCTCGTGGACGGTTGTATGACGTCGTCTTGGAGCATTTGTGTAACTTGGCGGCGGATGGCATCACGTTCTTTTGAAGACACCCGATAAGGGCGCTGGCATAGTGGTCTTTGGTCGTCAGCAACGATGATTCAGTGCTTTGTAAGCGGAGTCTGTCGCACCTTGGAAGTTGATGCAAAACAGTCGCGGAAGGAACAGATGAGGTTTTCCACGCAGCGTTTCTGACTGCCCAAAAGGTGTGGGTTTACGTCGGTCGTAATTGCTGTAGCCGTTGCATTGTCGAGGTCTGATGAGGTGGACAAAGAGCACTGCCTGGTACACTCTCCAAGCTCGTTAAACTAAGCGACGACCTCTGCCTTCGTTAAATGCTGCGTTCACGGGTAAAGTTGGTGACTAAGATGTCGGTGCGACCGTTGGCAAGTTCTACTAGGCCTCGAGCTAAACAAACTTGCCGAGTGAGTAGCAGCGACATGTTCAGTACAGCAACGCCAAGAGCGCCGGTGCTGTCATTACACTCGACTGTGACTAACTTGCTGGCTCGCGAAGGGGTCGTTATGTGGTCATCAGATACGCGCAACATTACTCTGCTGGGCTTGGTGGTGTTGGTGTAACGGCTCGTTGGGCGGAGATACCATGAGCTCCCGAAGGTCGATGACCGCACCATCCTCTTGAAGGAAATCCATGCCCAGAATGAGATCTTTTGAGAAGTCACGTAATACGGCAAAGGAACCAGTGAAAACAACAGCGCGGATCTGGATGCGACAGGTGCAGACGCCGATCGGCGTCACTACATGGCCACCGGCGTTGCGGATCACGGGTCCACACCAAGGCGTCAGAACCTTACGCAGAGTCGTGGTGAGCTGTCTGCTCATCACAGAATAACCAGCGCCGGTATCGACAAGTGCGGTCACTTCATGACTGTCAGCGGTTACTAAAATTTCAGCAGGAACTAATCGTTCGCAGCACGTCGGTGAGGTCGTCGGATTATGTTGTCACCGCTCGAGCCGTCGCGTCGAATCGTTGGGTGGAGGCAGTTGACTATGTGCAGTGGCGGCGGCCCTACCCCAGGAGGACGCCGTCTTCAGTTTTCCCAGGGGGTGGGGGGGACGTGCCTCGGGACTGAACAGAGGATGAGGGACGACTGGGCGAAGCAAAGGGCCTCGGGGACGGCGATCGCGATTGGCGCCGCTGCGAGTTGGGGGGCAGCACCTGAGTGGCCAGGCACTCCTCTATGTACTGCGATGTTTCACCATAGCGCGGTCGAGTTGCGTCCGGTCGGAATCCTCTCAAACCCATCCGCCGGTACGGGCAATTCCGCTGAATATGGCTTGGCTCCACACAGTGGTAGCAGAGCGGGCGATTGTTGGACGTTCGCCATACATGCACTTTGCTGAAAGGAGGGCGCAGCTACTGCTGCTGCTCGATGGGACGCAGGTAATGTTGGGGTGGTTGTGATCCGGCAACGGGGCGAAACGCTTTCGGCACGTGAGCAAGTCGGCGCAGGGCATCGCTGTAAGACATGATGTGCGGCTCCGATAATGGTGCTGGTGGTGGATGCGCCCCTCGCCGGACTTTGTCACTTAGGACATCGCCTGTAGAAGGTATGTTTGCTGATGGAGCACCCAAGAGGGCGTGTCGCAGTTCTTCGCGGACAATGCTCCGCACGAGTTCTCGCAACGCCTCATCCCCGGGTTCTGGCAAGAACGTCCAGTAGCGAGCGGCCGCAACATTTGCCTGACGGCTGTATTGGGCTCTCCGTTCCTGCAATGAACGTTTCATGCTCGTAGCTTCCTTGGCGGAGGCGGCGGCGGTTCTCGGAGGGTCGCGGATGAGGCCAGCAAACAGCTGCTGATTTACACCACGCATAAGGTGCCGCACCTTTGTAGCTTCGGGCATGGCCGGATCGGCCCGATTGAAGAGGTGGGTATGTCATCACTAAACTTGGGAACGCTCTCGTTGGACTGCTGTGACCTGGAACGAAGGGCAATTTCAGCATTTTCCGTACGCTCGCTCGAGCTGAATGTGTCGAGCAACTCAGGCGAAAAGCTACCCAGTTGGAAAAGGACGCGTCGTGGTTCTCGAACCACGTTTTCGCCGCGTCTTGCAGTGCGAAATACACATTCATCAGCTTCCGCTCGTCGTCCCATTGGTTGAATGCAGCAACACGGTCAAAACTGGCCAACTAATCTTCAACATCCTCGAACCGGTCGCCGTGGAAGTATGGTGGCGACCGCGGCGCGAGGACGACGAATGGCGAGGCACTGCCGGCGTACTGACCTATCTGGCTGCCAGTGGTGGAAATCATAGCTCGCACAAGCCTTGTCAATGGCTCAAACTCGGGTTGCAGGTCTCGCAGGTGACGGCTCGCTTTGTGGACAGGTGTGGCGTCCGCGTGTCGTGGCGTTCGCTCGTCGTGGAGCAGCGTCAAGTATATCGTTGGGGTCAGCGTACATGGCATGGTACCCAGCACGGATCCACCAAATGTCACCAAAAAACGTAGGAGGACGCGGGAAACACAGCCGTTTACTCGGGCGAGGCTTGCCGAACCGCCGCGCTCATTCAAGACAAAGAAGACGTCTGCCACGCGCTGGGAGACAGGTTCGGCTACCAGGTAGCGCCGGCAGAATGTCACCAGTATTTCAAATTGGGCCACCAGCCCTCATGAGGTTGTCTAAATGAACAATTATAAATCTGGTATTATGGCAGCAATGCATGTAAGCCGCAGAAAAGAACCTGCTCATGGGCGGGTGAAATTGAATACTGTAATCTCCTATCGTTCTGCGAATTAAATTTTACGTGCTTTCCTGAGCGCCAAAAGTAAATGCCTACACCAAACGCAACTGTAGACGCGAAAGTTGCCCCCTCATCTCCCCCCACCCGTCCCGCAGAAAAAAAAAGCATCGCTTCCAAGAGCCTTATACGGTGTAGAAAGCTATGGTTGCTATCAGAGCTACCGAAGTAAAGAAAGGAATGGAAAATACTGGGATCAATTATGCCTATGAAATATCAGTCGCAGAAAACCGCTAGTGCATTGGTGTTGCTGGTGAAGTTCATTTAGCAACATTCGTAGTAGCAGTGCTAGCAGACAACGACCGAGAACAGGGGTTTAAAGTTATATTTATGTGGGTTTGACGTCATGAAGCGACTCAGGCTATGACAGACACCATAGTGGAGGGCTCCGGAAATTTCGACCACCTGGGGTTCTTTAACATACGCTGACATCGCAAAGTACACGGCCCTCTAAAATTTCGCCTCCATCGAAATTCAACCGCCGCTGCCGGGATCGAACCCACGTCTTTCGGGTCAGCCGCCAAACGCCATAAGCAACAAGCCACCGAAGTGGTCCGGACGAGAACGAGGAGGACACACAACTTCACTGACTGTGTATGAGATGCAACACACGGATCACAATGACCATCGAAGTTGCACTGTTGTAGCTACATGTTGGATACTTACACGTAGTAGCGAGTGCAGTATAGTCACTATTTCTTATATGCAGGTTTTTGCACTCGCTCCTATATTGGCACCGTTCTCTCAAATTCCTACAGCTTTCTCCGGAGCAGACAGATGGCCCTGCTGTCGTGTGTTCCCGAAAGAACCCAGTCGGCGTACGTGGTCGAACGGGCGGAATAGGAAGTTCCGTGTGCTGCCTAGAACGCTGCAGTCAATATTCCAAGCAATCCCAGAGTGTGTGGAAAAATGTCGCCGCGCTTCGCAGCATTCCTTAGTTGGGATCATTGGTGAAAGACGTTTGCCGTGAGGTTGTGCATATTGCAGTATTGGCAGCGAGGCGGAGCTCTACAGAGCCGGCCTGCTCATCGGTAGCTCATACAATATATAAGAATCGGGCATGGCTGCTTGTGAAAGGGTTCCTCCCGTTCACCGCGGAAATGCTTGGGTGGCTCGGCGGCGTCCCTTCTTCAACACTTCTTAGAAGGCTGACGAGTACAGTGGGCGGATGTGCGCACCCGTTAAAGGTTGGTATATGTCCACGGCGTGGTTTCCTTTTTGCATGCTGTTGGCCAGGTTTCCTTCGATCCCTGCTTATGCACGCACCCTGGAAATCTTCGCAGGATGTTGAGTTTGAAGTTCAATTCTTGAAATCTAGAGTGTAAACCTCCGACGATTCTCGGATGTGTGGACAAGCACGCACTCACTAGTCTGCATGTGGAGTCCGGGAACAGGTGCAGTCAGCACAAGGAATCTTGAGGACGAGATGTTTGCAGGCCCGACTTCGCTGCTTTGAAGAGACCTGTAAGCTCTACCTCCGCAGTTCTGATGTCATCGGCGTTGAGGAGCACATCCGTATCAATCATGCGATGGTTTACGCGGACTGATGCGACTGTCAGATTACGCTTGAGTATTGCACAACATTTCGGGACAATAGTGTCAATCTCATTAACGTCGTTGCTTTCAGGAGCACAGTCTCTGCCATATATGGGTTTGTGATATTTGTGCAGCCGATGTTTTGTGCCCCACTTCTACACCTGTGCGCCTTAGCGAGGCGTTTACTTCACTCCAGTTTCTTCATTGTGGAGCTATATTCCGCCTCAAGGATCTGCCTCTCTGAGTGCAGCTGTTGGGTTTGTATTCGATGGACTTAAGAGAACAAATGCCTTTAGAATTGGTCGGCCGCTACCTTACAGACGGAACGCACCATTCGGAAGCAGGTAACAAGAGAAACTGGAGCACGTTACTTGTTTTACCTTTGCTTCGCATCCCCCTTCGTCTTGGTGCATTAGCACACTGCACCTTACTGCTGAATGCTGAACTATGCAGCCACAATTGTACATATAAATAAATCCTTAGGGCTTTTAATGCACTTTTTATATAGAGCTGCGAAGAAGTAGCTCGTATCACTTTGCCTTCGTGTTGGCACAGCCATTAGTTTGACCGGCTTAAGCTCCGCAGCTTACTTGCAATGATGTTCACTAAAGGAGGTGTGGCAATTTCATCTGAGTTTGTTGACTTGTTCCGCAAACTGCAGCGTGCTTCATTCTGAAGTTGGTGTACTTTTTTATTAAGATCTTGCAACAAGCAATAAATGGCGTCTTTGAGTGATGCTTGTCCCTCATTCAATCCCCCCCCCAAAAAAAAAACAACGTAAAAGAATAGTCCAAAGAGGCCCTTTTGGATTTAGCCCTGCGTCATCAACGGAAGGCCAAAGCAACCGCAGGCCAGGGCCTCTTGCGCGGATAACAGACAACGGGTCGCATGCTCAAGCAGTAGGGGAGAGCTGAGCAGCAGCAGACATCTTGTATACTTGAGTTTCTTGCACGGAATCGACCAGACCTTCATTACGCCATTCATCACACGGCCAACGAGGCCGCTTGACCACTTCACAAGGTGAGGTTTGGTGACCACTTGGTTGAGTTCTTAAGGGGCGGACAAACGGCAAGGGAAGCCAAAAGGTCGAAAAAAGCCTTGTTTAGCGGCGCACGATCGGTGACTGCGCATGGCAACGAGACCTGCTCCTCAAACCACGCTTGTGGTCTCTCTTTAAGCCTTGCTCGTCAATGTAGCAGTCTTTCACAGTCCTCCCAACGCTGAGCAAAGCACCATCACCCGTTGGTAAGTGTCCTGCAGTTAAGTTTTTGTTTGGCACTAAGATTTAAGATGTCATTTTCATCTTATTGTCGCTGCACTAACGCTGCAATAACGAAATTACAAGAAACTACTCTATAAGCAGGAATGATTACGACAAAGCTGCAATCTTTTTTCTGACAACGCCAGATCTCCAGTGCTACAACGTGGTAACCATATCAAATAATTCAGGCTTTGAGGCATTCCTGGTGAATGAACAAATCGTCATCAGGACAATCGCAAAGTTGAAGAAAAAGAACTTCGCCAGACGAGGAGAAATTTGTTCTTGGAGAAATTTTTTCTTTGATTATATAGCCCGCGCAAACTTCCTCCACATTAGGCTCCCCTGTGTTGAGACTCCAGTTTGCACGTGTGTTGTTCCTGCAATTTATTATGCGCTATGCATTCTATAAATTACAGCCATAGTAGAAGAATTTCTTTAGTGATCAAAACAATTGGAGGCTCCATAAAGTTCACGTTCATGAAGTAAGATTTTTCGGTGAAATAGGAATATTTGAAGTCAAAAGAAGAAGAGCACGTTGTTGGGCGAGTCGGTCGTACATACTTAAAGAAGGTAATTGCGCTAAAAAAGACACGGACGAGAAAAGACAAGGACGGGCGCAAACTCGCGACTGATTTTATTCAGAAAGAACACAAATATATATATACCTAGATTCTTATTCAATCATTGCCTAAGCGCACATGCCAGGAACGTTTTCTCTTTCTTATACAAATTGATACTAGAATCGCTTACGCATTCATCACCTGACTTATCAATGAAAAAAGCCTCTGCGAGTTCACATGCTAACTGGTTACGACTGCGCCGTAAGATTTTTGTTCTAGCCAGCAAAGGCTGGCATGCTTCATCAGGCGTAGCCAAAGGGCATGCGCCGCAATGTAAGGGCAAATTTGACCCTTTTCCGTTAACCATAGAAAGCTTATGTTCCTTTAGTCGTTCATTTATACGACGGCCCGTCTGGCCGATGTAAACTTTTCCACATGTCAGGGGAATTTCATACACCGCCCCGACAGAACACCTGACAAACTGGGTGGCGTGACGTTTCGTGCAGTCTCGCACGCATTCCTCGCCGGAGACAATCCGGGGGCACAAAGAGGCCAACTTGCCTGGGGCAGAAAATACCACCGGCACACCGTAGCGATTGGCTACATTCTTTAGGTTGTGGGACACCCTATGAATATAGGGGACAACCGCCGGTATGGCCTTCGGTTGACCGCCATCTTCTTGGGGTGTTCTAAGTTTCAAGCTTTGCATAAGCTTCTCTGCCACAGCAACCACAACGGAAACGGGAAAACCAGCTTTCTGTAACCTGCCAAACTGATTGTTGAGGCTGTCCTTTACCAGGTGAACACATGATTTCTGCAGGGCTTCTTTCAGGCACAGCATAACAATGGCGCGTTTAACCGTCTTAGAATGAGCAGACTCAAATGGCAACAGGTCTTTCCGGGCTCGTGGTGAGTATATCCAACCCGTGTGATCTGGTGTTAAAGTGATGTGAATATCTAAAAACTGCAATCTATCTTGTTCAGGTAATTCGTGGGTGAAGGTTAGACCCCTCCCGGGTCGTTTAAAGGCAGATAAGGTCTCTTGCACGGTAACCGTGTGCGTCAAACCGGGTTGCTTCTTAAAAATCACCAAATAATCGTCCACGTATCTAAAAACTCTCAGAACTGTCTTGTCGTCTCAGAACTATCTTGTCGTCCAAATAACACACCAGATCACGATCAATGCTGGCCAAGAAAATGTTAGCCAGTACCGGTGCCACACAAAACCCGATGCAAATGCCCTGACGTTGAACATGAAAATGGTTGTCAAAAGTTACAAAAGTGGACTCAAGATAAAATTCTAGTAGCTTCATGAAATTGTCCACGGTTAGGCCACTAGTATTCTGAAAATCTACTACACCATTTTCGTCGATGCAAGACCTGACTGCACAAAATAGGTCATCGCGCGGTATAGAAAAGAACAGGTTTTTTATGTCAAAAGAGACAGCGTAACCAAAAGATGAGGAACCTTGTAGGAAAGAAACCACATCACCTGAATTCTTTACAACAAAAGGGTCTTGTATAACTGAATTCTTTAAACACTTTTGGAGAAAAGAGCTAATCTCTCGTTGCCACGTATCCCTTTCACTCACAATACACCGGAACGGCTTGTCATCTTTGTGCGTCTTCACGGTAAAAAACAGCTCTAGGCTCTAAGAAGAATGTCCCAGCAGCACGTCTCAGCATTTTTTGCGACAAAAAGGGGTAAGCAATCCCCTATAAATTTGATAATGCATTATAAAGTATGAACATATTTTGAATTAAGGTAGCTTTACATAATAAAATTGCCATCTATGAGTTCTGGATATTATACTGCATATTTCAAGCGAATAACTTTCTTTTTTTCTATTTTGTCATATTTAGAGCTAATACTGTAAAAACGCTACCTAGGACGGGCACTAGTAGGCAAGCTTTTCAAATGTAACCAGTGATATCGTGGCTCATAATTTGTCAGTATCTCTTACTACATCGCCCTCGACATTAAAATCGTTTGTTCAGCGAATGAAGTATTAAAGCTCATCTCAGAGCAGCATCCGTACTATCTTCACGCATGGCTTATAAAAACCACCAGATACCTCAAAATAGGGGAAACACCAGCAGAAATCCAGATCATAAATTTGCATAGTGTCATAACTGTTCTTCAACTTGCAATCCTCGATGCAAGTCCTCAAGCGTTTCTGGCCAATCTTCGCAGTCGCCAGAATCTTGAAGTGCGATTTTCTCGCGAGCTCTTCAGGCTCGTTCCCACGTTGTTCGCCCACTCGGTGAGCCTAAACGATGCTATGGTGCTCCTCAAGCGCTGTGTACAGAGTCATTATTTAAACGTTTTTTTTTATGCGTGTATAACCAGCAAAGAGAGAGAGAGAATGGAAAGGAAACGCAGGGAGGTTAACCAGATGTGAGTCTCCGGTTTGCTACCCTACACTGGGGATGGGGGATAGGGGTTAGAAAAATGACAGAGAGGAAAACGCAAAAAAAGGGAACGTGCACCAATGGAGACACACACACACAAGGCGTTCCAGTTAAAGTCCTTCACACAGGCCGGTAGATTGTAAGAATCGCAAAAGCGCTTGCACGGCCTTCTGCGACGGTAGGTCCTTTCGATGTTGTAGAATTCTTTTTTCGGAGAGCGGTTGGTCGTCCAGTTGGTCAAGTTCGTGGCTAAGGCATGCCCTCTGTGGACTGTACTGCGGGCAGGAGCACAATATATGGCCAATTGATTCTTCATCGCCACAGTGGTCACAGGTTGGGTGTCGGTCATCCTATGTGGAAGGCATAGGCTTTAGTAAAGGCAACACCCAACCAAAGTCGATATAAAAGCGTGGCGTCTGTACGGCGAAGCTGTGATGGCGCTCGAAGACTTAATGTTGGATCAAGTGAGTACAGTCTAGTATTTCTTAAATGTGGCTCATTCCATTGCGACTCGGTGCATTGCCGAGCAAGTAGGCGGAGCTTCCGTGCCGCGTCAGTTCTAGAAAGAGGAATTGGGACGTGGCGCTCCTCAGTATGGGCTGAGCGGGCAGCGTGATCCGCCCGTTCATTGCCGATAATCCCGCAGTGACTTGGAAGCCACTGGAACGTTATTTCACGGCCGGCATCACTTATATGGTGTAACGTCTCTGTAATATGGAAGATTAGTTGTTCGTGCGGTCCGCGTCGTAGAGGTGACAGTACAGACTGCAGTGCCTCCTTCGAATCGCAGAATATTGTCCATTTGTGTGGTGGTTCATCACCAATATGATGAAGGGCAGTTAAGAGCGCTGCGAGCTCTGCTGCCGTCGATGTTGTCGCGTGGGTCGTCTTAAATTTGATTGTTGTGGCTTTCGCTGGAATGACGATTTCCGCCGCGGAGCTGCTCGGAAGGACAGATCCATCAGTGTAAATATGCGTTGAGTCACGGTAGTTCTCGTACAAATGTAGTAGCGTGAGCTGTCTAAGGGCTGGTGATGACAGATCAACTTTTTTCGAGATACCAGGTATTTCGAGGTTGATTTTTGGCTGAGCGAGGCGCCATGGAGGGACCGAAGGTCTCGCAGCCGGAGTGAAACAAGCTGGCAATGATTCATCATATGCAGTTATCGTTTGGCCGAAAGATGTGTGTGGCCTCTCCGCTGGTAGAGAGGCTAAATGGTGACGAGGATTCCTGGCTAGATGCCTTATATGGGTCCTGAGTACTTCAATTTCAATGTGGGTCTTTACAAGGTGGTCTCTAGCGATTGCTATCGTAGCCACTGTTGAAGCACTCTGAGGCAGGCCTAGACAGATCCGGAGCACTTGACCCTGAAGACTTTGTATTATGCGTAGATTCGTTCTGCCTGTGTTGTTTATTGCTGGCAAGCTGTATCGCAGAAATCCTAGAAAAAGCACCCTGTATATATGTAACATGGCACTAGGCGACATTCCCCAGGTCTTGCCAGCGAAAAACTTGAACAGGTGGCTGATGCCTGTCAACCGTTTTTTCACGTATGATATGTGTGGGCTCCATGACAAGTCCCTGTCGATTATGACACCTAGAAACTTGTACGATCGGACCTGTCGTATTATTTGGCCATTTATCATTACACTGTAGTTTGCCATGGGTTTGCGCGTAAATGGCACTAGTGCGCATTTCTCGGAGGAAATTTCCAGGCCTCGATCACGGAGGTAGGTAACAGTTTGTGTGGCGGTTCTCTGAATTCTCGCTCGCAACTGTAGGCGTGTTACTACAGATGTCCATATGCAGATGTCATCCGCGTACATTGATAGCCTGACTGTGGTTGGCAGGTGCTCAAGGAGAGCAATTAGTGTTAGATTAAATAACACGAGGCTAAGTACACCGCCCTGGGGGACGCCGCGGTAGCTATAGTGAAGAGAAGTATGGCCTTCCTCGGTGCTTACAAAGAAGGATCGCATGGATAGATAGCTCCGTATCCATGGAAACATCCCACCACCCACTCCTACCTCTGCAAGAGCAGAGAGGATGACTTCATGCGTAACGTTGTCATATGCCCCTTTAACGTCTAGGAATAAGGATGCGCAGAGACGCTTACGGCATTTTTCATGTTGAATGTAGGTCACCAGGTCAACGACGTTATCGCTCGATAATCGACCGCGTCGGAAGCCCGCCATGGCATCTGGGTAGGTGTTGTGGTACTCCAAGTACCACTCCAGGCGTCCTAGGACCATCCTCTCCATTACTTTGCCCACACAGCTCGCCAAAGCGATCGGGCGATATGATGAGAGCTCCAACGGCGACTTGCCAGGCTTCAGCAGTGGAACAAGGCGACTTGTCTTCCAGGTTGTTCGTAGCGTGCCATTTCTCCAAGATTCATTGTACACCTCAAGAAGAACTCCTCTCGCTCGCTCCCCCAGGTGACACAGAGCTCGGTAGGAAATTCTGTCAGGTCCTGGCGCTGATGTGCGGCTACACAAAGCTAATGCTGCCTTAATTTCGTGGATCTAGAATGGTAGATCCAACCGGAAATCACGTGGTGGCGGGTAGCTGCTCGAAGGCGATGGAATGTTGGTAGCTGTGAGTTGGTCGGATAATCTGGCGCAGAAATCCTCTGCCACGTCAATCTCCGATCTCTTTTGAGAGAGGGCAAGCGCCTTGAATGGGAATCGCTGTACGCGAAGTGTCCGCAGCCCGCGCACCGTTCTCCATAGTTGCGATAAAGGCTTGCGTGGATCTAGCGACTCACAGAAAGCAGCCCAACGTTGCAATTCGAGCTTGTCTAACCGGCGCTGTATCTTCTTTTGCGAGCGCCTGGCGGTCCGTAGATCGTCCATTGTTTTCGTACGTCGTACCTTCGTTCAGCACGTCGTCGGATTGCTCGTAGTCGTTCTAGTTCCACATCAAAATCATTAAGTCTCGAGGAGCATGTTAGAGTACACGTAGTGTCTTGCACCACACTCTTGATAGCCTCTTCCAAGTCGAAAGATGAATTGGCGTCGCAGTGTACCTCCATAATAGACTGATATTTAGGCCAGTCCACTCTTTGGATCATATCCTGTGTTTTGTAAGTGGTTAATCCTCTGATCTTGATGTACGTGAGGATATGGTCGCTTCCGTGCGTCTCTATGTCTGAAAACCACCGTGCACGTCTGACTAGGCTTCGTGAGACGAAAGCCAAGTCAAGACAGCTGCTGTACGTGGAGCCACGTAAGAACGTAGGACTTCCATCATTCAGCAGCCAAAGTTCATTACTGGAGGCGAAAGATACCAGAGCTCTGCCTCTTGCGTTGATGATCCGACTTCCCCAGAGTGTATGATGGGCGTTGAAATCTCCAATGATGACCCAGGGATTGGAAGTTGAGGAAAGGATGTCCCTTAGTCTTTTGTAATCAAATCGACTTGACGGAGATAGGTAGGCGCCCACAAAAGTAAAGGCCAGATTCTTTTTCCTTACGTTTAGGCATATATATTGATTACTGTCATTAGGTGGTACAGGCTGATGAGTGTATGTGAGGTTACGGCGAATAAACGCCAAAACCTTACTGTTTTCATAAACAGCTGACGACATAAATGATTCATATCCAGAAAGCCTGATTTTGTTCGATATGTTCGGCTCGCAAATGACGATAATGGGAAACATATTGGCGTACACGAAGCGACGGAAATCCGAAAGGCGCGCTTTGAGTCCGCGGGCATTCCACTGAAAAATAGCTGCTTGTCGGACCTCTTCCCTAAACGACCAAGGCTGTGGAGCCATGATCTACTGAAGGGTTGCAAGCACCGGTCTCAGAGCGTCCAGTCCTTGAAGCGCACTTCTGGCAGACGGTGTGTGCATGTTGCTTAGCAGCACGCGAATGGCATTCATTAAAGGCCTAATAAGTGCTATCACTTGCTCATCTGTATTCCGCGACTCCTCGGATACAGCACCTTGCTGTACTGGGGGCGGCTTCTTCTGCGGCTCTTCTGGCGGTCGTGTACGCGGAAGTGGCGGCCATTCCTTTGGGGAAAGAGATCTGGCAGTTTTATTTCTTCCAGCATCGGTGCTCGGAGTGCTGGAAACGTCCGCTGAAGGTGATGCTTGACGAGGTGACTTTTTCTGAAAGCTTGATGTTTTCCGCCGTGAAGACCTTCGTCGGTGACTTCGTCTTCGCCATACTTTCACAGTGGCCTCTTTGGGGGTAGAGTTGTCTCTCACCATTTGTTTAAGAATGGTGATCTCTTTCTTGATCTGGGGACAGTCTTTGGAAGAGGCGCAGTGATCACCTTGACAGTTAGACACTTCAACGTGGTTGCGCTGCAGTTGTCTTCTGAGTGGGGTTCGGCACATCGAGGGCACACGGCCGAATTTCTGCAAACACCCTTCCTATGTCCAATCTTCTGACAATTGAAGCATTGCATAGGTCTTGGAATAAATGGTCGAACCTGGTGGCGAAAGTGGCCGACCTTCACGTAGGGTGGAAGGCAGTCGTCGCCTTTGAAGGTTATCCTCACACAACGTGAGTTGCCGAGGCGACCAACATGCACAATCACGTTGTGTTCGCTTGCTGGTTTTATGAGAATTGGTAGGTATGCATTAGATATTTCATTGTCAATGTCATAGATGACTCCTGTTATTGTGGCACCATTCGTTGGCACGATGGATCGGACCTTGATGTTTCCCAGCTGCGTTACATGTTGTAGTATGGTCAGTGCGCTCGGGTTCATTAGATCGATTGCCAGGATGTTTCGCCTAGTGTTTATCCTAACATCCTTGATCTCATTTGGCACGGTGTTTTCTAGATACACGGAGAGTGCTTGCCTGTTGAGGACGCGCAGGTTGTCGGTAGCGTTCTGTGGCACAAACAGGATGGAGTGAGGCCATCGCTGAGGAGCTGTTTTCACAGTGTCCGAGCTGGACGCCGAAGATGACTTGATAATTCTTCGTTTGGCCTTGCGGTACTGGACAAGTTGAAAGCTGTCTTCCGAGGACTCATCACCTGATGCGCAGTACAGCTCTGTGTCCTCGCTACCACTCGACGTATTTTCTCGCTTCCGCGAACCGATGTCCGCGGGTGAACGGGAACCGGGAGGGTCCTCGGGGTGTTGTACATCCATCACCGCGATGGAGGGGGCGGTAGACCCTACAGGTGCACTAAGAAGTCCAGAAAAACACAGAGACGGGCGAGATGTGTTCCGCAAGAGAAGCACTTCGTCTTCCTATATAACCAGCAAAAGCCACGGTGTGGTGACGGCCTAGAAATTATTCGCTGGTAGAGACCAGTCGATTAGAAGTTTCAACGTGGGTACCATGGTTGCCGTCGCATGCGCATGCGCAAGAAAGCCTTCGTGTCTCATACATTTTTTTTTTCACACACTCCTTCCAGGTTTATTTCCCCGAGTCGATAGTCGATAGTTCCACACAATAGGAAATTTACTCTCCCCGGTGCGAAGCATTCCACACACTATATCATTCATCTTAGGACTGCCTGGGCAAGCCAGACTAAGCATTAACAGTGGCATGCCCGACATACTGGCAGTGGGGGGTGGTCCATAGCAGCCGCAACCTGAACCACCAAGCTTGGTCAACCACCTAGTCCGCAAGTCACCTGCCACCAGCGGAGCCCTGGACTATAGGGACACCGTCTACCAAGCTCTTGAAGGTTTTTTTCGATAAACAAGTTTTCTCACTCCCTCTTATTATTGCCTTCGGGTGCGTGAAAAGCCACACACGTTCAATACACAATTCAAATTATTGTTCAAAATCAGTGCCTTTTTTTAATTATGTGCGTCATCTTTTGACACTATTCACAATACTTGTCAAAATGCGTATGCACTGTCCTTTTAAATATCCGCACTACGCAAGCATGTCCTGGCACTCTAGGAATATTTTGAGAGAGATCCCGAAGTACCAGCTACTGAAGTTCTTCGTGTGGCAACAAATATCCGAGCCGTAACAAGAAGACGTTTCGTAATAATGGGAAGATCTCCAAATCGCAACAGCTTTCAAAAAGAGATTTCTCCGAAATTCAAATTGCAGTTCTTTTGTTCGGACTTGACAGCATCCAACAAAACTTCTGCCTTTCCGTTTTTCTTTATTTTTCTCAGAAGCAAAAATTCATCAAATCTAGAACACACGCGCTATGAGCCTTTTTCAAAAATCCCTTTAATTTCAACGTGTGATGAAACGAAACACTTGGTGCTTATTCCTCGAAACGTTTCATGCTAGGACTGAACTTAAGGCACCCTATCGATCGCCTAAAGGCTCTTTGGCGGCGAATGGAAATAAAAGAGGAAATGTCGGAACGCACCCTACATGGACGTTCCCATTTCCGGACCCGAGAAAACAAAGCCATTCAGATAAGTTTGGAAATATGCCAAAGGCCGCATCGAAAGACTGCCTAAACTTTTTACTAAGTGGAGGGGGTTGAATCGATCTCCCACGGCTTGGCAAAACAGATAAGGCACTGCATCGGCGTAAGCATGCCAGTCGCAGAAAATAAAAAGCAGCAATGGCACATTTCTTTCTTCCTTTCTCTGAACCGTGCATGTCTTCCTCCTTAATGAATATCGAAACACTCGGTCTGCCACAAGAGTGCCTTATCTTAAGTCCCTGGCCAAGATTGTTTACTAAGCAATCGCACGTCTATGTACATGCAAGTTCAAGTTCGCAAAAAGGTTTGCATGCTTTCATTTTAAAAACCGCATTGATTAGGTGCAGTCTGCGTTGTTCTCTAGCAGGCTGCTTTCTGCGTACCCCGACGTCCTGGGCACAAGGTCTTGTTGTTCGCGCTCTGAAGGGAGGAGTGCGCCTTTGTCCATTTTACAGAGAGGCCGTTTATGATGGAGCTGAGATCAGCTGAAAAACACAAGACACTTAAATACTTCAAAACCACTTTATGCGCCAAAGCTTGAGAAAGCAATTTGCGAGAGTGCAACTCTGAACTGGAAGTCGGCTTCACTTTGGTCAGGGAAACAAGGGTAAGATCTTTGATATTATCTCTATAATACGTCCGCAATGGCGTCGGGTTTACTGATTATGTAAATTATATTAAAGAGTGAGATTCAGTAGATACCAGAAAATTCCGCCCAGTGTGTTCTTAGCAAGGGAAGTGATATGCTTTGCTTTACAGTTTTGGCTCTAAAATTTTCGTGCATTCCCTTAGAAACTCTTGACGCGTATATACATAGTGTTTCACCTAACACCTCACAAAATTTATAAAAGTGGGCTAGGGCGCTTTTTTGGCATAGTATTGTCAGCTCTGTAGGTCATCAGAATACAGCTAAGACTTGCTAACTGGCAGGCTGGTTAAAGGATACTGAACAGTTAACTTTTCAACTTATAATGAAAGGCTCCTTTATTGCTGAGAACCATGTAGCCTACCATGAATAATATCTATATCAGTTTTAGAAATATAATAATAATGTGAGGCAGAAGAACGCACCAGCAAATTCACCTTTTTACTTCAGGTAGGCCGAAGCAGCAGCTACCGACTAGTCACAGCTTAGCAACACTTCGTCTTCCTCGCACGACCCGATGACCGATGATGATTACGCTGAGATGAAGATGAAGGTCACTCACAGTGCTTACAATAATAATAATTGGTTTTTGTGGAAAGGAAATGGCGCAGTATCTGTCTCATATATCGTTGGACACCTGAACCGCGCCGTAAGGGAAGGGATAAAGGAGGGAGTGAAAGAAGAAAGGAAGAAGAGGTGCCGTAGTGGAGGGCTCCGGAATAATTTCGACCACCTGGGGATCTTTAACGTGCACTGACATCGCACAGCACACGGGCGCCTTAGCGTTTTTCCTCCATAAAAACGCAGCCGCCGCGGTCGGGTTCGAACCCGGGAACTCCGGGTTCGAACCCGACCGCGGCTTCTAGAAAAAAAGAATGAGGATAATCCAGGATATAGAAAGCAAAAGCTGTCAGTGTTCACTGTGTTCATCGGCGTCGGCATTGACAACGTTCTAGGCGCCGATGATTTTAAGAAAAGGAAGGGAGCATGCGCTATGCTCTTAGCGGCTGCGCCGCGGTGGATATAAACCGCAGAACGGCCTCTCGCCTTTGGTGAAGGCGCAATGGACGAAGACGCGGCTGGTGGCCCCGTGTATAGCAAGCGGCATCTTCGGAGCCTACGGGAAGCTGCTTCTACCGACCCCGAAGTCATTGCCTGGCGTGAGGCTGCCCATATACGTAGAAAGAATGAACCGCGAAGAGCTAAGCGCGTGTCGCATACGCCCGAGGTATGTGTAGAATGTCTCGCCAAGCGTCTTCACCTTACACCAGCCGCGTCTTCTTCCTCTAAGCCTTCTCCCAAGGCGAGCGGCCGCTCCGCAGTTCATATCCTCCGCCGCGCCACAGCCGTTAAAAGCATAGAGCATGCGCAGTGAGGCTCACAGCTAAGTGATGACGTCACGCGCGGCGCTACGCGGACACCGGCGAGGCGACGGCGCGCAGGCAACACCTGCGACTGGGTGCAGCTGGTCGCCATGGTTACGGAGCATGCGCACAAGTGACTAGCGCGTACAGCCTGAATTGCGCTGCTGATGAGGCTAGTGTAGCTTTTGCTACAAACATATTTACAGCGCACCACAAACGTGACTGTTGGGCTGGTAACATCGAGCCAGGAAAACATATGTCTGACTTATCGGTTGGAAAGATACTCGGCACCCAGACATTTACAGGAACTCTAGGTTAACGGTATCAGTCAAAGAAAAAAAACCTTCCATTCTTTAATATTGTATAGTTTATTCATACTGAGGACAACAGCGCAGTAGCAACACGGCCAAGGCGGACGCAAACACAGGCGCTGCCATATCTCTCGTTGCCATCCAGGGTAGTTCCTACGTACAAGATCTCGTTGGATCCTATCTGCAACATCTGTATGCAGGAACCGACGAGTAACACTGGCAGGTGCGACGACTAACGCCCATGCCACATTTCTTGCTCTCATCCGCAGCGACGTTGGAATTTGAAACGGTTCAAATATGTTCGAAATTCTTTAATGTTAGTTTTTCAGTTGCTGTACTTTTACGATTACTTCAGTTCTTTTCGTACCTCATACACAGTGGTATTTCTCATTCCACATATAATTTGTATTATATTGTTACAGGTTCTATTTACAAATAATATTTACAAGGCAGGTCGAGAGGAGCCTTGTGCGCCGGCGGCAGGATACTTGACTTTTTCTTCTACTTCCAGCCGCCGCACGTCTTCTTTGTTCCTCAGAGCCCATGCGCAGCACGTGACAATATTGTTTTTGTTATCGCCTGTTTCTTAATTCGCGTTCTAATGCCTAATTATTTTTTTGCACGTTATGCTTAGCCTGTTTATTGTTCCTTTGCTTGTTAATGATGTTCCTTCTACATAATTTTACTCTGACCCGCCCCCCCCCCCTCCTTTTATTTATTACCCTCGAAGGGGTCCTAAAGAAATATTTCTGCATATTTAAATAAATAAATAAACACATGAACGCTCAACGGGTCGGGCCTGTACTGCCTCTCTTCTCATTGTGTTCTGCCCCTTTGTGGCTCTGTGCGCGCTTTCTCCTTTCACTATCCTTGGAAACCTAGCAACACGAAGCGCCATCACGTGTGACGAAAGGAAATGCTCTGCAGCCACCCACTACGCTCTCGTGCTCTCTCGCTCGAGAGCGCGAGTCTCTCGCGCAGTGCTCTGTGTGTCGCCGGGTTCATCAAGTTCCTTCCATGTACAGTGGATGCGAACACCGAAACAGAAATTAAAACTGACCGATCTAAATAGCATACTTCTGCGAACATATCAAGGAAGCCAAGAGTCACTATAACCAGAAAAAAGTTTGGTGTGTGCATATTTAATTTTTTAGTCGCAGTAATAAACCCTAACCGCCCGCCCGTCCACGTGCCCGGCCCTGCCCTTCCCTGCCTTATTAAACTACGTGAAAGAACGGAGACATACACAAGAAACACGTACACACATAGAGCTTTAATGCATACTGCGCTCCGTGTGTGTACGTGTTTCTTGTCTATGTCTCCGTTCTTTCGCGTAGTTTAATAATTAACGAGAAGCACCAACTAGCCCACCAGATATTCCTTCCTTCCTTCCTTCCTTCCTTCCTTCCTTCCTTCCTTCCTTCCTTCCTTCCTTCCTTCCTTCCTTCCTTCTTTCCTTCCTTCCTTTCTTTCTTCCTTCCTTCCTTCCTTCCTTCCTTCTTTCCTTCCTTCCTTCCTTTCTGCCTTCCTTTTCCTTCCTTCCTTCCTAGAAATACCCAGCACCTGATGTGTACAGTTTGACTCATGGCTCATATCTGAAGTTTTCAGGAAAGCCAGGTTGTCTAAATTAGTCCGAAGCCTTCTACTACGGCACCTTTTTCTCTTTTCCTTCTTCCACTCCCTTCTTTATTCTTCCATTGACGAAGTGTTTGATGTGTCCACGAAGACTGAGGCAGTTACTTCTGTTTTGGTTTCGTCAACACTTACTTAATTTGATTTTCCTTATAAGAGTCTTAGTCGACGCAAGACTGGCCATGATCTCTTTTTCTACTCCTTCGGAGAGCAATGATTCTCAAGTGACCTGTAACAAGTATGCTAGAAAAATAACTTTTTTTAGCGGTTTGGCAGTGAAAACAGGAAAAACTGGTAAGAAATAAACATTTCAGAGCTTTTTTGGTACCTGCTCCTATTTTTTAAATGAAAGAAATTTTTAAATTTGAGCTTTTCGCTGTGGGTCTAGCAACCAAAGAAGTTAAGTAAAAAGAATATGTAATCTGTAGTGTGAGTCCAAATGGACGCGATTTTGAGGGATATCGAAATAAGGAAATATTTTGACGCACAAAGTACAACAAAGGTCCTTCTTATTACGACAGCGAAGACAGATTAAGGCAAGATTATGAAATGCTTCAATATTTGTAACTAATGCCGTAGAGATGCCCACGGATGCCCAATTTCTACCAGAACAATTGAACTCATCGATATCTTATGGAACATGCGTAAGCAGACCCGTATGTGTCGGACGTATTTTTTTTTTTTATTTTCGGCGACATGGAACGTGGGAAGTGTTGTGACGGCGAAAATACAAGCACAGGCTTTGCCGCCCCGGTGGCAAAGTGGTTTTGAATGATGCTGTGTTGCCGACCTGACAGACACGGTTTAGATCCCGACTGGGGTGGTGGCATTTCTGTGGAGACGAAATGGTAGAGGTCCGTGCGATGTGCGATGTCAGTGCATGTTAAAAAACCCGGGTGGTAGAAATTATCCGAAGCCCTCCACCACGCCGTCTCGAATGTCCTGAGCCGCTTTGGGACGTTAAACGCCATGAACCGAACCAAACCAAGCTTTGGCTCTGGCAATTATTCATACTGATGTCTTGATGGCACCTCAGCATAAATTAAATGCTGACTGTATTAATACACCTTATACCAAGTTATAATCACAACATGACTACTGTCACCTTAACGAAGCTCTTATATGGTTGAAAATGCAAAAAAAGCACCCTGTGGTGAGGATATTTAAATGGGTACAGACGCCAATATTCTGGATGTCAGTGGGTTTTTGCTTTGAAAGAGGCCTACATGTAGGCCTAGTAATTATGAAAATCAGCTCAAAACACCAGTGCGCAACGTTAATAAATAGTTACACGCAATTTCGTACCGGCAGTGTTGGTTTCTTTCAGCCCCAGTGGTAAAATGCACCGTGACGTCATGGTCGACTGGGTGCGGCGACGTTAAAAAGAAATTGCGCAATTGTGCCCTCACGTCACGCTATGTGGTTGGAAAAGCCGAAGGACCTCTCTGACAAAATTTAAAATCAATAGAAAATGTGCTCCACTCAACGCCTGTGACTGAAACTTGCTAGAAGAAATCGATTATTTGCGTTCGCACTTTTGTGTCCCCAACCCTTCGAGCGGCAGGCGCAGAGGCGCTAAGTTCAGAGGCGGGAAAATTATAAAATTTAATTCTCTGAGCAATAAATGCGTATTCTTCTCCAGAGCAAATATAACCATAGTCACAAAGAACCATAAAATTTGTTTTCTTTTACAATGTTTTCTCGCTGCGCGATTAAAAACTTCTGATTCAATAGGGAGTTTGATTGAGATGCCAAGATTCAATTGCAGATTACCAACACCTCGGTCCGAGCCAGATAACCCCGCGTTGGCCCCCGCGGCCTTCAGTGCGGCTTGTGTTTCAATTATGAGTTCAGACTTTCCAACGCCGCAGCGGACTTAGTGCTTCTTCGCTCTTCAGACCGATGCTTCGGATCGCCGATTGGAATAGGCCAGTATGCTTTGAAGCGCCAAGAAATTTATTACTTCGTTTTAAAAACATCGGCCTAACGGTGTTGAATGAACACAAGTATTGTTTCAGTGTTTACATGCGCCTTTTCATGGTAACTCCGTGCGAGGATTACTGCAGCATCGCAAGTGTCCAGGTTCATGGCGGGAACAAGGTGGGGTAGCAACTGCCGATCAATGCTTCTGCTTGAAAAAGCCTACGTTGAAGGAACCTTGCGCTACTGTCTACCAGTGCTTCAAAGATTATCTACATCAAGCAATAAGACTCTCAATGCCGCACGGAACAACTGCCTGCGAATATGTCTTGGCCTCCCAAAGGGTTCCTCTGCATCAGGAACAGTAGCGGAGGCAGGATGTCTCCCACTAGAGGTAATTGCCGCCCAGGAAACTATGCGTACCCATCTCCGCCATGTCCTGCAAGGGAAGAAGCACTTCCTAACTCACAGCAACTTTAGCTTTGGCCAGGCTGTGCAGCTCCTGCCCCTTCCTACTATTAATCAGCCTCAGAAACTACTACCTCTGGCCTTTCCTCCATGGACACTCTCTCCTATAAAGGTGAAGAAGTCTGTTCCAGGTGTGAATGCAAAGAGCCGCATGCCACAGGCAGCACTTCTGCAAGCTACTCTCGCCTACTTAATCGAAGAATATACGCAGCACACCCATATCTTCACCGATGGTTCAACTACTAAAGAAACTTCTTCTTGTGGCCTTTATGTGCCCTCAACAGGCCATGCCCTTTCTTACCGGCTGCAGCGGAGGACCTCCTCTACAACAGCTGAGCTTCACGGCATTAAGGAAGCTGTTTCTTACATCCTGCGCCGAACCGCCGGCCATTGGGTTATCTTCACCGATTCAAAAGCATCTCTGCAGATCCTGGCCAACCGTCTGAAGAAAACGAATCACCAGCCAGTTTCTATGGACATTAGGTATATCCATCATTTAGCTATAGCCGCAGGCCACTGCATAACATTTCAGTGGGTACCTGCTCACTGTGGCATTATGGCTAATGAAAAAGCAGATGAAGCGGCCCGTAAGGGCCATCAACATCAGAGATACATTCGAAGTTTTCTCACGAAATCTGATGCGTCCCAAATGGCTAAAAGTTTTGCGTACGAAGTAACGTATCGACTTTAGAGTTTGCCGACACATCAGTACCAATTTCTTCACTCAATCGACCCACATCTTAGATCAAGACTCACCCAGAATTCCTCGACAACTTGAAACACTATATCACCGACTTCGTCTGAAGGCTGCATATACAAATGGCCTGCGATACCGTTTTGGACAAATGAACAGTCCGCATTGGGACAACTGTGCTTCGATAGAAACTGTGGAACATATCCTGCTTGAGTGCCCTGCGTAGGCTAACGAGCGTGCGTACTATGAACATTGCATGCAGAAGCTCTGCCCAGTGCCCCTAACAATGGACAAAGTTTTAGGCCCCTTAGCCTGCTTCAGGCAACAGAGACTTGCAATGAACTTTCTTTTTACATATTTAAAAGACATTGGACATCTCGATAAGCTCTAAATTCACTTGCAGGTAAACCTTCATGCATTTTTCTTGCAGTGAACTTCGTCAGCCCATTCGTCGGACTATGCACTCCATCATTCCATAGGTTACTTCAATGCTCGCCACTGCATCATTAGTACCCATTTCATGGCTGCATTTTATCTTCGTTTTTTTCCACTTCTTCCACGCTGCTCTCCTTCAGTCTTTATCTCCCAAATTCCCCTCCCTACGCAGAGTAGCATGCCAGCGATATTGAAACGCCGGCTAAATTCTCTGTTTCTTCATTGAAGAGTCTCTCTCTATCATTTTCTGCACTCTGATTTCCCCATCCGCTAGGCGATCCCTTTTCATTGAGAGCGAGTGATGAAATTGAGCATAGCAGCCAACATGGCGGAATAGTTGGACACATGACAAACAGGCCGCTCTGTGTAGTGGTCGACTGTTGTTGACCGTGACCATCACTGGTAGCATGCGCTTATCCTACTGGCTGGGTGGTCTTCGTATCATCTATCTTACCCGTCGCAACTGCTCAGTGGCAACATGCCAAACCAACCACTGCCAGTCACTAGATCAGTGTGCTGTATAAAAGAATCAACGGCGTCAGAACTCTGCCAGTTAAGAATTGTCATTTGGCTTTGAATCACGAAAGGAAGATGCCCGATTGTTGAAGAAACAAGTCTATCATCAAAGCTATCACAGTTTTAAGAGAGTAACAAATACGAAGGTGTACACCCAGATATTCGCGACAGTTACTGTGCCATTTCCTTTCCTCGAAACCAATTATTGAAGCGAAAAGTTTCACTACACCTGCTTTTCCAGCCGTAAGCTGGGCCGCAAGTTTGTTCTTCAATGTAGGTAGAGGTCAAACCATGAGCATAACTGGTGGTAGTAAGCCTCGACACATGACGACAGCTACCCCAGCGACACCAGCCGCTGTTACACCAACAATCTGGACTTTGACTTTTGACATTGACCTCTGATCTTTGACCGTGACTGCCGGTCAAGCGGGAGTCTGCCGGCATAGTATGCGCACGTCATGGAAGTGGGTTTTGCATAAAACGCTGCTTCGTCATGAACTAATCCCACGCTTATTCTGTGCACATTTCTTACTGTGTGAATAATTTGTGTATATCACCACTCCCCCATCACCACTTCCTGTCCTCTCACCTCTTTCATTTCATTTCTCAATTCTGCATGCGATTCTTTATTTCCGCTGCTCCAGCTCAGGTGTTTCACTATCGATGGCAGATGCCGGCTCTAGAAAAAATATTATCCTTCCTTTTTATCGTTATTTTAATAAATCACTGCTACTACAACTACTAAAACGCCGGTGCACTTTGACGCGTTCTGCGTAACGCGCTAGTAGTGATCGATCCGACACCTGGCGTGGAGACCGACACGCTAACCACGCCGTAAGGAAAGGAAAGTGAAATTAAAGTTGGTTTTCAGGAAAGGAAATTACTCCTGTCTCACATATCTCGGTGCCCACCCGAACCGCGCCGTAAGCGAAACAAAATAAAAGTTGGTTTTAAAAAAGGATATGACGCCGGTCTCACATTGCGCCATTTCCTTTCCCCAAAAAACCAAAGTATTTTTCGCGGGTTCGATCCCAGCCACGTTGCTCGGATTTCGATGGAGAATAGGATAGGACAGGATAACTTTATTTAGCTCTAGCGCAAGTCCTTTTTTGTGGTTCACAGGAGTCCATCTCAGCAACGGTCGGTTGCCCCTATTACAGGGCAGCGCTGGATGCGGCCGTCAGCTGAACTCGCCGTATCAGACAGATCTGGTCATCGCGGCAGTCGCTGGAGAGCATACCCTCCCATTGCTCTGCACTTGGGTTTGGTATAATTGAAACCACGTCGACTTTTTTTGATATCCCCACGTTATATGGTATAGTGTAGGTTTTTCATGGCACCAGGGACGCTTGGTTTCGTAAAGTGTCGGGTGGATTTTACTCAGCGTGATTAGGTTTGGATATAACCCAGTGTGTAGTTCTCTCCATGGGGGGGGGAGGGTACAGCATCCTGCTGCCTTTGTAGCTGTTTAGTATGGCCAAGTGTTCCTCAGGTACTGGCAGGGACTCCTCAGGATCGTTGTCGTTGGATGCTGGGTAGTTAGTATATCCTCGAGCTATCCTGTCCGCCTTTTGCTTTCCTGCCACACCCGTGTGCCCCCTTACCCAGATACCTTATTTTTGATCGGTTCTGCATCTGTCTGTTGTGTCTTACAGTGTACAGAGCGGAGTATGCGGGGCGCTCTGTGAACGACTCTGCCGCAAAGAAAGTTGCGGCAGGCTGCTTGTGAGTCAGTAAGTAATATAGGTCGGTGACCTCCCAATCCGATAGCCCTCCGCTGACACTAGAGTGACGGCTGGCTCTTCAGCCTAGGCTATCGTGCAGTCTTGCAATGAGGCGCTGGTAATCTCGTGTAATTCCGAGTTGACTCCAGTTGCCACTGCGTTGCTGGTGTCTTGTCCCTTCGTCATGGCGTATGTGGCAGCGTCCACGTGCACTGTTGTATCCTGGGATGCGTGTGTTTTCTGTAAGCGGTCGGCCCTTGCCTTCCTGCGGTCTTTGTAGAGGCGAAATTCAGGAGGCCCGTGTACTGTGCGATGTCCGTGCACGTTGAAGAACCCCAGGTGGTCGAAATTTCCAGAGGTTTTCACTACGGTGTCCCTCATAGCCTGAGGCGCTTTGGGACGTTGAACACCCATTAAACAAACAATATTCTTTTTTCAATTTGGCTATCTGAATTTATCTGCAGCGTTTGCGCCTGGTTTGGAACCAGATTTGGTCCCATATCGCCGCACAGAACGAGCAATAATACTGTTGTAAATATCGGCGAAGCTATACTAAATATATACTGTCTTGTGTGAGCGTCTTTAACAAAAAAATGTTTACTGCTGTGTGTGTGTCAGTATGGCTATCTATGGAAACCGCCAGTCGCTCCACTACAAACGTAGCCAGGGAGATGCAGCTTTTCGCTCTTTACCAGGGTTAACCAGAGCTAAACCACCAGCAATTTTTACATTCTTGCGCGCTCCTTTACAGCGAAGTTTCTCTCGGAACAGGGGAAAGAGTCAGCTCTGCAGAGTAGGCACTTTGGCACCACGAACATTAGCAACGATTTTGAGCAAAGTGTAGCCTGCTGACAAGGGAGCGTACCGAAAGGGAATGAGAATTTTCAAGGAAAAAAAAACGGCGAGTGCAGCCTGCGGCAAGAAGTTCTCGTCTATTACTGCTCAATGCAATATCTAGATGAAAAGCAAGAATCGTCAGAACACGTGTCGAAGCTCTTTTAATTGCTGTCGCCATCTTGGATGCTGCGTGGACTACCGTCAACTTTCGATAAAGCTTTCTTGTGTGAAATATGCCTACCGAAAGCGTTTCTATTATGCGCAGTTTACAGAAATAAATGTGTTAACTGCAGCGTATGCCTTCACACTGATTGAGCAATATCTCTTAGGCAGGAAACGCATCAGTGAGCGCTATTTCATAGCAAATTTCTCTTGCAATCTACTCAGGTTGTATGGAGATCGAGCTCAACGGGGACAGAACGAGCCTTCGTGATCAGCATCATAACAGAAACAAGTCAGACGAGAGGGTCAACATGACGATCTATTGGCATCCTGATTATTCTGATATGGCTGAACATGGATATTTAAATCATCGTCGACACACAGTGCAATGCAATTTCGAAGAGAGAACATGTGCCGTTCAATAATTATACGCAAAACACCACCCGACACGAGCCGAGTTTCGGACGCCAGGTTTCTGTAAATTAAGATTTGCCAAAATAATTTTGCTGCCCACTCTTTGGCAGCCCAAAACGCGCGCATGTTTTTATTCTCCATTCATCACACATCACTAACGAACTTTTCGCAGAAAGCGCCTACCAATGTTTCATTACCGCCAGGGTTCCATCGTCCCGTTTACAGCAGCTTGTTCGTTCCAATAAACAACAAAGCCGAGCAACGACGCTGACGCTTGAAAGGCCCCTCAGGATGGGCGTATCGCGTGTTTCGGAGGCCTTGGCCGTTCCTTCGACAGATGCTTGTTTTAAGGTGCTGACATTTACCCTCACAGATCAATCCGCCGATATTCTTATCACTATGGGAAGAATACCCCTAATGCAGCAGGCATTTTTGGACGCTCCATTATAAGTAAATATAACATAAATAAGAAAATCGTTTTTTATGAAAACTGCTGTCAACGGAGGCCCAAGTTGCATATGCGCCTCGAAAGGCTTTCTAGATATGATTGCAATTCGTTTATTTTCGATGCAAAGTTGTTGCGGTAAACATGGCAGTACGGCTGTTTAAGACCGGAACACTGTTTGATCTGTTAGCAGAGAATGGGGTGCCGTCTTGGATCTTTAAAGCTGGTTAACACAGATAAAGGAACAGTGCTGTCACGAGCGCGAAATATTTATTTTATCACATACTGCGGACAAAATACGGTCCCAGCAGGAGAGGCACAGTGCAAAACAATGGAGTACAAAACTTCGACCTTGAAGGGAAACAAAAAACATACATGACGACGAAACAAGTACTAAAAAAGGACGACCAACACTTATACAACGCTAAATAGGCACAGGATGAAAGAAGCAATAAGCAGTGCCAACAACACAGCGCGTCACAGTCAGCGCCAACTAACGGTCGAAAAAACACAGGGCAGGCAAGCAAAGGAGAATCATGAGGCAGTGCGTTCCAATGAGAGAACCAAAATCTATTTAAAGTAAATTTAGGTGACTGCTTTCTCTTGACCACTGTGTCCAGTCTCCGTCATGTGTATGTACCATTCCCCAAAGACCAGAATGAGGTCCGACTTCGTGCTGTTCACTGCGCAATGTGAGCATACTTAGTTCCCCAGCACTGCACCTCAGCGTGAGTACATAGAATGAGACTACGCTTTACTGCCCTGCACAAGAATAATGCGTTCATTAAATTTTTTATACAGGATTTGGCATGAGCCGTAGGGAAGTTGTTACAGATTTGTGGATATTATTCTCATTATTACTTTTCCTAGGTAGATACGTGCGGAATAATAATAATGAGTACTTGAACTTCACACCTTGCCAAGTCATGAAGAGAAACCCTGTACCTTCTCTCCCTGCGTTGAATCAGTCTGTTTTCTTATCCAATGCGTAAAAAATAGGTTGGTAAAGTGAATTTCTGCATCAAATCTCAGCCACGTATAACATTTCATGAGAAGTGGTTGTCTTAAAATTACGAACAAGATATTAAAAGACTTACGTTGCACATGGAATAATGATCATCTGTTAGAAAGCAGATAGGCAATTGCAATTTCTTTTATATTCTCATATACACACGTTGTACGTCATTTGCGTATTCGTATTCTTGAGACGGGCATTTGATATTTCTTAACCGTTTGCGGTTCCCTTTCTTGACGTCTTTTCGTAGCGCAATATCTTTGACCAGTTGCGCTATAGTGCGTGCTAAACCTACAAGTTTGCCTGAATGGCCTCGACTTGTCCTTCCAAAGCTCGTGAATGCCACCGCTCCTTCCGCAAGCATGTGAATAACTTCTTAGTCTAGTGGTAACTTGATCCTCAAGAGGCCAAATATCCGCTGTGATTGCATTTCGTTGCAATCTGTGGTAACTGCTCAATCTTGCCGGACAAAGTTCATTTTAATTCTCGCGTGCTGTACCGTGCGATTTGCTATATCGCACCACGTAGAGAAAATAACAAGTTCCTAGAATATTTTAGAAGTTAGTATGCAATGACGTGCTCGTACATGCCTCCTGGTGTTTTTTTTTCTTTTTTTTATGAATCGCAATCGACCCGACGCAATACTATCCGCTAAAGTTACTATCATGCGACTAATAGCTGTTGCCAGTTCTTGTTAAGAGCGCTCGTTCTTAAAACTGAACGTCCGTCACGTCAATGAAGCCTGTGAACGATGCCAACTAAAAGATAAGTTTTTAGTTGGTAGCGCCTGGACTGCGAGAATTGTCGCATTAGGGACAGTTTGTACATTGTCGTGCAGTTTTGGTTTATTGGGTTTAACGTCTCAAAATGACACGGGCTATTAGGGCGCCGTAGTGAAGGGCCCCGGAAATTTCGACCAACTGGGGTTCACGGGCCTCCGGAATTTCGCCTCCATGATAATTGGGCCACTGCGTCCGGGATCGAACCCGCGTCTTTCGGGTCAGCAGCGGAGCGCCATAACCACTGAGCCTCCGCGGCGGCTCGTCATCAAGTTTCGTTAATCGTGATCATAATATGACGATATTTTCGTTGAAAACAATGAAGCATTGTTATAAGCAGGGTGGTTCTACGTACGGTCACCCAAATTCTGCCTATTCGACCGCCCTGTTTCAAGCAATATTTTATAGACGTGTATAGACTTGCATAGGATGCGGAAAATAACATACCACAGCTGTTTAGGATAGGTATAAAAAAACTCACGTTAAAACTATTCATAGGCAACAGCAATGCGGGCAGCGTGTTAGCAATGCGTCCCATTTTGATTTTGCTGAATGGCACACTAAAAAAAAGCAGAGTCTTGCATGTGGTTTTTCTTTGTGAATGGAGTTCCCGCATCTATATAATAAATTTCTTCAGCTTGCTTGTAAATTGTTATTGACGCGTTCAGGTATTTTGAATGAAAAACGGGACTTCAAAACAAGTGTGTGAGTGCTGACGCATTCTTGCTAGAGCGCGTTCATTTTTCTTCCCATACGCAGGTGGTTTAGAGGATCGAGAATCCTATATCGCATGTCAACAAAGGCAGGAAAGCAATCAACCTCACTGGACGGAGCCTTCAACACTTTTGGACTGAATCCTGGAGTTCACTGAAAATGTCCCTGTGTGTTTTTCGCATAAGGGCCTCCTATTGTTGAGCATTTTCTTTGGGTTTTTGTTGCCTATGTTATGAATATGTTCGCTGTTGATTAAATATAAACTATCTATGTGTTCGCTGCTGGTAAAGGCAAGGAATTTTTGGAGCAATTGTTGACCTCAGGAAAAAAACGTGCAGAGCGCTCAAAACAAGGGAACTCATGACAATTACAAGGTGATCTTCTTGTAATAGAAAAGAATCGGTTACTATCTTTTTGTTGGTAAAATACGAAATGTTTTGTTGAATTTTGCGTAAACTAGGCGGTCATTGAGGATCTTATGCCTGTGAATTGTAAATATTTCTGCGTTACGGAAAGAGATTTATACTGTTTTTTCTTGAAATTAAGTGCCTTTTCAACAAAAAGAGCGCAGGAACGGGGACAAGAAAGAAGAAGACGGGACAAGCGCTGAATAGCTACTAGTGCTAAGTGCCGTTTGGTTTTCCAAGTTTATGCAAATAGATAGTGCGCTCCAGTTACCAAAAACCCTGGCCGCATAGTTTTCATCATTTTTGTAGGCAAAAGCTTCCCTTTGAGGCCCATTTTCTCCTCTGTAACGCCCAGTGTTTAGGGAAGAATGTTTCTAGTTCTCGTATCATTGATCATTTTTGGTTTTGCTAAAAGGCTCTCCCGGGAACAGTCGCCTGAACCACGATTTTTGAACCCTTCTCCAGAGCTTATTAGTCGGGCCTCAGCGCTTCTTCAGGAACGTGTCCGCACAGAAAGCCAAGTGGCTTTCCTCTCATGTGGAAACCACGTGGAGCCGTTTGCAGATTTTCTAAAGCGAGCTTATCCGTTAGAGGCTACTTGGTGGTCACATGGAAGGCTACGATTTGCATATCGTGTGATCTTATTGAGAGACCAGAACATCCGAACTCTAGTTGTAGTCGTTGCCTCATGCAGCAATCACGCTAAGTGCATCACGGAATTTTTAACAAACCATGATATCGTATATTTAACTAAATGGATTGTATTCCATGATGGCCGCTGGCTGCTGCAGCCTCGTGAGCTTGTAGCATTCCGTACCGAGTTATCACTGTGCGGCGGCAGAGCGCTCTTCTGGAGCTCCTCAACCTCACAAGGACGAAGCCGGATGGAAGTTATCGGTGTCTCTATTTTATCTAGACTGCGCTCACTCCCGAAGATGACAGGGACAGCACGCTTTATGCTGCCACCTGGTGGCAAAGAGATTCCGTTTGCCTATCAGGTAAACAAATTCTACGGAGGCCCTTCAAAAACGGCATGCAAGCCCATGTTGTATGAAGTGTTATACTGTGCACATCGTGCACAGAACGCAACGCTTACATTTTACAAATATCAGCAGCCTTTTTATGCGCACCTGGCCTTATTTCACGGCTGGGTTGGCTTGAGAACGCAACGCTTACATTTTACAAATATCAGCAGCTTTTTTATGCGCACCTGGCCTTATTTCACGGCTGGGTTGGCTTGGTAGTGTCACCCAAACTAGAGCTTTCATATCTTTTATACCTGTTTCACAGACCACCAGTTTTGGAGTATAGGACTGAAATGTTCTACACTTGGAAAGGTTCTTACAGCTCCCAAATTGTGTTCTTCGGTCTGTCACATTCATCCTGGATATTTCTGCTAATCTTGATCACAGGGATTTTAGCTTGGCTTGTCCTTGTGAGCGGAAAAGACTTGAAATTCGGCCAGGATTATTCGTACTCTGACTCGGCGCTTTTTTATTAGCGTCGTTTATTTTTACCTTTCTTCCATTGGAGTGTGCATGCCGAGGACACTTGTGGACTCCAGTCAACGAAAGGTCGTATGGAAAGGTGTTCTTGCTGATTTGGATGATAACGATAATGCCACGGTCGGTCTATTTTAGGGGAGGACCCACCTCCGCGACTAAGTGTCACTCTGCCACTCAATTTTTCAGACAACTTAGAAGAGCTGGAGTAAAGATTAGACCGTCTGGAAATGACACCCTCTTCTGAATCGTCTCGAGCCGTCATGTGGGGTCTTGGAAATGCAAAAACTGTAGCTTCTAACACCTTGGTTTCCAGTGTGCTGGCGAACTGCATTATCGTATTCATTAAATACCTTCTACCGGCCGGCATACCGTTGTTATCTCTTGCTTGCGCACGATTAAAGCCGTATTTTAGTGATAGCAAAATTGCTGCCTTTGTTACTTCATAGCTCTCTCCTTCGCTCGTTTATTTTATTGACAGCATGGAAGCCTTCTGTCGGGCGTTTGGCTAAAATTTGTGAACTCGTGTAAGCCTTAAATGCCTAGATAATAGGAATTGAATAAGCCGCTTCTTGGCGCTACTTCTGGCTTTTATCATATTTTTTTACTGTGTATTGGTTTGGTACACGGAGAAAAGTGCCCGCTGTTAGGAAGGCGACAGCGCAACGTTCTTCAATTCGCACTTCAACAGGGCACATTTACGACGTTAACACATCAACGAGGCCAAGATAGTCTGCTTGAGTTGCTAAAAAGGCAAATAAAAAGACAGTCAAAATCCAACACTGAACCAATTCGCGCCTTCCGCTACTAAGCTGTGAAGAATCCTAAGAAGCTTTTTGGCAGCCAAATCGATAGCCTAAACTGTTTCTGCTGTTTTCTTTAGGATTTACGTATCTTGGGCACTTTCAGTATCGAAAGTTTTGCTGGCCTACTGTCATAACTGGCTATCACTTTATTCAGATCCAGCCAAAAATCCATCATGCTCACAGTCTCAGTACCAAACGCCTACTCGTACGCCGATACATCCGTCACCCTCGTCCACTTGTCCTCTCCAGTATTATGGGCGGACCGATTGCCTCACATGTCGGCCTCAGAGAAGTCGTGCTGAGTGGCAGCTTTCGAGGCGTCTGTCCAACTATTCAAAGTCATTACTAAAGCCTGCATACACTGGTGTATTATGTGATGTCGTTTAGTATAAAATGCGTGTGTTTGACGCACAAACGGATAAGCAAAGGCCGGCGTACACATCAGCCGTTCTACGAGGCTGCGTATTCGGCGGCTGCGCGTGCTCGGTGGAGAAAGTACTACGTTGGTCACGCAGACATCGTGCCCCTTTTCCCATGAGGTATACATGATCTGTTTCAAAAATGCTGTTCAACGGCCACGAACTGCTGCGAAGGAAAATCTCGATAGACAATAATGAGCGATCGAACGTTGGCAAGTATATCCGGGTAATATTTCGATCCAATGTCTTGCATTATTCTCCGCGCAAACGAAGACTCCATGAACATATTCCTCCGCAATGAAGATTTTGTCTCGCAGTGGTAAGTAGTATAAGCAAGACAAGAGCGTTGTCGCAAAGTAAGCATCTTGAAAATGCGCGTGTGATGTCCGCATTATCCTTGACAGTTGTTGCCTTGTTTTTACACAACATTTCTTTCAATAGGTTAACGCCTCAAGCAGCAGTATCCCCGAGTTTCCTGGCATCAAGCCACTCTCCTGCAACAAGCCCCACTGCAGCCGTCGCCAAGCTGCTGGACAAGCCCCAGCACTCTTGCAAAGCGTATTTCGCTTGCTGGTGCGCCTCTTTTTTCTTCACCTGTGATTTCTCAATACCCAGAGATCTGTCCTTGTAAACTACCTATTTTTAGATATCTTTAATTGGGCAATCTATGGCTCAACTTTTACTTTTCACTGTACTCTTTTTCGCCATTGAGCTGTTTTTCTCACTGTCGGTTGAAAGCGGCCGAGAAAGCATACTTGCTGAACTCGGCACACGGGTAAAGAGACACGACCACGTCGCTGTAGTCACATGTGAAGGCTTTTGGGATCCGTCAGTGCAGTACTGGTTGCGCCGCTTCGAGTGGCCAACCAGTCGATGGACGTTGCCGTGTTTAGACTTACACCGCATGTTTGCAGAGAACATGCTGCGCAGCATCAAGACGAAAGTTGTTCTACCAAAGATAAGTCGACACTCGTTTCATTGCCTCATTGCTACCTTCAAAGATTATCGCACCTTTTATCTCGTCGACTGGATGACTCTTGAAGATAGTGCAGAAAGCAGCGCCACCATAGAAAATGCGTTACAAATTTCCCACGGTAAAGTTCAGAATCGCATGCCGCAGAACTGTCAAATGTCTGCCTTATATAAAGAAAACACGTCTAGGCAGCCAAAAAATACGGAGGTTTCAATTTACTCTCGGAACTGCCCGTCGCTATCGGAAGGATTTGAGTTTCATTCAGCCAACAGATATTGGTTAAGGAACAAGCATGTGCGCATCGCATGCTTCAGTTCACAACTCAGTCCCCATGGGCGTCCTTGCTTCGGAAGGGAAGTTGATATGGTTAAAAGCGCACTACGCGCTTACAACGTCACTCTTGTAATGCAGCAGTTTGACAGTACCAAGACCTTCATTATAGATCAATATAGAGGAAACTTTGATATCGTTATGGAGCTGTTCGCTGCCACAGGCAAGGAAGAATATTTAATTCCCCCAGCTGTGGTATACGAGTATGAAACCTTCTATTCCCGCCGCGAGAAATTCCGTCCTGAGTCACTTTTCAATCTGCTGGTAAAGAGCAAGAAAGGATTCTTATTCACGGCCGCCTGTATCGGAGCCTGCCTTCTTGTGATTGAGATTTCAAATTTCCAACTCGAACACGCCTCTCGTGGCTGTGTTTTGGAGTCCTTATTGTTCTTTGTGGCCTCATTCTTTTCCACATCCTATCCTCTTAGTCTCACGAAACGTTGTAGTTTGAGCCGCACACTCTTGTATTTTACCTGGATTCTCGCCATTCTTCCACTGTCGAATTACTTCAGAAGTGAGCTCACGTCTAGGCTTAGTTCACGCTTATCTCCGGACAACATTGATACGCTTGCAAAGCTTGAACATGCTCTGGAGCGCGGCAGCATCCTACCGTGTGTCGTCCGACGCTCGGCAATGCACAACGGTTTGATTTCGGACCTTGTAAACAGCACCCTCCATAAGAAGATCCGGGCAGCAGTCGCTAAACGTGGCGGCCACGGGCTCTTCGTCAAGCAGTCGGTGAGAGATTGCTTGTTGTGTGCCGAGCGGAAAGGGCGATTCTGTTTCGTTGACCGACACACTAAGTGCTTCGTCAGCTCTGTATCACTTCGGGTCATTGAATCAAAGGAAACGAACAATCTTATGATGGGAGTAACACCGGTCAGAAAGGATTACCATTTTGCAAGCGCCTACAGTGACATTCTGCGTAGGATATTTGAGGCGTCTCTTCTCACGCCGCACATACAGATGGGCGATTGGCGCTGTCGGCAAACTTATTCCGTGGACCATAATAGTGGGGGCAGTGATTCTGGGCAAGTCGGCGGTTTCCGCCAGTTCTTCTCATGTTACGCGGCGCTCTCAGCTACCGCCACGGTAGTACTTGTTATCGAGATAGTATTTGCTGCGTATTTTTCGAAATGATTTTTTTATTCGGCTTTCATTGCCTCGAAAACAATATGTCATCGTTTTGCAGTTCCTGACAGTGTTGTACAGTGGTTAACAGCGTCCTCAGAATCTTGCAAGTACTCTGAAAGGTTGTGAGATCTTTTTAAACCCATTTATGCCCACCGACTACTATCAGTGTAGCGCTAGAGAACCATATTATCTTCGAAATGATAAATCATGAACCAGGCCGCACTCCTGACTTCCTCCATCTGCTCACTCTCACGTTGCGATAAGTGGAAAGCGTATTATTGCAAAAAGACTGATAAACAAAATGACACATTTTCATATTACCGCAAGACAACAAGTACGAGAGTATCGTCTTCTAGTCTGACGTCTTCTTGTCTTGCTCTTTATATAAGTGTGAAACCTTCTAGCAAAACATTTCGTTATTTTAAGTATATTGACTGTGTAAGACACAATAGATGTGTTTTAATGTGAGCGCACATTAGACTCCAACGAGAAGTCGCGTTTATAACCTCTGGCGTAATGTGCACGTCTGCGTGATAATTAGGCCTCGGCCATTGTGTGTCTAGCTTGGCAATGCGTGCCTTTGGCCACTGGCAACCATGGACACCCATGGATAATAAGTGCCGAATGGTGCAGGCAAGATGCTATGGTTTGGAGGTGGAAATGCGATGCCAGGCGTGAAAAATCTGTGGGAACTGAACATATAATATTTAAAGCGGCATAATTCAGGATTCTCAACTCTGTTATGCATAGATAGCTCTCGTTGCGAGCAGCAAAGCTGACTCAATCGTCGTCGATGCCCGCTGCGAGCAGCGATTGCGCAGGTTGAAGGTGTGATCGCCGAAAACAATGCGTTAACAGCTAACTCTGAAGGAAGTTTGGGTGAGCAGTGAGTAATTCAGTAATTGGCGCGAGGTGGTAGTAAAATAATGCAGCAAGTCTAAATGAAACACAGCAAACAAATGGCAGAATCTTGAAAATAGGCGCACCATCACGGCTTTTTTAAAGGACCAAGAATATCTCATCAGATCTTTTCGACCAGCCACACTATTCTTTGAAACAACCACACTTATTTCCCTTCATATTAGGCGAATAATTTGAACTCGCGCATTATTTTACGCTTAATTGGTTCCTCATCGAATTTTGTGAACGACCCGAGAGTCGCTAACAGCTTAGAATAAAGGAACCTAATTGTCTTCAACTCTTCCTCAAACAGGGAGATAATTTCTTGCATGAATGGAAGACGCCACTCGCCCCTCGTAGCCATCATAGACTATTCAATGCTGCCACCTGCCTTTACATCTGTTTAAAAAACGCATCGCTGAATTCAGTTTCGCTTGATTTATATCGAAACATTTGCAAACTGCTGTTTGTATACATAGTTGTCAAAAAGTGTTTTTAAAAAATGACTTCGCAATTTTTTTTAGGTGTACTTAAACGTCCCCCTCCCACGTGTTTTCTGCGGTGGCGCCAAATTTAAAGCCTCTTCCGCGTATAATTTGTTGCTAGTTTAATTTTAAATCATATTTCATTCCATCAATCAATATTGTGCACCCTTAACCTGTACGCTTTCCTGCTCATCAAGCCGCCAGCTATTCTTTACCTTTGTAGACATTTCATTTTCTGTCAAAAAGTGTAATATCTGTATTTGTTCGCGTAATAAAATTTTCAGAAAGAGTGATAAGCTTTGGCTGCCTTTAATCTATTGTGTGTGCCCTAACACGCATATTCACGGATTTCGCTACGCTTTGACGTCGGCAGTACTGAGTGTGAGATGAGAAAAAATTACCGGTTATGATATTTACACCCTCGTCGTTGATGTGGTTATTGAAGTTAAAGCATCAAATTGGCCGATTTTCCGCCACGTGCAATTTTTTATTGGTGTTAGATGAGGGTTTCACTACAGACATTAAAAGAAACGAAGACATAGAGCAGTGTAATCCGATAGAAGCGAAACACGCATAATGAAAATGATTTCCTAGTTCCGATCTGTTAAAGGTCCTGGTGCACTGCAGGTAAAGAGTTTTCAAGGTCACCATGAAAAATGGAGATGCGGGTTTGCTGTCGCGTGAATGTGAGGACACGGACCAACACGGGCTGCCGAATAAGAAACGGGTTACTATAGCGCACTAACGCAAGACGTAACATTAACCTGGCCTCTCTGTGTCAACTGCGGCAAAGGTTTGTTGGGGCTGCATTCAAAACAATCAGTACAGCCACGCACTTTGCACAAAAGTGTCGCTACGAGCTAGTGAACATTCGACCGCACGGCGCTGAAGTAATTTCTTTGGCAAATTACAAACGAAGAGCTGGTGTAGCCTTACACGGAGTGCAGTAGTAAATGAATGCTTGAGCGCGCAAGAAAATCTCGGTTGCGCTATTTTTAATGTATTTTTTTTTCATTACGTTGCAGCCGAGATGTTCGGCAGCTCTTACAAGAACTTCACTTGTGAAATACCTCTCGGTGTGTGCCACTGCTAGCATTACAGTATGTTGTAACTAAAGCTCCCACATTCAGCCTACTAGCCAAGCAACATGCCCTCAAATATATCAGCAGACCACGTGGATGGGACGATATGCATGGTCACATTCAATATTAGCTAGCCGCAGTCCTCACGTGATTTATAATGCGAAGGCCAAGAGTGCACACTGCGTCGTCACTTTTTATTCGACCTTTTGTGCATATAAATTCGAGTGCGAATCGCAGTTGAAATTTTTATTCCGGTTCATTTTCTGGCTGTGTGCTGGACAATCTCAAGCAGAGAGGGAAGTATTAAATTTCAAAAACTATCCAGGTGCTAAGAGCAATGGTAGTTTAAAGGGCGATTTCGGTATGTTCCTTGCACTCTTATGAGTGCGAGGAGGTGTTTTGAGGTTACGAGTGCGACAGAGCTGAAACCCCAATCCTAGAAAAAACCTGGCGGCGTCCACCATCGTCAGTCTCAAAATTCGTTGATTGGTCGATACTGGCTGTGACATCATGCCAGAAAACAACGTAGCTCCCTAGGTGCGCCCAGAAAGGATGGAATGTCCCAGTCCCAGTACATTTATCGAACATTTCCGAGCCTTAGAGGCAGGACATAGGACCATAAGCAAAAGGGCAGTGCGCCCAGGAATGGCCTAGAAACGTTTTTTTGAGGGTGTTAAGCACAAACAAAAACAAATCATGGCATTTTGGTCCCATAAAGGTAAGTGGGAGAACGTTTTTGGGACCAATGCTTTTCGACAAAAAATACAAATTGACTCTTCGCTCCCTTTTCTCTCTCCCTCGAGGCAGAAGCACGGGGAGAGAAGGTTTTGCTCTTACACTCGCCGTTTTGAGAGATCAAGCAGTTTTGTTCGAACAGCCGAAGGAAGCGCAGTTCACCCCGCAACTCTCTCTTGGGCCGTCGGCTCCATGCTGCAGGCAGGCAGGCGACGGCGGTCTGCCTTTTCATCGCACCGCCGGGAGCGGCGGTCACCAACGTGCCCGTCTTCTATAGTGTTTCCTACTTCAGCACAGTGCGGCGGTCCATGCAGGCATCTCCAACTACCAGCAGTCCTCGTCGCGCCGCTATCTAGCAGAGGCGCAGTAATGGCCTCCCGTCGCTCGCCCGGCTTCCTCGCTGGACGGAAGCCATATTTCGCACACGTATTCGCGCAGCCCCTAGCCGCTCGCGCGCAAGTACAAGCGCGCAGCAGCTCTTGCTCTCATCACTGGGCTGTCGTGAACTTCGTAGCTGCGGATTCATGGCAGCTTTCCCGCCCACCTCGGCGTGTCCACACAATTCCTTTTGGAACTGGTGCAGCGGCGCGCGGCGCATCGCAAGTCTTTTGCGCAGCTTCACGGCCCTACACTGTAATGGCGCTCTTACAGGCGTCGTTCGCGGCAGCGGATTTCAAGGCAATGGGCGACTCCTAGCGCGCACTCTGCATCCCTCAGCGCCTGCGACGACTGTGGCGTGTTGTTGGTGGCAGAGTGGCAGTCCACTGCGGTCAAAGGCGGGAGAGATCTTCGGAGGCCCACCAGACTCTTGCTGCGAGTGCCCATGGGTTAACCTGCTCTACCTACATTGCCGTCCTGTCGCAGCGGTATAGTTTGTGTTGTGTTCGCGTCGCTGACACCCAACCCACCCCCACCGGATTACTTGTGCCTTGATTACCTTGATCTCGCCTCCCACGCCGTATTGTGCCGCACGCGTGGTCTGCTGTACCATGGGTGCGGCGCGCCAGGGCTCCTAATTCAATTCGTCCCCCCTTTCCATCCCGGTCCAAGCAGTCTTATCTCCACACTTAGCCACAAGAAAATAAAACTGGGGTGTAACGAGGATGTAACGCGCATGTCTGAGCGTTCGTTGTACCGTGGGAAGGCGCAGGACAGAAGGCTGCGGTGAATTTATATATATGGTTGCAGCATTTTATTTCATCACCGCGTTTCCTTTTGCAACGTAGTCAAGGTATGTGGTTTATGTTCGTTTTTTATTTTCGCCTCGTAGAATTATTTTTTTTCCTGTTTTGATAACAAGCTCAAGATTACTCCGAGGCTCGTGCGAGAGGCAAAGCGAGAGGGAGGTTTCACCCTGCAGAATATCCGTGACCTGAAACCGCGTATCTGTATCGTAACGCCATATCGTCTTTTCTTTTGGCACCCAGGTTGCTCTTTACATGCGTTTGCTTTCGCGTGTGTATATATGCTTTTGTACCCTTTAGAATGTTTGCTTAAGGTCCATCAACTTTCAGCCAGTATTATGTTTTTATTGCTTCATTCTTTCAGATTTCGCCGAGCTAGAGAAAAATTTGGCCATTATTATATGCTGGTGCCGTAGTGCTCCGTACATTGTGTGTTAAATGGCGCATACATCTGAGTCTCCTGTTTGTATTCATTAAAATGCAAAGAGCACATCTAATAAACTGAAATACATCTGTATTGCGCTGCTATTTCCTGTTAATTGGCGAGATCATGCTACTTTTTGAATTCTTATTTCCTTTGTGTGTAAAATTCTAGCACATTTCGTGTTCTTGTTGCGGGAGCAGCGCAGCACGAAACAAAGAAGAGAGAGGCGGGAATCGACGTTGACTAACAACCAGATTTTTAATGCACGTTAGTCGAATATATACATCTCGCTCGTGCAGTAAGGAAAGGACAAGCATGACAAACCCATCAGGCCCGTTTCACATGCCGCAGCTGGACCGAAAATATCCGGTTTAGTCGGTGAGGTCGCAGTGCGATTTTCGGTCAGTGCTTTCACATGCAACACCGACACAACGAATTCGGTCGGAGGAACAGGCAAGGTTGGTTGATGTTTGCATAGGCAACCCATTATTAAACGCGACAGAAACGTCACACGGAATGTGTTGATGATTATATGACCAGCGTATTTTTAGATGCAAGACATCATTCCGTATGTTTTCATTAGAATAAACAGTTTTGCTTCCACCGCGGTAACAGCTCCCACGTGACCGCACGTCGCACGCCATCTCGGCGCTCCCCAATGGTCAGTCGCAGAGCGAACACACCGACACTGCGACTGAATACCAACCGGACGGAACTCGATCGCAAGCCGTCTGCGACTAGACCGACGACTCTCCCCAGTCGCAGACCGACAGTATTCGCAGTGTCGCAGGCGAAAATCGCATGCATGTGAAACGGGCCTCAGGTGTACATATGGTAAAATATTAGGGAAACGCACGCAAATATTGAATTTCGCTTTCACGAAACGCTATCGAAAGTATGCAGACGCATATGTCGCTCTTTGGTCGGATGTTGAAGGCTTCTTCAATCTCTCTGGTCCGTTTCTCAAAATATGACGTGATGACCAGTGTGTTGCTAAGCTGCGGGCCACATTCATGCTCTCTGCAATGTTTGGCTAATTCATTGCTGATGGCGCCCTTTAGAGATTTTTTGTGCTCTCGAAGCCATTCATTCCAAAAGCGCCCTGTTTGACCAATGTAGGTGCGTCCGCATGACAGACGTATTTCATAAGCCCCCTTTTCACACATTTCACTTGTTTTTTCCGCTGCTTATTCATGCATTGATTTTTTGTTTGCTCGCTGTTGACTTTGGCGCACAGGCTTCTTACCTTCTTTGTGCTGACACGAGCACTTTTAAACCAGCTCTTGCGCCTACCTTTTTGACACTGTGGGAAATGCTATTAATTTAAGGAATGGCCGTGTATGGATTCCTTTATTTTGACGTGGTTGTGACATATTTTCTGCCTCTAAGTGCTTGCAGAATCCCTTCTGCGACTCTGGATAGAAGTCTCGTCGGGTAACCTGCTGCTTTCAGCCGACTGTTATGGGCGTAAAAACTGCCTTGAACTTCATGATGACAGGATCTCGTCAATGCGGCTCTCATTGCTGGTTTTGCTAAGGACTAGAAGAACTAGGACTAGAAATAACAAGTGAACTCCCAGAAAACAACGTTATGCGATTTCTTGACTCGATGCTTGCCTTTCTAGGCGCTCACGTATGCTGGCAGTACGGACCACGAAGCTAGAAGTAACTGCCCCCCACACATCTGCGCACTCCAAGATCATCAAGCAGGGGTAGAAAAAACCAGCAATGAGAGCAGCATTGACGAGATGCTGTCATCATGAAGTTCAAGGCAATTTTCACACCCAGAACCGTCGGCTGAAAGCAGCAGGTTGCCCGACGAGACTGCTATCCAGTGTCGCAGAAGAGATTCTGCAAGCACATAGAGGCAGAAAATATGTCACAACCATGCACATCAAAATAAAGGAAGCCGTACGTGGTCATTCCGTACATTAATGGCATTTCCCACGGTCTCAAAAAGGTAGGAGCAACAGCTGGTTTAAAAGTGCTCATGTCAGCACCCAACAAGTTAAGAAGCCTGTGCGCCAAAGTCGACAGCGAGCAAAGAAAAAATGTCTTAAAGAAAGGACACCGAAAAAAAAAACATGTGAAATGTGTGAAAAGCGGGGTTTATAAAATAGCTCTGTCATGCGGACGCACTTACATTGGTCCAACAGGGCGCTGTTTGAATAAACGGCTGCGAGAGCACAAAGATCACTAAAGGGCGCCATCAGCAGTGAATTAGCAAAACATTGCAGAGAGAATGAATGCGCTCTGCAGCTTATCAACACAATGGTCATCCCGTTATATTTTGATCAACGGACCAGGGAGATTAAAGAAGCCTTCAACATACGACCAACGAGAGACATTAGCGTCGGCATACCTTCAATAGCGCCTCGTGATAGAGAAATTGATTATCTGCGTGCGATGTCTTATTATTTCACCACGTGTACATGAGTTCTTCATGCTTCTTTCTTTTCCTTCTTATACGAGCGAGATGTATATATTCGACGAACGTGCATTAAAAATCTGGTTGTTATTCAGCGTCGTGTCCCGCCTCTCTCTTTTTCTCGTGCTGCGCTGCGCCCGTCACAAGATCATGCACCAACCAGGCTGTTAACTAAGAAGCCCATGGCGCCGATGGGTCGTCCCCTCCCCCCCCCCCCCCATACCCCCCCCCCCCCCCCCGCACCTGTTCCTGGGAGCGGTCTTCCCTGGGGGAAATTGAGGAATGTACGTCGAGGCGTGACGCCCGCGCTTAGGGTGCCTCGGCGCCAGCTACAGCACTAATCATTTAGGCTCTGGCGCCGAGTCATCCCCTGCTTACCGGCAGGGGCGCCGACGGCCTTGTCCCGTGGAAGACATTCCTTGGTTGTCAGAGGAGACGGCAAATCCGAGGCGTGGCAATCAATGGAATGAACATGCAGCGAGCTGCGTACGCGGAGTCACGCGCCCTGCACCTTCCAGGAGGTGCGGGGTCCACTGGGCGCAGACCGGTGAGCCCTGGGCTCCGCCCTCTTGTACATACGGTGCCTTTGTATTGCTATTGGTTCAAATTGGGCGAGAGCTGGTTTACTAAAGCTCCGCCCAATTATCGAAGAGTTTAAAACCCGCTGGAAACAGTGACTTTGGACGAGCGCGCCGGGCTCAAGCTTGGCCGTTTTTAACAGCCTTTTTTTAAACAGCATTTTTAAAACTTTTTTTAACTGCCTTTTGCTCACCTGCCCTTTTGTCAATCCCGTGTTGAATAAATCAGTTTGTTTGCCAAGAAGTTGGAATTGCGGCCCCAACCGGCAACGTGTCCCCAGACGAACGGACGAAGACCAGAAGGCTCTTCGTACTGCTAACCGCCGTGTATATTCGATCACTGGCCAGTGTGCCATCACCATCCGGTGCTCGCGACGAGCAACCGACCTGTCCAAACCAGCCATCCCGTCTGGAGGAGGGCAAGAAGTAAACTCAGCCCAAATTTTCACCTTGTTAAAGCACATTTCATGTAAATAGGTAAGTCTGAATGGCCTAGCCACCAAGTATTCACGCGAGTGGACAGATTTGTTACACCACCTGTAACGTAAAAATGTGCCTAAAATTTAGCACTTTTGTGGGCTTAGATGCGTCAGGTCTGCATGAAAAAGAATAAATAATTTTATTGACCTAGAGACGAGAAATCTAGAATTAACCTTTTGGGGCTGTCCCTGGGACGCACCCCTTTTTGGACACGGCTAGTTGTGGGGACGTTTTTTGATGTCTTCAGGGAAAATGAGGACCTCCTGGGGAGATTCCAAATGTCCTGATTGGATATTTATGGGAGATTTTGAGGAGGTTTTGTGTGTGTTGGGTTGAGACTCCATGTCATGACGAAGTTCGCTGGCGCGCTGGTCGCGTGACATGGCCGAGCGCTGTGCGGGGTTCGGAGGTAATTGGCAGCGGCGTTTGGCTGTGCGCACACAGGTCGATAGAGAGCTCCCCGCCTCAGGTTGGAGCGTAGCCAGACTCAAAGACATGTGTGCCTACCGCAGTGGAATATCCCGACAACCCGAATAGGGCTACCTTGGAAGTGTGTCGCTGAATATGGCGTGTGGGCTGCTGCATAGACTCGGCGCATGGGGGGAACAACAGTGACCGAAGAGGGCAAACAGGCACAGCATACTTCAAACTTTACTGCTATCGCGTGCTCAACGTGTAGTGCACATAAGTTTCCTTTATGTTGTCATGTTATGTTGCAATGCATATTTTAATGGGGAAATATGAGAGTACTGTCAGCCAGCTGGGCAGTAAGTAGCACACACACACACACACACACACACACACACACACACACACACACACACACACACACACACACACACACACACACACACACACACACACACACACACACACACACACGCACGCACGCACGCACGCACACCGTCTTTATCGACTTACAAAGAGGGAGCAAGGTGATGCCAGCAACAGAGCTCGAGCAACGCACCTGGCATTACCCCCTCCTTAGGAAAAGATTCGTCCCGATTGTAAACTGAAGCAAAATAATAGAAAGCATGACTGAAGAACGCAAATAAGGCAGGAAGCATAGACAGCGAAGAGCCGAACACATTAACACTGCACATAACTAGAGTGGAACGGTTTCAGTCTGCTCACCTGAGCCTTATCAGACTCAGTAGCGCGGCGCTAAGAGCGGACAGCCGCTTCAGGGAGCTCTTCGTAATCCACTGCAAAAGCTTGGGGAAGCGCTCTGTATGGGCTAATTATAGCGACACAAAAGTTTTTCGAAGCAACATAAATTACGAATGGCGCTCAAAACTGAGATCTCGTCACCCCCGTTATACTCGACGTCCCTGTGACGGAGGTTGTATCGCTGTGAGTCTCGGCTGTGTTGCTGACCAATGCGAAGCCTTTGCAGCCGACCAGTTTCTTCGGCAAGGTGCGCAAATTGTCTGCATCCGAGACAGAGGCGTGTGTTCACATCCGGTAGGAGCATCGCATCTAACGCTGCCTGTCGTCACTTGACGTCCATGAGCAGCGCGGAAATGCGTGTGGCCGGCAGTTTCTTGTACTGCGGAATTATGCGCAAAGCATAACAGCAGGCAAGTACTTGTGGTCGATGCCTACGTATATGTTGAGCATATCGGTCAGTATTTCAGGCTTTCCCTGCTCCCAATCGTCTGGGTGCGATAGGCAGTCATCCTGCGGTGAATGCTGCAACTGAGCTGCATTACTTACGACACTACCCGTGCATCAGATACGGTTCCAGAAACCGTGACAACAGAGAGCAGCTGGAGCGGCAAGGAGAAGTGCTTAAATATATATATATATATATATATATATATATATATATCAACATCATCATCATCAGCCTTAATACACCCACTGCAGGGCAAAGGCCTCTCCCATGTCTCTCCAATTAACCCTATCCTTTGCCAGCTGCATCCACCCTTTGCCTGCAAACTTCTTAATCTCATCCGCCCACCTAACTTTCTGCCGCCCCCTGCTACACTTACTTTCTCTTGGAATCCACTCCGTTACCCTTAAGGACCAGTGGTTATCTTGCCTTCGCATTACATGCCCTGCCCAAGCCCATTTCTTTCTCTTGATTTCGATTACGATGTCATTAACCCGTGTTTGTTCCCTCACCGACTCTGCCCGCTTCCGATCTCTTAACGTTACACCTATCATTTTTCTTTCCATGGCTCGCTGCGTTGTCCTTAACTTAAGCTGAACTCTTTTTGTTAGCCTCCACGTTTCTGCCCCATAGGTGAGTACCGGTAAGATTATGCTGTTGTACACTTTCCTCTTGAGGGAAATTGGTAAACTGCCACTCATGATCTGCGAGAATATGCCGTATGCGCTCCACCCCATTCTTATCCTTCTAGTTATCTCCCTCTCATGATCCGGATCAGCTGTCACTACCTGCCCTAAGTAGACGTATTACGTCACTATTTCTAGGCTCTCGCTGCCAATTGTAAACTGTTGTTCCCTTGCTAGGCTCTTGAACATTACCTTGGTTTTCTGCATGTTAACTTTTAGACCCATCGATCTGCTCTGCCTGTCTAACTCATTGATCATTATTTGCAGTTCACCTCCTGAGTGACTCAGCAAGGCAATGTCATCAGCAAATCGCAGATTATTTAGGTATTCTCCGTTCATTCTTATTCCCAACTGTTCCCAATTCAGGCCTCAAAATACCTCCTGTAAACATGCGGTGAACAGCATTGGCGAGATCTTGTCTCCTTGCCTGACGCCCTTCCTTATTAGAATTTTATTGCTGACTTTATGGAGGACTATAGTAGCTGTGCAGTTGCTCTATATATCTTCCAGTATTTTGACATAAGGCTCTTCTACCCCCTGATTACGCAATGCCTGTATGACTGCTGAGGTTTCCACTGAGTCGAATGCTTTCTCGTAATCAATGAAAGCTATATATAGAGGTTGGTTATATTCTGCGCATTTCTCTATCACCTGATTGATAGTGTGAATATGAGCTATTGTGGAATATCCTTTACGAATGCCGGCCTGATCATTTGGTTGATTAGAGTCTAACGTTGCCCTGACTCTATTAGCGATTACCTTAGTAAATACTTTGTAGGCAACGGATAGTAAGCTGATCGGCCTGTAATTTTTCAAGTCCTTAGCGTCTCCATTATGAATTAAGATAATGTTTGCATTCTTCCAAGCTTCTGGTACAGTCGAGGTCATAAGGCATTGCGTATACAGGGTGGCTAGTTTTTCAAGCACGATGTCCCCTCCATCCTTCAACAGATCTGCTTTTACCTGATCTTCCCCAGCTGCTTTTCCCCTTTTCATTGCTTCTAAGGCTTTCTTTACTTCATCTTTCGTTACTGGCTAAATGAAGCATTGCTGTGCACTGCTGCCTTTCTCATTAGCACTCTGATTATATTGGCTGCTGTACAGGTCTGTGTAGAACTCTTCGGCTACGTTAACTATCTTATCCATATTGTTAATGACATCGCCCTGCTTGTCTCTTAATGCATACATCTGGTTTTTACCTAAGCCTAGTTTCCTCTTCACTGTTTTTAGGCTACCTCCAGTTTTTATAGCATGCTCGATTCTCTCCATATTAAACTTCCTTATGCCGGCTACCTTGCGCTTATTTATTAACTTTGATATCTCCGTTAGTTCTATTCTATCGGTAGGGTTAGATGCCATTATGTTTTGGCGCTTCTTAATCAGCTCTTTCGTCACCTGAGATAGCTTCCCGGTATCCTTTCGAACTGTCCTACCGCCTACTTCTACTGCGCACTTCGTAATTATTGATGTCAGATTATCGTGCATTGAATGAACATCAAGATCATCTTCCTCATTTAAAGCCGAATATCGGTTTTGCAGCGCTATCCTAAACTCCTCTGCTTTCCCTCTTACGGCTAACTCGTTAAAGGTCTTCCTCTTCACTAGCTTCTTCCGTTCCCTCTTCAAGTCTAAGCTAATTCTAGACCTTACCATTCTGTGGTCGCTACAACGCACCTTTCCGAGGATGGCCACATCCTGAATGATGCCAGGTTTAGCGCATAGTATGAAGTCGATTTCATTTTTAATCTCACCATTGGGGCTCTTCCAGGTCCATTTCCTGTTTTCTCGTTTGCGGAAGAAGGTATTCATTATACGTAAATTATTTTTATCCGCGAATTCGACTAATAACTCTCCCCTGCTCTTTCTAGAGCCTATCCCATAGTCACATAACGCGTGGTCGTCAGCATGCTTCTTGCCCACCTTCGCATTGAAGTCGCCCATCAGTACAGTGTATTGCGATTTTACTTTATTCATTGCCGATTCTACGTCCTCATAGAAACTTTCAATGGTCTGGTCATCATGGCTGGATGTGGGTGCGTAGGCCTGCACCACTTTGAGCTTGTACCTCCTATTCAGCCAAATTACTATAGCTGCTACCCTCTCGTTAATACTGTAGAGCTCATCTACGTTGCCAGCTATATCCTTATTAATGAGGAATCCCACACCTAGTTCTCGTCTATCCTCTAACCCGCGATAGCACAGTATGTGTCCGTCCTTTAGTACTGTATACGCCTCACCTGTCCTCCTAACTTCGCTAAGCCCTATCACATCCCATTTATTTCCCGCTAGTTCCTCAAACAGCACTGCTAGGCTAGCCTCACTAGCTAAAATTCTAGCGTTAAACGTTGCCAGGCTCAAATTCCAATGGCGGCCTGTCCGGAGCCAGAGATTCTTGGCACCCTCCTCTGCGTCACAGGTCTGATCGCCGCCGTGGTCAGTTGCTCTGCAGCCGCTGGGGACTGAGGGACGAGGGTTAATTGGTTTAATCATAGCAGGGGGCGGCAGAAGGTTAGATGGGCGGAGGGGATTAAGAAGTTTGCAGGCAAAGGGTGGATGCAGCTGGCAAAGGATAGGGTTAATTGGAGAGACATGGGAGAGGCCTTTGCCCAGCAGTGGGTGTAGTAAGGCTGATGATGATGATGATGATGACTACACCAGGGTGGCCAAAGTTCAAATCCTGCTCTGGTGAGAGAGTGCGTTGTCGGTTCTAGTCACCGAGATCAGGCCGCACTCCAGGCCCGGTTATTCAATTCCATCGACACGCGGATTTATTTTTTTAACCCGGTGGAGAATTGCGCGGCACCAGGATTTGAACCCCGGTCCTCTTGCACGTGAGGCGGATGTTCTGCCTCTACGCCATCGCTGCAAATATATATATATATATATATATATATATATATATATATATATATATATATATTGTAGAGCGGTTTATTGGCACGATGGAAGCGCCGGCTACGAAGACCTTGGCACAGGCAATCTACGAGGCTGAGAGCCGAGAGACCAGACACAAGCGGCAGTGTTCCATCCAGCACGAGAATCCAACCGGCGGCGCGAGCGCTTCGTCGTCGTTGGCTTCGGGGCTGGTTCATCTTCTTCATTCCAAGTGCCCCGGCGGAAATAGGGAGCCATCCTGGCGACTCAAGGTGAGGACACTACGAGGGGGCTATAATACGGCTTCAAGCGGCTGACGTGAACGACGTCGCGGCCACGGCGGCGATGGTCCGAAGAAGGTGTCGCCGGTTCGATAATGTAGTTGTCCGGTGACGTACGCTCCAAGATGCGGTAAGGGCCGATGTGCTTGGCCGAAAATTTGGACGTATTCGGAACAGAGAGCCAGACCAGTCAGCCAGTGGAGAAGTGAACCGCGGGCGTGTCTTGATCGGAAGCATGGGTACGGAGACCTTGACGTTCGGCGGTGAAGGAGCGAGCCAACTGGTGGCACTGCTCAGCATGGCGGGTGATGTCAGAGAGGGAAGCATATTCCGAGCTGTCGGGGTTGTAGGGAAGGATTGTATCCAATATACAAGAAGGTTCGCGTCCGAATAAAAGAAAGAATGGGGAAAAGCCGGTGGTTGCTTGAGAGGCGGTGTTATAAGCATAGGTGACGAACGGAAGAACCTGATCCCAATTGGAGCTGTCGGAGTGAATTTACATGGCGATCATGTCCCCAAGAGTACGGTTGAAGCGTTCGGTGAGGACGTTGGTTTGAGGGTGGTAAGCAGTAGTGGTGCGGTGGACTGTGTGGCACGCAGCGAGAAGCTCGTGAAGAACTTCAGACAAGAAAGCACGGCCGCGGTCACTGAGAAGTTCGCGAGGAGCGCCGTGACGCAGGACAAAGTGATGAAGAAGGAAGAAGGCTACATCGCGAGCAGTAGCCGCAGGTAGGGCAGCGGTCTCAGCATACCGAGTGAGGTGGTCCACGGCGACTATGATCCAGCGATTCCCAGCGGTCGTGAAGGGAAGTGGCCCATATAGGTCGATGCCCACACGATCAAAAGGGCGAGACTGACACGGTATTGGCTGTAACGGGGCAGTCGAAGGGCGAGGTGTCGACTTCCGCTGCTGACAGGCCGTGTAGAAGCGAACGTAGCGACGAACGAAGTTGTACATGCCCCGCCAATTGTACCTCTGGCGTAGTCGCTCGTACGTTTTCAGCGAGCCAGCGTGAGCGCTCTGAGGATCGGCATGGTGGTGTTCACAAATCTCAGTGCGGAGATGTCGGGGAATCACGAGAAGCCACTTGCGGCCATCTGGACGATAGTTGCGCCGGTACAGAAGACCGTCGCGAAGGGCAAAATGGGAAGCCTGGCGACGAAGTGCTCGAGGGAAGGAGGCCGTAGAGGGTGCACGAGGTACGTCGAGCAACGATGAAATCCATGGATCTTGGCGTTGTTGATGGGGCATGTCCATGGCAGTGAGCGCTGCGAGTAGGGATGCAGATATTGGCGAAGAGGGTGCAGGAGAGGGCAGTCGGGAGCGGGAGAAGGCGTCGGCGTCGGAGTGCTTGCGGCCCGATCGGTGAACTACGGTGATATCGAATTCCTGAAGACGGAGGGCCCAGCGGCCTAGGCGCCCTGAGGGATATTTGAGTGAAGCCAACCAGCACAAAGCGTGATGATCGGTGACGACGATGAACGGGCGGCCATATAAGTATGGGCGGAGTTTTGTTAGAGCCCACACTACGGCGAGAGACTCCTTTTCCGTCACGGCGTAGTTCGACTCAGCCTTGGTGAGGGCACGGCTGGCGTACGCAATGACGTATTCAGAAAATTCGGGCTTGCGCTGGGCAAGGACAGCCCCGAGGCCGATTCCGCTTGCGTCGGTGTGCACTTCAGTAGGGGCACTGGGGTCGTAGTGTCGAAGGATAGGTGGTGAGGTGAGAAAACGACGGAGCGCAGCAAAAGTGTCGTCGCAGGCCGAGTCCCACGTAGACAGGTCGGCGGGACCATTAAGAAGTTTCGTCAGGGGCGCGACGATGGAGGCGAACTTGGGAACAAATCGCCGCAAATAGGAGCAGAGACCCACAAATCGGCGCACTTGTTTTGTAGAAGTCGGTTTAGGGAAGTCAGCGACAGCACGGAGTTTGTCAGGATCGTGCAGGACGGCGTCTTTGGAGACGAGGTGGCCGAGTATTGTCAGCTGCCGGGCACCAAAGTGACATTTTTTGAGATTAAGTTGAAGGCCAGCATTGGTGAGGCAGCTCAGTATCTAGCGCAAGCGCTTGAGATGCGCCGGAAAATCGGGCGAAAACGCGACATCATCTAAATAGCAGAGACAAACAGTCCACTTCAGGCCGCGCAAGATGTTGTCCATCAATCGTTCAAACGTTGCGGGAGCGTTACAGAGGCCGAATGGCATCACGTTGAACTCATAGAGTCCGTCAGGGGTGACGAACACCGTTTTAGGACGGTCGGACTCAGCCATCGGGACTTGCCAATAGCCGGAACGGAGATCCAGGGAGGAGAAGAACTCGGCGCCTTGCAAGCAGTCAAGGGCGTCGTCAATACGTGGTAGCGGGTAGACGTCTTTGCGCGTAATTTTGTTGAGCCGGCGATAGTCCACGCAAAATCGTATCGAGCCATCCTTCTTTTTAACCAGGACGACTGGGGACGACCAAGGACTGGCGGAAGGTTGAATAATGCCGCGTTGTAGCATGTCATCAACTTGCTCAGTTATGACACGGCGCTCGGGAGGCGACACACGGTAGGGGCGCTGACGGAGAGGAGCATGGGTTCCGGCGTCAATGTGGGGTGACATTCCTTGTGTGCTACGAGGTACATTCCTTGTGTGTGCATCGAGTTGGGGCTTAAGGCCGCCCCTCTTTTCCAGCTGCATACCTTTGCAGAAAGCAGGACGCCGGCACACGCGGAAACCGAGAGCCCCCGAGTACATACGGGGAACGAAAATTGTCGCTTGACGCACGGACCCCCTCCCCCCCCCCCTTTCGACGTGGGCTATCGCCGGGAAGGCACCCACAGCTTCCCACCGTGCCTCGTGAACAAAAGCGCATTCCCAGGAGGGCCGTGACGGACACCTGTCATGGCGGACAGGCAAGACTCGCCAAGAATGTGGGAAGACAGGGGCGACCCTTAATCTGGTTTCCCGGAGCGACAGACGAACCCCTTCATGCTTATTAGCTGTGTCCCGCCATCGGTAGCCCGGCAGCATCGTGGGCCCTTTCGCCCCCTCCTCTGTTGCTGACGGGCGACGCGGGCCGATGGTGGGTGGCGGTATGCATACATGGGGCAAGGATTAGCTCCGAAGGGAGAGCCTGTGGATACTCTCACTTGAGAGAGAGTTGTGGCGTTTTTGTTTATTTAGTTTGTGTTGTTAACAAGACTCTGGGTTCGAGGCTAAGCCCAACCCAAGGGGTTGTCCCCATCTCGCATGTTATTTTTGATTGGAGAATTGATGCTTTGGGCGGGCCACTGAAAATGACCGCCCTTAGTCCTTTGTTAATCAAGTGCTTAAAAGCGCATGTAAACGGATGCAGTCCAGTCTGAGCTGGGGCTCCATGCTTAGCATGTAATGTGATGCTACTTAGGCACTAACCTGCCCGGTCGATGAGTAAAGTAGTGCAAAGTTTGTTCTTTTGTAAATTCAGTTCTGCTTTTTCCAGTTTAACTCTCTGTATATGTATGTTGTAAAATTATGCTCTGCTGTCATCATCTACAAGCTCGCCTCCTGTTCATCTTCCAAGCCGAACGACACTAGAGGAAGGGTTTGTGAACCATCCTCGAAGAAACGGACGACTATTGAAATTCTACTGCATACACGCTCAGGACGACATCGTTCGCGAAGAGGGCCTTCAGCGCCGAAGCCCGACGGCGTGCAGCTTCTGCCAGCAACCGCTCGAGCCCAACTCCGGAGCCACTCCATCGCCCCCATGAAGTCGTCGGCACGTAAGCTCGGACGCCCCAGCCTCTGATGTATAATCTTAATCATGTGTAATTATTGAATATACCTGTTTGTTTAAACTGAGCCATACGGTGTCTCTTTGCCTCTCCGTCCCGTGTGGACCTGCGCATTATGGGGGTCATCACACTGGCGTCAGAAGTGGGGTCTCAAAAGCAAATGTCCTCTGAATGCTGCGACATTCATGACTTCAAAATTGTAATCAAAAGGGAATCACGGGACTGATTGTGGGACTTTTACTCCCATTTGAGAGGCTTGAGGCACCGGAGGGCTTGAAAAAAAAAATGTCTTTATCTGAGGGAGCTCCCACTCCACAGCCGTCGCTCGGAGAAAGCATGCTGGCATTAGGAAGCGTCATTCCGACGTTTACGGGAGATAAGACAGGGGTTCCAATCTGCGATTTCTTTTCCATGCTAGAAGAGATTGGGAAAATGGGGGGATGGTCCGATGCTCAAATGCTGGGAATGGCGAGGTGTAAGATGGCAGGAGCTGCTCATGATTTTGCATGGCGAGACGAAAAAGTAAAATCCACAAAATCATTTGCGGAATTTAAGAAGCTCGCGTTTGAGCATTTCGACACTGAACCACGTCACGTGCGGGTACAGAGGTTCCGTGACGCTGGACAGATGGTAGGGGAGGACGTGCGAACATTTGCGTCGCGGCTTCAGCGCCTAGCACGCGATACGTTAAGCAGGGAGGAGGAAGGAGACCAGCTAAGGAAGAAATACGCGGAGGATCTACTTAAAGAGGAAATGACCGCTTTGTTCGTGGCTGGTCTGCAAGACCCCGTGCGCCGGTTCGTGCTCTCGCGCAAGCCGAGCAATTTCGACCAAGCCGTGGAGGCCGCATTGGATGAGGAACGAAATGAGGCGTTAACGACAGCCGCAGCGAGAGTACGCGTCATAGAGAGAGCGGTGCTCAACCCTGAGGTTGCTCTCTTGACAGAGCGGTTAGATCGCTTAGAACAGCTGCTATCTCAGCAGGTAGAACGCCAGGTTGAAGCGCGCGCTCAACAGCGCCCATTCGCTGGAAACCGGAGACCGCCACAAAGCTACAGGCGCGGTATGCGAGATTTTGAAGAAATCGTATGCTTCGCTTGCCAGGGTCGCGGACACATCGCCAGGTTCTGCCAAAACGTGCGCCGTGGGGAGCCACAAAGAGAAGCAGGCGAGACACGCCCTAAGCAAGCCTACAGCGGGGCTCCAGATACCGAGACAAAAAACTAGTTAGTCCTCCCCAGCCTGAGGAGCGTGGGGAGGGAGCAGTAGATGATAAATTGGTGGTAGTTTGTGTGGCCGACGAGGCATGCCCTGTTGTGCGTTGCAAGTTAAATGGTTGTTGTATGGAATTGTTGATAGATACGGGGTCAAAGGTGACATTGCTTAAGGAGAGCAGTTTTAACACGCTTCGAAGGAAGGGGGACCGCGAGGTGTTGGAAGCGTCTGGTGGTATGGCAACCAAATTTGTAGGCATAACGGGGGATCCTCTTGGCATAAGTGGACTCTACCGGTTACACTTCTCTCTCGGCGGAATTGCATTGGAGCACCCCTGCTACGTATGCTCGGACACGGTGTCTCTGCCAAACGGAGTGTCAGGTATATTAGGGCAGGATTTTTTGAGAAAAGGGAAGGTAGTAGTCTCATTCTCTGAGGAAGAGGTTAATGCGGGCGGATCAAAAGTTCCGTTTTTGAACAGGAGAGGGGCTGAGATTCGCGTTACCGATATTGACACCCGTCAAACAGTGGGATCATTGGAGAAGGTATATTCGCGGGTTGCCGTCAGGCTGATCGATGAGGCGGTCGTCCTTCCTTGGTCGGAGCACATTTTGTACGCGTTTGTGCCTTCAGATGTAGAGAGCGGCGCCGTGGGAGTGCTTGAGCCGGTCGACTCTCTCAGCAATGGCCTGAAGGCAGCTGACAGGCAGCTGAAGGCAGCCTCGTGACAGTTAATGACGCCCACAGAGTGCCCCTACGGGTGGTTAACTGTAGCCAGCAGCCACTGAGCCTTCCCAAGAACAAAACATTGGCTTTCTTCACCTCTGCGATAGAGAAACGTGAGCCCACCGATACGGTACTCGCAACTGTAGAGCATGCTAGTCCTTCGGCTGCTCCAAAGGTGTCGTTCGATCTTTCTCACGTAAAATCCAGGGAGAGGGAGGCTCTGGCTGGTTTGCTGAACGACTACTCGGAGGTATTCGCCGCGTCCAACCTGGATTTGGGCTGCTGTGGCGTTATAAAGCACAGGATAGAAACCGGCACTTCATCGCCCGTTTACCAGCGTGCGTACAGGATTCCTTACTCCCAACGTGAGGAGATAGAGCGGCAGGTGCAGGACCTGATTGATCGCGGCATTGTCGAACACTCAAAGTCACCCTGGGGAGCACCAGCACTATTGGTGGAAAAGCCAGATGGCTCGTATCGATTGGTAGTGGACTACCGCAAACTAAATGCCGTAACTCGCATCGATCCATACCCCATCCCCAATATACAGGAGACGCTTTCTCAGCTGGGCTCTGCCAGGTACTTCACTGTAGTGGACATGGCGGCGGGATTCTGGCAGATAGCAATGGATCCGGCAGATGCCGAGAAAACGGCATTCAACACGCTCTCAGGGCACTATGAATGGAAAAGAATGCCGATGGGTCTGGCCAACAGCCCTGCTGTCTGGCAGAGAACCGCTGATGTTATCCTGGCAGGTCTTCTGGGGAGGCTGTGCTTCGTGTATATGGATGACATTATCATATACAGTGACAGTTTTGATAACCATTTGCGCGATATTGAGCAGGTTTTGGTGCGACTAAGAGCAGCGGGTCTCAAGCTGAAGCCCTCTAAGTGCCAATTCCTCAAAAACGAGGTGAAATACCTCGGGCACGTTGTTTCAGCTGACGGCGTGCGACCGGACCCTGAGAAACTAAGGTGTGTCTCGGATTTTCCATCCCCGACTAGCGTCCGCCAGGTCCGGCAGTTTCTCGGCCTGATCGGTTACTACCGAAGGCACATAGAGGAGTTCGCCAAGCTCGCTAAGCCGCTCACCGCCTTAACAGCCAAAAATGTCGCCTTTCGCTGGGACGAAAACGCGGAGAATGCTTTTGGGGCCCTGAAAAGGAAGCTAATGAGTGCACCGCTGTTGCGCCACCCGGATTTTAATTTGCCCTTCGTTATGGCCACAGATGCGTCAAAGTTCGCAGTTGGTGCCGTGCTATCTCAGGTTATCGAGGGCAAAGAACATCCCGTTGCTTTTGCTAGCCGACAGCTGAGCCCCACAGAGCAAAAGTACAGAGCTACGGAAACGGAGTGCCTCGCCGTTGTCTGGGCAGTAAAGCACTTCAGATGCTACCTTTACGGCCGCAAATTCAAGCTAGTCACAGACTGCCATCCTCTGAAATGGGTGATGAGTGTCAGGGACCCTAGCTCGCGACTCGCTAGATGGAATCTACACCTGCAGGAATACTGCTTTGAAGTTGAGCACAAGTCAGGAAAGACACATCTGAATGCTGATGCACTCAGCCGCACAGCTGCCGTGGCAGCTATAGATGAGTTTGTCCCCGTAGTCGACCCCGCCGAATTACGCACAGAGCAGTGCAAAGATCCTGACCTGAAGCGAATAATCGAAAGCTTAGAGGGCGCACCGTCTCACCCCGAACAGCTAGGTTATTTCATTGACAAAGACGGCACCCTGTGTCGGCGCACGAGGCCAACCAGGAAAGGGAGACCAGAGAAAACAGCTTGGGAGAGAGTCGTCATACCTCGGTCGTGGACAGAAAGGGTTCTTCGCGCGTTTCACGATGCGCCATGCGCCGGTCATTTTGGCGTAGCGAAGACACGCAGGCGTGTGGAGCGTTTGTACTTTTGGAGTGGCATGCGACAGGATGTTAGAGACTACTGTGCGAAGTGTCATTCCTGTCTCGAAAGAAAAACACCCAAGGGACGAAGACCAGCTCCAATTCAGCCGTTCCCTGAGGTTTCGGCTCCCTTCGAGCGGACAGGTATGGACATAATGGGCCCATTGCCCACGACCACTTCCGGAAACAAGTACATTTTAGTATTTGTCGATCACCTTTCAAAATACGCGGAAGCGGTAGCACTCCCAGATCAGAAGGCAGACACGGTTGCAAGAGCATTTGTCGAACAGATCGTGCTCCGACATGGACCCCCGAGGCAACTCTTGACAGATCGGGGAACGAACTTCGTGTCGCAGCTAATGAGGAGAGTTTGCGAGCTGCTTAAGATCGCTAAGAAGCAGACAACACCGTACCATCCGGCTTGCAACGGCGAGGTGGAGCGACTGAACCAAACCGTGGCCGGGTTCCTATCGCATTTTGTTTCGCGCGACCAGCGGGACTGGGACTTGTGGCTCCCGTATGCAATGTTTGCCTACAATTCCGCAGCACACGAGAGCACGGGCGAATCGCCATTCTTTCTTCTCTACGGCCGAGACCCGGACCAGCCTAGTGAAGTGCCAGAGGGCCCCCGTCGTGTCCCATACGCTTCACTGGACGACTATAAGGTTGAGCTAGAATCGCGCTTGCAAGTGGCGAGGGACATTGCAAAGGAGGCCTTAAAGAAAGCGGCGAAGCGCAGGAAGGAGGTGCACGATCGCAGTGCTAGAGACGCGCCGTTTAATGTGGGGGACAGCGTGTACATTGAAAACTGCCAAAGGCAGATTGGGCTAGCTCGTAAGTTCCAGACGAAGTGGAGAGGACCGTGCGAGGTTGTCGAGAAGCTTTCTCCGGTAAACTTCAGAGTCCGAGACGTAAACCGGCGCTTGATAAGGATACACGCAAATCGCCTCAAGTCGGCACCGGTTCAGTATTCACGAAATGAGGAAAGGGAAAGCGCGGATTTTGATGGGGACAGAAGTGAAGCGGAGCGCGCAGATAGTTCGCAAGAAACGCCCTCTCCTGCATTTGTTCGGCAGGCGCCAGAGGTGACGGCCGGAATGCCACCGGATTTACTTCATGCATTGCTAGAAGAAGAAGCGCGCGAGGTTGCCGCGCAGATAACGCCAGGAGAGGCTCCTGCCACGAGCCCTCGCGAGTCCCAAAGCAGACAAAGGGTCAAAGACTTACTTAGTATGACTCATGAAGGCCGATTTCCGCTGCGAAATCGGAAAGCTAAGTCGGACTAATGGCGTAAACAGAGCGGATTTTTGAACTGGTTAGAATTGTGTAATGCCACAGCTCATAACATTGCTATGTGCTTATGTGTTAAGTTATCGGAGTTGGTAGTTAAACCTTTCTGTCATTAAGTAACACCTTCACAGGAGAGCATGCGGAGCGCATGCAGAACCTGCCCTACTTCCTTTCGTTATCTATATTTTTGTCTGTGCCGTGATCGTGCTAGAAGTGGGAGCTCCTTTATAACTGTGGTAAATTTATTTCGTCCAGTTTGGACTAGAAAGGAGAGGCTTGGGTGCTGAGTTTCATGTTTATCTGTAAAAGAAGATCAGTGCTGCCCCTGGAGACGCCAGTTATGACAGCGGAGGCATATGGTGTTGTGCAGTGGTGTTGAGTGCAGCGAAAAGTGTTTTGTCGGACGCACTGTGCGAGGCGATTCAGAAAGACAAGGGGAGCTGCAGGGACTCAAATGTTCGGAGAACATTCTTCTGGAGGGTGAGCGAGTGTGACATTCCTTGTGTGCTACGAGGTACATTCCTTGTGTGTGCATCGAGTTGGGGCTCAAGGCCGCCCCTCTTTTCCAGCTGCATACCTTTGCAGAAAGCAGGACGCCGGCACACGCGGAAACCGAGAGCCCCCGAGTACATACGGGGAACGAAAATTGTCGCTTGACGCACGGACCCCCTCCCCCTCCCCCTTTCGACTTGGGCTATCGCCGGGAAGGCACTCACAGCTTCCCGCCGTGCCTCGTGAACAAAAGCGCATTCCCAGGAGGGCCGTGACGGACACCTGTCATGGCGGACAGGCAAGACTCGCCAAGAATGTGGGAAGACAGGGGCGACCCTTAATCTGGTTTCCCGGAGCGACAGACGAACCCCTTCATGCTTATTAGCTGTGTCCCGCCGTCGGTAGCCCGGCAGCATCGTGGGCCCTTTCGCCCCCTCCTCTGTTGCTGACGGGCGACGCGGACCGATGGTGGGTGGCGGTATGCATGCATGGGGCAAGGATTAGCTCCGAAGGGAGAGCCTGTGGATACTCTCACTTGAGAGAGAGTTGTGGCGTTTTTGTTTATTTAGTTTGTGTTGTTAACAAGACTCTGGGTTCGAGGCTAAGCCCAACCCAAGGGGTTGTCCCCATCTCGCATGTTATTTTTGATTGGAGAATTGATGCTTTGGGCGGGCCACTGAAAATGACCGCCCTTAGTCCTTTGTTAATCAAGTGCTTAAAAGCGCATGTAAACGGATGCAGTCAAGTCTGAGCTGGGGCTCCATGCTTAGCATGTAATGTGATGCTACTTAGGCATTAACCTGCCCGGTCGATGAGTAAAGTAGTGCAAAGTTTGTTCTTTTGTAAATTCAGTTCTGCTTTTTCCAGTTTAACTCTCTGTATATGTATGTTGTAAAATTATGCTCTGCTGTCATCATCTACAAGCTCGCCTCCTGTTCATCTTCCAAGCCGAACGACACTAGAGGAAGGGTTTGTGAACCATCCTCGAAGAAACGGACGACTATTGAAATTCTACTGCATACACGCTCAGGACGACATCGTTCGCGAAGAGGGCCTTCAGCGCCGAAGCCCGACGGCGTGCAGCTTCTGCCAGCAACCGCTCGAGCCCAACTCCGGAGCCACTCCATCGCCCCCATGAAGTCGTCGGCACGTAAGCTCGGACGCCCCAGCCTCTGTTGTATAATCTTAATCATGTGTAATTATTGAATATACCTGTTTGTTTAAACTGAGCCATACGGTGTCTCTTTGCCTCTCCGTCCCGTGTGGACCTGCGCATTATGGGGGTCATCACAGTGGTGCTCGACAGTGGACGCACGGCCCAAAGAAGTCGACTGGTGGTCAAACGATGAGCGAAACTGGTTGAGCGGGGCAAGGAGCTGCGCGCGGTGAGCAGTGTCGAGAGCGCGGTCAATGCAGCGGTCGAAAATGTCCGATGACAAAGCTGGAGTAGCACCACGTGGGGTGAGGGCAGCGACTTCGGCACTGGAGGAGGTTACATCAGTGTCGAAGGAAGAGATCAAAGCAGCGGTTTCAAAATGGCCGAGGCACTCGCCACGGAGCACGGAGAGCGCGGAGAATGAGGTGTTAGAGACGAGGATGGCGGCAGCACCGTGGTGAATGTCGATGACGGCGAAGGGAAGACATAGGTGTCAGCGAGAGGCAAGTACAGGGGAAGGCATGAAGACAACGGTGGCGTCAAAAACTGAGGCGGCGCAAACAGGGACAAGCACGGCACTGTCAGGGGGAATGTCAGTGTCCTCGGCGACAACAAGCTTAGCAGCACAACGAATCGGAGGCTCGTCGAGGAGCGCATCGCAGAGTCGAGAGAAGACGACGTGCGCACGGGCACATTCAATGACGGCACTGTGCAGGGAGAGAAAATCCCATCCAAGGATGACGTCATGGGAGCTGGTACGGAGGACTAAAAATTCTACAACATACAAAACATCGGCGATGACGACGCGTGCTGTGCAAGCGGCAGAGGGATGAACGGTATCGGCGCTGGCGGTACGGAGTGAGAGTCCAGAAGATGGGGTCGTAACTTTGCGAAGCGAGTGGCAGAAGTTTTCGTGAATAACAGAAACGGTGGCCCCAGTGTCCACAAGCGCAAGTGTCTTGACTCCGTCGACAAAAACGTCGAGAAGGTTCGGCGGGGAAAGGGAGGACTTAAGCAGGGCGATGAGTGCGCAGTTCGTGCCCCCGGAACTGCGGCTGCTAGTTTTCCGAATCGGCGCGGACGTTGCGACGCCTCATGGGCGACAATGAGCGGCGGCGAGGCGAAGGCGAGCGGTGGGAAACGTAGGGCTGGCGATTGTGCTCGTGGTCAGGAGAGGTCTCCTGAGGTTGTCGTCCGAAACGTGGGCGAAAGGTACGCTCTGCATCAGGGTAGTCTTGCAGAGGGTGGACAGGCGCATGCAGAGTACGTCGACAGAGGCGCGCGACGTGGCCCGGAAGACTGCAGGCGTAGCATATCGGTCGATTGTCAGCCGTGCGCCAAGGGTTGTAGGTAGGGGGCGTGAAGCGGGTCCGTGGAGCAGCAGGCGCAGGCACCACTTGAGGAACGTACGTATAAGCTTGCGGTCGCGGTGGTCGCGCGACAGCCTCGGCATACGTGAGAGGCACGGGAGTGGGGGCAGGCGGCACTTCAACTGGAGGACCGTAGCTCAACGGAGCAGCAACAGGTGGTGGCGGGGTCGGGGGAAGGCCGACCTGGGGATCCAAGGGGGCTGGTTGTGGAAGAGGAGGGAGGGCGTCAGCGACCGCCTGCGTGATGGCGCGCCGGATCTCAGCGCTGAGGGGGGTCGGTGTCTGATGTTGGCGAGATAGGAGCGAGAGCTGCCGGCCGACCTCGTCCCGCACCAAGTCTTTGATGGTAGCAAGTAGATCTGGATTGATGGCCAGGCCGGAGATGGAGTCGGCAGGCGGAGGAGGCCGACAAGCGCAAAGACGTTGCTTGCGCAACTCGTCGAAACTCTGGCGAAGGGTATACACCGAGGTAACGGTGGTGGGACTCTTCGCTAACAACAGCTGAAAAGCATCGTCATCGATACCCTTCATGATGTGTTTGATCTTGTCACCCGCGGACATAGCCGGATCAACACGCTTGCAGAGGTCTACTACGTCTTCAATGTAGCTGGTGAAAGTCTCATCCGTGTGCTGAGCTCGGACGCGCAGGCTTTGCTCAGCGCGCAGTTTCCGCACTGCAGGACGGCCGAAAACCTCCGCAAGGGTGCTCTTTAGAACAGCCCAAGTGGGAATGTCGGCCTCGTGGTTGCAGAACCAGAGGTTCGCGACATCGCTGAGGTAGAAGATGACGTTGGTAAGCTTGACGCGGTCGTCCCAGTTGTTGTGGCGGCTCACTCGTTCGTATGATTCCAGCCAATCTTCCACGTGCTGGTCGCTATGGCCGCTGAAGACAGCGGGGTCGCGCTGCCGGACGGCACCGGAGCAGATGACTGGCTGCGACATGGCGGCGGGCTGTTGACTGGCCTTGGTAGTGGACATCGGGATGGTGCGCCTGCGAAGGTCCACGGTGATGGTGAAAAGGGGAACACAGCAACCTCCACCAAATGTAGAGCGGTTTATTGGCACGATGGAAGCGCCGGCTAGGAAGACCTTGGCACAGGCAATCTACGAGGCAGAGAGCCGAGAGACCAGACACAAGCGGCAGTGTTCCATCCAGCACGAGCATCCAACCGGCGGCGCGAGCGCTTCGTCGTCGTTGGCTTCGGGGCTGGTTCATCTTCTTCATTCCAATAATATATATATATATATATATATATATATATATATATATATATACGTGTGTGTGTGTGTGTGTGCGCGCGCGTGTGTGTGTGTGTGTGTGTGTGTGTGAACTTGGCGGCCAATAATTATGTATATAAAGGCACACACACTGCGTTTCTAATATTGCACATCAGTGAGCCGTTTGTTTGTTTGCATCTTTCATTGGTGAGCATTGTTCTGAGGCACCTGCACTGGAATATGGTTCAATCCATCGTACCTTAATCCCCGCGGATTGAAGACGGATATGCGCCTTGCTGTTCGTCACCTTCTGATGCGTTTTCGGCCTTCTAATGCATTTTCGACCAAATAACATTTCTGGCAGAACTCCGCAAGCTGAATATCCGAGCCGTTTCCAAACAGTGTGCTGGTGAATGACGTGGCAAACTCAGATAGAGCGGTGACCTCACAGCCCTTACGGCTTCGCACGTCGACTCATTAATAATCAGTCCACTAAGAAGGCTTTCGCGGCAGGTATTGCATCAAAATATGGATGTGCCCAATGGTATCTATACTGCTTCTGTTAGAATATGGGTAAAATTGAGTAACGTTCGCAACATTCACTAAAAAAAGCAGACTGGTATCTCGTCTGATGATTTCAGGAGAACGCTTTCTTTTATGCTGGTCTGCAGCTGCTGTCGCGACACCTGCTCCCGCCTAAGGAGGGTTTTATGAAATATGCATATGGAGCGAATAGTTAGTTGTAATTTGGAAGCTTCGATTAAGATGAATAACTGAAAAACTTAGTGTTGTTCTTGTCCACATATGTTGGCTCTGGGATGCAGAGTTAACAATATAAATCACATCCAGACAACGCATATAAAAAACAAACACTGGAAGGAGACCAGTCTAAGCATGCTTATGCAACAACCTATGCTGCGTGCCCGTACTGATGATCATGATGACCATGATGATGGCATCAAAAGAAAAAGTCCTCAAGAGTTTCTGATGTAGCATTTGCCGCCAACTAAATCACCCTCGTCTTCTTCAGCCCGGCTATTATAAGCTTCCAAATGTTCAGTGGCAGTAAAGCTGCGCAGTAAAGCAGTAAAGCTCGGTGGCAGTAAAGTGTTTTTTCTGTGCATCACTCTCCTTTTGAGCACCAAAGCGTTTGTAGTTACCTGTTTTTCCTATCTATTCCGCATGTTAAGCTCGAAAATCACGCACCATCTGCTACTATTGTCGATGAAAATAAAGTTTATCCTCCTCCTCCTCCTCCTCAGGCGAGAGCACCAGAGAAAGGATCTAGTAGCATCTTTAAGATTCAGCAAAACGTCGTAGATACCATGACGAAGTACTTTCGACGAGAAAACGTGTGCTATTCAATAACTCTGTGTGAGAACACTATCTTACACGAGATGAGTTCTCATCGCCGGATTTAATGAATGCCTGATCTACCAAAATCATATTGCGGTCCATCGTTTGGCAGGGCAAAACGCACTCATGTTTTGATTCTCCAACACTAAGGCACTTTTTGCAAAGGGCGCAAACAATGTTCCATTAGAGTCGGGGTTGGACACTCATGTTTACAGCACCTCATTTGTTCCGATGAACATCAAAAACGAGCAACGACGCTTGAAAAGGCGTTCAGGATCACTGTTCCGTGTCCGCTTGGAGCTGTTGCCATTGCCACGAAAGGGCTTGTCTTAGCGGGTCCATGTTTATCCACGACAAACAAAATGAATCCGCCGATATTATTCGCCTTACATAAAACGTACTCCATTGCCATGGTGATAATGCACCTGGGAGTAAAGAAAGTGTTTCTCATGACAACAGCCGTGGCCCAGAGCCCAAGCTGCCTGTGCGCATTGAAATTCTTTCCAGGATGTGACAGCGATTTCTATATATTGGACGACAAAGGTATTGCAGTAAACATAGCTGCAAAACACTAAACAAGGAACACGGTATTGTCTGGTACACAGAGGGTGCGGTGCCGTATTGATCTCTTAAAAATCATTAAAATATATAACGGAACAGAAATGTCACCTGCATGCTATAGGATATAAACAGGAAGCAAAAGTGGATTTCGTTGCTGGTTTCTCTTCATTATTGTAGCCAGCCACCATCGTGTGAACGTGCCGTTCTCCAAATACTAGAACAAAATCTATTTCCGCCCTGTTTCCGGTGTCGTGCGATAATACCTAACACGGACAATTGAGCGAGTTGGTGCATCAATTTAAAACTTTCGAAAGCTCTGCTACGGGGGACACCAAGCGAAAGAAAACGAAGGACAAGCCGCGGTGGCTCAGTGTAACGTTAGGGCGCTCGACTATTGATCCATAGTTCCCGGGTTCGAATCCGACTGCGGCGGTTGCGTTTTTATGGAGGAAAAACGCTAAGGCGCTCGTGTGTTGTGCGATGTCAGTGCACGTTAAAGATCCCCAGGTGGTCGAAATTATTCCGGAGCCCTCCACTACGGCACCTCTTCTTCATTTCTTCTGTCACTCCCTCCTTTATTCCTTCCCTTAAGGCGTGGTTCAGGTGTCCAATGATATATGAGACAGATACTGGGCCATTTCCTTTCACCAAAAACCAATTATTATAAAGGACAAGCGCTACTATCAACTGAAGTTTATTGGCAAAAACACATAAGGTTAAATAGCTCACACAAGGCAGCCAGCAGCGCATTCGTCTACTCCCAAAATGACAAAACGAATCACTGTGTTGAATTAAGATACCGAATTTCACAATCATGGATGACAACAAATGGTGTGCTGACGCACATGTCGGAGTTTTTGTGAATAATATGAAATGGCTCAGATAATTCTCTTGTTAGCTGATTGGAATGCCTATACAGAATTTTTGTACTATTTAACAGAGGTACACATGCATTTTTTTCCAACGATTTAGAATGGTAAAGTTCGCAGTCTCTGTAATGCAGGGCCAAATTAGTGGAAGGAGCCACCTTTAAAGACGAATTAAGTAAATAATATATAGTAATTACATTAAGTAATTTAGATTAATAAATAATGTAAAGACGAATTATGCAAAAGCGCTTGTTAGGCCTACCCGTTCAGATGAATGGCCTAGACTAGGACTGAATGCGGTAAATCTACTGCGGTTAATTTTACGGAGCCTTAATTATATCTCTAAATTCCATATTCACCCTCTAAGAACTGTCAGCAAATGCACGAGCCATATATATTTGCTCCGCTAGTTTTGGTCATTTGTGGCCAGTTACCAAGTTCTTGCTGTTACACGTAATCCTCGTCGTCTTAATGCAGAATCTAATAGAAGTTTTTGCGTTCTACAAAATCAATCACCTTGTTCTCCGTCCATTACTTATGTTGTTTATAAATGTTGAGAGGGTTTAATCAAGTAATGAATCTTCATCTCGTCGAGGAATCCTGCGAACCATGCTGACTAAAAGATAAATTCTTGGCTGAAAATGGACTGACCGCGATAATTGTCGTTTTAGGAACACTTCACACATTGTCGTCCAGCTTAGCTTCAGTTGTGATCGTAGGATGCTAATGATAATGTTGAACACAATGAAGGATTGGCGCAAGCAGGGTAGTTCTGCATAGAGTCAGCCAAAAAAATGCATAGTTGACCTTCCTAATTTATGTATTATTTTTGTATGTTTCGACCCTGTAATAAAAACAACTATATCTGATATTGGTTTTACGGAAAACAATTTTGTGAAACGAAAATTTTTTTATCATGAACAGGCGGAGGGCCACGCATACGTAATTTGCTGTCGGTTACATTTTGATAACCATAAATAAAATTCAGTGAGCATCTGAAGAATTTTAGAGCTTATTTGTCAATGCTTTAGTGGGCGCCTTCTGATTCTTACTTTTTGAAATTATTAGTTCCTTCAAAAAACTTGCGAGTCTTAGTAAAACGAGAATTTTTTTGTCCGCTTTGAAGACCTTACTCAAGGACTGCATGCGCGAAAGCTGCCATAATTTTAAAGAGTGCGATACATAAACAAATCACTGTGTTCTACTAGGTCTTGTTTATATGGTTTACTGATATCGATATGGCACCCTCAAAATTAAATTAAATTTCGGCGACAACAAAAAATCCACACATTTTAAAATATTTCCCACATATTCTGCAGTATATCACTGTTCAGATGCGTCAACAACAGTTTGCTTCAAATTGACGCTGCAGCTCTTAAAGCCCCTCTAATGAGACCATTTCGCAAGGCTCCGCGCACCAACCGGCTCTAAGGCGACTCTTTACCTGCTCCTTGCATGGAATGCGGGAAGTACTATATAAAAACTACCTAGGCTAGGTATCAAGAAAAGAGAAGTAAATATTATCCATAAGCAACAGCAATGAATACAGCTTGGAAGCAACGTATTCCATATCGACTTTAATGAAAGGTTTATTAACGGAAAAGCGAAATCCTGTGTGTAGTTTCACTTTATGAATGTGATACCCGGGCCCCTGAAGTAAAGTTCAGCGGCTTCATGGCAGGAGGTTAGATATGCGTTCAAATGTTTCCATAAAAACTTTAAAACCAGAATGTGAGTACCGGTGCATTTCTGTTAATAAGTGTTTTTTTTTCTTCCTTTCTAGACAGGCGCAGCTCAGAGGAACAAGAAATTCACGCCACATGCCAACAGACGCAAGCAGACAATCGGCGTCACTGGACAAACGCTTCAACAGCGACGGACCAAATCCAAGAGTTCACTGAGACTGTACCTGAGTATGTGCTGCGGAAAAGTCTCCAAATGTTGAGAAAGCGTTTTCTTTGCAGCATTGTTCTCTATATTATATATATGCTGGCTGATTGTCAAATATTATATGTCAGCTGTTTGTTCGCTGGTGGTTAAGACAGGAAATCTATAGAGTAATTGTTCACCTCAGGAAAAAACATAAGACTGTACAGCAAAAGGGGCACTCAACGAGGCTTCTAAACGCAGTCTTGATAATAGGCACGACTTGTTTCATTCGTTTTCTTATTAATAGACGAGTAAATCACTTATTGAAGCTTGCAGAAAGTTGGCGCCTGCTAAGCATGTATTCACCGTGCCTGAAGTGCTTATTCAATGTGCTTTAAATAATTATATTTATTCAATATATATATATATATATATATATATATATATATATATATATATATATATATATATATATATATATATATATATATATATATATTCAAATTCAGTTCCTTTTGGTTTTCAAAGTTAATGGGAACAGAAACCGCACTCTAATTACCAACCAAACTATAGGTTTGCTTTTTTTAGACCTAAGCTTTTTTTTGAGGACAATTCGGTCTCTATCACACCTATTAATTATACACATTCCACTGCTGTGAGGTATCTCAATCGGAAACTTCAGTCAGACCAGCATCTTCGTCGCTTACCATTTTCTTCAGAAGAGAGTGCATGAATCTCCAGTGATCACGTGAGCAAACTCTCGAGCCGATGGCGAGTTCTTTGGTAAGAATGTTTATAGTTCTTGTATCAGTCAGCCTGCGTGCGTTTGTCGAAATTCTTTCCTGGGAACAGTCGCCAGAACCACGCTATTTGAACCCTTCTCCGGAGCTTATTAGGCGGGCCTCAGCGCTTCTTCAGGAGCGGGTCCGCAGAAACAGCCAAGTGGCTTTCCTCTCATGTGGGAAACACGTGGAGCTGTTTCCAGATTCTCTCAAGCGAGCTTATCTGGGAGAGGCAACCTGGTGGTCGTTTTGCAGGCCAGGACATCCGTGTCATCACGTGTTCCTTAGAGACTGGGACATCCGAACTCTGGTTGTAGTCGTTGCCTCATCCAGGAATCACGCTAAGTGCATCCATGAAATTATAGGAGACGCAGAGATTGTGTATTTAACTGAATGGATAATATTCCATGGCCGGAGCTGGCTGCTGCAGCCTGATGAGCTAGCAGCATTCCGAACCGGGTTATCGCTGTACGGCGACAGCCCGCTTTTCTGCAGCTCCTCAACCTTACAAGGAAGAAGCCGGATGGAAGTTATCGGTGTCTCCATTTTATCTCGACTGTGCTCACTCCCGAACACGACAGGGAAAGCACGCTTTACGCTGCCACCTGACGGTAAAGAAATTGCGTTTGCCTATCAGGATCACAAATGCGACAGAGGCCCTTTAAGAACGGCATGCAATCCGTTGTTGTACGAAGAAATATACTCTGCGCTTCGTGCTCAGAACGCCACGCTAGCATTCCAAAATATCAGCACCTCTTTCATGCGCGCATCGCTATATTATTAGGTTGGGCTGATGAGGTAGTGTCGCCAGAAATAGAGTATTCATATCGGTTAGACCGTTTTCACATTCCGCCAATTTTGCAGTATAGGACAGAAAAGTTTTACACACGGAAGGGTGCTTAAAGTTCCGAAATTTCGTTCTTCGATCTCCTGGCAAATCCCTATTTGGTATTTCTACTAATATTGGTTTCAGGGCTTCTAGCTTTGCTTGTCATTTTGAGCGGAAGATCTTGAAATTCGGAATTCATTATCCGTACTCTGACTCGGCTTTGTTCTTATTGGCGTCGTTTTTTTCCACCTCTCTTCCGTTGGAGTGTTCACGCCGAGGAAACTTGCGGGCTCCCGTCCACGGATGGCCGTATCATAAGACGTTCTTGGTGATTTGGATGATGATAATGCCTCTGTCGGTCTATTTTCGGGGAAAACTCACCTCGCGGCTAAGCATCATTCGACCACCGAATTTTACGGACACTCTAGAAGAGCTGGAGGAAAGACTAGACCGTCAAGATATAACACCCTGTTTCCAAACGGCTCAAGCCTTTAACTCGGCTGCTAAAGTCGCGCAAAATATCTTTTCTGACATCCTGATTGCGAAGCTACACAACGCCTTCGTCAACAGGAAGAAAGGCGTTAAGCTTATTTTTGATCTTGACAGCGTGGAAGACTGTTTCCAATGCGCACGGCGGTCAGGTTTCGCCTGCTTTGTGCTCGAATTAAACGAATGCATGCGCACACACTACCGTCGCGAGTTCATCGAATCACGCAACCGTATCTGAATACAATTCAAGACACCTTATGCGAGGAAAGATTACGCACATGCACGAGTGTACAGCAATATATTATGCCAATTGCTTGAGACTGGGCTGTTTCACGTTCCACAGATTGGAAAATGTGCAAACTGGATAGCGCCGAAACTGAAAGCAGGGCTGTGGAAGACGCAAAAGGTCATTTTACAAACTTTCATTACCTTTCAAAACTTTTTATTTGCTTTATCAGTTTGTAATTCCTATCATTTGCTATGCTGTGCCTGAAACTCATGCTTGGCAATCGCGACGCAAGTAATCCATTAGCCTAAGGTTTCAAATTGCAGCGACTTTGGCTTGTCAGTGGTTCCCAGTGCCGATGGAATTCATTTTCCCCACCTAGCGCAAGAGCTCTGTTGGTTCACAATCCCTTAATCTAAGAGGCTCTTTTCTTGACTCACACGTTGCGTTCGCGTGGACGGTGGTATGGCAGCACCACTTCTCGATGTAGCACGCACACGAAAACTTTGGCATCCACGCACGAAGGCAAGGAGGCAAGGACAGAGAGCACGCGAGAAATAGGATATTGCCTGCATCTGCGTTCAATGTGCTCTTGGGTAAATACAACACCTTTTGCCGCAAAATATATATACGTCCACTTATTACTTTACTACCGGAATTCACTTGGGCAAGGTGGGGAGAGTTTAAACGCGCTGTTCAGCACGTAACCTAACACCGAGCCTCCGCTACGATTTGTGTAAGCAATGCTATGAGAGAGCCGCTACACGTGTTCATCTCCTTTAGCGAAAATACGGCATCTGCAACAGTCGCACCGTGCATTCCTTCCTGCAACGTGAAATGACCTTCATCGTATGTCCGACAATTTCCTTCCTGGCAGGCTTTATCTACGACGCTCCGTTAAAATGTAATAATCGTTGAGAGCCGCCCTATACGTACTTGATAAGATCTCTGTGTAGATTCGGACAACTGGCATCGATTTGGGGTGCTGCAAAATTTGAAAATGGCAGGCGTTAAGAAATAATCCTTCTCTAAGAAAAAATGGTAGGCTACTTATACAATTGCCAAACGTTTCTTTACTGACTGATTGCGAATTCCGCTGTGTTGGAGCATCACATCGTAGTGTTGCTACGCAGATTTGCGCCAAATATGTAGCACTGACACCATGCGTATTTTCAGGAGCACAACCATGACATACAGCATGTATAAAGAAGGTGCTCGAAAATATTTGACGCATTTCTCGCCTAAGATCGAACCAAGATTAGCGCGGATGCGGTTAAGTGCGAGCAAACTGAATGCCAACCCCGGCCCAGCAATGCTCCTCAAAGCAGTTTCCGCTTCGGGACAGTTTCAATATACGATGCACAGAAATTCTTACGAAACTAACGTACCAGACACTGCTGTTTCTCGCCACAGGACGCGACAACATAGCTGGTGTCTGCAATGAAAGAGAAATTTTCAGGCAACCATGGGCTCAGTATAAAGCAATGTAACAACTCAGCAGCAAGGCTGACGCGGTAGTCGCCAGAACAAACATCGGATACCAATCCTTTAGTGCAGTGCTCTAAATGTACACGGTAGCAGAATCCCAACCAGGTCGCCATGAAATCAAATATGCACATGTCCCTTTGCAGCAGCTTTGATTTGCGTCCGGAAGGTCATAGCGTCGATTGCCGTGTTACGCTTAGGTGCTGTATTTAAGACAAGGCTTTGTACCCTCTCCTCACGGGCTTAAAAATTACCTCAGTAGAACATGAAATATGCACATTTGGCTAGCCGGGGCAGAACCACCTATTTAGTAACCACACTTGTGTACTTGGACTTTACGAGGCAGTTTGAAAACTTAGGAAATGAACCTTACAAATCTAACATTCTAGGAGAACATTTTTCAATTTTGGAAAATTGTAAAACACTGGTATGTAAAAATTGAAGGTATTTATTCATTTTTCTGATATGCAGCAAAATATTTGCTTAAAAGCGTTGCCATCAATGGAATCAAACAGTTAGGACTTCCATAGAAAACTAATGAAGAACGCTTTTGACGATAGCAGAAACGTTCATAGCAAAAAAAAAAAAATTCTATACTGCCGTCGGTCATCTGCGGACATATTGATCGTTGTAGTGAAATCTTATTTTTTTATGAAAAATTGCGTTCATAAACGGTTTCCTGTTCAAAAATACTTTCGTCCTGGATTTTTGGGTATGTGTGGCCATCATGTATACAGTTTTGATTGTTTGCATTTGCATCCAGCAGAACTAGAAACAAGTTGGCCAGTGAGTCGATAAAAAAGCAACAAATCTGTACTCTTCAAATTTCGGAAATAATATTGGTTGAAATTTCGCAATAGAGGGAAAACACGCTGTCTCCAATCAGGTTAGCTGCATGCGTTGACTAATTTCATGGCCGGCTTACAGAACAGAATTCAAGAATTAAGCTTCTCAGACCGTTTAAATGTCAATTTAACTGTAGTGTTCTACAATTCTCACAGGAAGAGATAAAACAAGAAATCCGGCCTGCATTTTCTTTCTATCAGATTCCCCCTATAGCGTACACTATTGAACATACTAAAAACTGGCATACAGACTGCGCAAGTATTAAACGTGTGTACCCTTCACTCATGAGTGCCCCCCTGAACGTTCCAAATACGGCCTCAGTGAAGTCTTTTCAATGCCGAGCGTCTTTTTTCTTGGTTGCGTGTGCCGGAGAACTGCATTTTCATATTCATGAAGTTATTTCTGCTGGCCTGCAGATTTATTTTCCCGACCCTGCCCCAGCATTTTTTTTCTGGCCATCAGTATCCGTGAAAAAAAAATACATGACTTTTCTCTTATGCCTCTTGGGGTGGCACCCTGTGCACCAAGAATTGTAATAACCTTGATTTTTGCTACAGATCATGCTTGACGTTATTTCTTTGTTCTGGATGTATTACCATCAGCCATTGGTGCAAGGGAACCCTTTTATAGAGCTTCCGAAGGGAGTTACAGCTGATAAGCGTTGTTTTTTATATAAATGTGTGTTTTCTTTGCCCCAGGAGGATAGTGCGGAAGAAAAGTGCTGCAAGAGAAGGGCGCTCACAAGCAATGAACTCCTTTGTCCCCGCATTTATTTTTCAAGTGTGTTTCTATGTATAACAACCCCATCATATTTCCTGCTAAGAATAGCAGTATATGTGCACGAATAAAAAATGAATGTGAGTATGTGACTTAAGTCTAATGCGTCACATGCTTACAATGACACTGCAATAAAAAGAGACTTTTTTTTCATTTGAACATGTGTTCCTTTTTTTCCCACGGCTTTAGTATATAAAATCACTCATTAATATTTGAATTTCAGCCATGCTGCTCACGTTTCTTCGCAACTTCAGAAGACTTACCAACTGCAGAAGTGGATACCTTATGGAGTCTCACTTCAACTACTATTAAGCCGGGTTGTAAACCTTCCTTCGCGGCCGCTGATATGACCAACAGAGAATTTCCGAAAATATAATTGAAGCAGCCGTTAAGATAGCTGCAGACGAGCGGATAACTTGGTTGGGAACATCACTGATTCCGGAAGCTACGGTAAAAATTAGGCATCGAGACTACAGGATATAGGCGGAGAAGGAGGGCAGATTTCGAGACTCGATCTTCAAAAAAAAAAACTGTGCTGTGCTGTGCGCACCACGTGTATGCTACCTAGGGTACAATACACAGCGCCTACCACGTGTTGGTCCTACTGTTGACGCAAAAATTCTTCGATATCGAACGTGAAGTGGGCTATTCTCGATCCCAACCGGTTCTTTCTTGCAGGAAATTTGGCACCCTCAGTGGTAAAATGACTCAGGCTATGAAGAACGCCAAAGTGGAGGGCAGAAAATTTCTACTACCTGCGGTTTTTTAACGTGCATTGACATCCCACAGCACACAGGCCTCTAGCTTTTCGCCTCCAATCATAATGCGACCGCCGCGGCCCGGATCAAGCACATGTCTTTCGAGTCAGTAGCCGAGTACCATAAGCACTGAGCCACCGCAGAGGCTAAGAAATAAAAAAACCACTTCAATTTTTCCAACCATTTGGAACGCAAGTCAGGCATTCATTTTCCTTATGAATGGCATTCATGTGGGACATCATTTGGTTGAAATGTGTTATCGTTATTACTACAGTTTCGGTGTCATGTTCTCAATAGCGCGTTTACCGGCGTATATGGAGTTCAATTAGAAAAATCGATCTTACAGCATCTATAATCATGTTGAGTGGCCACAAGGAATCACACCCTGGAAATTCAAAATCAACTCTTTGTTTAGTGTGCTTTGTAGTTCACCGAAAGCAAATTGCCTCTTTGCAGGTAAAGAAGCAGACTTCTTTCGTTTCCGATAAACCGCACAGATAACACTTAAAAGACAGGAAAAAAATTTTCTGGAGCCACTTCTTAACGAATTGAGCTTGGTTGTGTACTTTATGGGAAGAAAATTTGTGCAGGGAGGAAGGGCAAATTTGAGGACATGATAGCAGATCATGCCCCTTGAGACTAAAGGCGATCGAAGGATAAAGCATAGGCGGAAAGTGCATCAATATCAATTCGCTGCATGGAGCCATGAAAGAAACAGAATATAAATAGATAGATAAAGAACACCCAAGAAAAGTGCCGATGCGCAAGCTTTCTGCATAATTTCTGGTAAAGCGCGATTTCAAGGTCCGAAAAAAAAAATTATCGACAATATAGCCTGTTTAGGCCCAATGCGAATTAGGTGCGCTGGCACTTCGGTTCTGACTTCAATTTCGGTTTTCTAGGTCAAGCAGGCTTCAGAAAGAGATAGGCAAAATCGGACTTACAAGATGCCTTAAAGAAGAATCTGAACGCGTCGTTTTACCGCGGGGACTCTATCTACACCTTTCGGGCGTTCTTAGAAACTTTGAATTATTTTTCTGTGCGGCCAACTGCAATAATTAAATCGGATTAAACATCCCGGCTCCAGCCTTTTTTTTCTTTAAGCCAACGCGGTAGGTAGGAGGAGTCAACCAACGCTTCAGCCAGTTCCACGGCGGCTTGCCGTTCTGCCATCGGCGGAGTGATAGTTAAGTCAAAGAGCTCAGGCGTATTTTTAAACCGAAAGCTTTACTACGCCAGCCAGCCAGCCATTTTGGATCATCGCGCACTTCAGCCGTATGCCGTATGCCGTGTGCCGTGGCCGACGAACTGCCTTGAGCCGCAGTTGCCTAACAATGCCGCGGCCGCGCTCCAACAGATGGCGCCTATGTAGACGCCGCTGCAGTCGCCACTCGCTCCACCAATGTGCGCCGCTGGGCTAGAGGGAGAGAGGAAGAGGAGGTGCCTCCTCGCGGGGTTTTATATATATATATATATATATATATATATATATATATATATATATATATATATATATATATATATATGCGCTTCGCCTCAGTGTATTGTAATCGTTATGGAGAGCGCGAATGAGACACAACAACAACAGAGCAAAGCGAGGAAGAGACAACGCGCTAAAGAGACGCCAGAAGAACGCGCCGCACGACTCGAGAAGCGTAGTAATGAAGATGCGGCTAGAAGAAGTCGTGCCGCATCCCGGAGTGACTCTTCAACTGCGGAAGAGACCGGTTTGAGTTCTCGAGAGCGTCGGAATGAGACGCTGCGTAGACGACGTGCCGAGGAAACGAAGCTTTCGTAATTCAACTAGGGTTAACTAGAGCTAAACCACAGGCAATTTTTCTTTCCGTGGGCTTATTTGCGGCTATATTGTTCGTGACCGAAGCTGTTTATTCACAGAAACCTAAAAACAAAATAAAAGCGAAAGCGAAGCCGCCACTGGACTGGCTGAAAGGCACTCCACGCACTGGTTGGCTCCGCCTACCTACCCCGTTCAGTTCAAAAAAAGGCGGGAGCCAGGACGTTCAGTCAGATGTGATTAGGGCAATCGGCCCCTCAGGACAATTCGAAGTTTGTAAGAATGGGTGGAATGTGTAGATAGAGTTCGCACGCTAAAAAGACGAGTTCGGAATCCTCTTTAGTGCACCTTAAAGCTCCGCCTTAAGGGTTGACGCGGCAGCTTTATTGGTTTTTTACCCATGCATGTTGATTTGGTCATTCTCCTCTTTTCAGTCATAGATTGCTGGGAGTCACACATGACACTACTGGCCCAGTGGTGCAGAGCTTAACCGCTGCATATTTGCCCCCTCCCCCTCCCCCCGTTTGAAATGAACATATTGCATTTGTAACTCCCGTTGCTCTGCTGTATAGTCGCATGTGGTCACTATTAACTCAACAATAAATAATCGCTTATTCCACAGGATACAACTGGAAAGACGTGTGTTGACAAAGAAAGGCGCAACAAAAAACTAAAGGCGAGTAGTTGACAGGGCCTGATGGGGCGGCGTGTGTGTTTCAGTGAAGGCAGCTTATTTCAGTGGTTTCATTCTATTCCCATTTTAATAAAGATTACTGACTCACTACTTTTCAGAACACTATGAAGCGGCTGCAGAAGTGAGGCTTGATCTACTGCGAGCGTTATATTTACAAGGTGGAGATATGAGCCAGGTTTGTGTCCTTTCCTTATTGCTGATTTTATTGAATGCCTATAGAAGAGTCGAGCTAATGCTTTTTTTAACGGGCGCACACTACTCCTTACGTAATATGCGATTATCTTTCAGAGTTTCTGCTAGAAAGGGGCTACGTAATTTGCGGTTATGAAGGTTGCAAATGCTTGCATTCTCCAGACAGAGGCACTCGGAAAAAAAAAACACTCGCTTTGCCGTGATCATGACGGGAAGATTAAGAGGTAGCATTCACGAAGAACTGAAGCATTCAAATACGCTTTTTTCAATCTAATTATGTAGCTGATGCAAATATTCTCTTTTTTGAGTGATTTGATCATTGTTAGAGTTACAATATTATAGCCGTGGTGAGTTATCCCCGCGATAAAAAAAGGCTGTTTTAAAAGAGTATAACATTTTAGATAATACTGGTGAAACAGTAATCTCGGTTGCTGGAGACGGAGAATGTTATGGTGAGTTAGGTAAAACCGGTTTTTCTCATAAAAAGACCTCAAAGGCTTGTTTGACCTAAGGCATAATCTCCAGAATCTCATTAATAGAATCCTCGAAGCCGAACCTTCTTAAAAAGGCTTGTTCTTAAGCGTTCACATTTATTTTTCATCTTCTCTTCAGAGTGTCCTTTGCATGAGCGCTTTTCTCAGCACACCTGTCCCTTTCTGCGAAGGCATTAAAAACAGGCTGCATGCAAATCTGTTCCATCGTTACGAAGCAGTACTGCTCATCGTTCCAATTGGCGCTTTCAAGTCCCCATAGTGCACACAGAGGTTCTCCTGGAAATAAAGTATGATGTTATTGAACTGTAGTAAGGCGCGCACCTCTTATCCGCGATTTGAAGTGTGTATTTTTTTTCACTCTCTGCGAATGCGAGAGGGAAAACGAGTTCTTTTGTTTAGACTGCATATTTGATATTTAAATTTTCTTGGTCATATTACCCGCTACAGAACATACACAGAACCTAATAGTCTATCCGAAAAGTATTTACCGTCGTATTGTCACACATACTGGAACTATTTCATTAAAAACGCTGTGGTAACTTAGCAGGCTAAAATTTTAGATCACTGTTTCACCTCACCGCTTGCACCGAGTACGCTCTGGTGGCTTTTAAACAAAAAAATCAGCGAAAGTTTTAATGAATGAACGTGAAGTCACAGACTAATTCTCGTCCAGTAGCAATGCGTAATAAAAAACTTGGCACTTTTGTGCTGACCTCGTATATTGTTGTTATCGCTTAAATAATGCAACACTCTCAGTTTGGTTCGTCAACACTTTAGAAAATGTGTGGACGCAAAGACAATAAATGATAAAACGCGCATTCAGTAAAAAGATGGGCTTCCTTCTTGCAATTGTATTCAGTATGGCAAGCCTTTGGCAGCCTTAAAAACGCATTAAAACTTTGTCGCAGCGGTTCGATCTGTTGACAATATATCTAAATTTCTATAGGTACCGAGGCGATTTCTCTCCAAAGTAAACATGACTATCGACTCTTGAAACGCTTATATGCACGTCAATAATATTTAGGCGCGTTCTTCCGGGATAACACATGCTAACAAACTTCTTTAGATTAAGTGAAAGAGAGCAGCTGCCCGCTACATACTTTGCACCAGATATATCGATGATTTACACAGTGTGTGTTGCAAGCTCTTTGTCGACGGCACTGCATGTTCAATTCAATAAAATCAGTGCTGATACGGTTTGAGATACTAAAGGTAAATAAGTTTTTGGAAGGCTTCATCGTTTGCATCTCAATACGGAAGCTATTAAACGCACCAAGAAATTTGATCAGGGCTAAAGCTTCGCTGCTTACCTCGTACTAAGTCGCTGATCTGCACTACTACGCATGTCGATGTAGCAGCGAGAACTAAGTAACTTTTTTGTAAAGAGAAAGGCAACTCCTCTGATTCTACAGAAGAGAAAAAAGTATCAACACGCAAGTCATATTTGTAAGCAAATAAAATTGCAACTGAAATGTTTTTCTCTAATGGCAAGGCTATTCACCACACGTTGAGCAACACTGGTGTGTATAGTGTCTTCGCGGGAAGGCTATAGATAATCTTCATAAATAACTTATTTAGGTAAAATAAAGATTCCTTCGCTGTCATAGCGACGGCATTGGCGGACGTCATGAATTGTGCGATAAGTTGAATACTTAGATGATTACCTAAATTATGCTGACTGAGTTTTTATTTTATCAGCAACGCGACTGCCTGCAATTCTAGATTGTAGCGCGCCAGCAGGGCGCCAAGACCATTTATTAGATGCAGAATAACGAAATGGTTCTCGCTAAGAGGGTAAAAAGTTTATCAGTGGTTGAAAGCTGTTAAACCAAGTTTGTCAAGCGATAGCCCCGTTTTGATTGCTTTGTTAAAGGACGAGACCACTGGTTTGCTGAGATTTTGCTTTTTCTTCGTACGTAGGCCTTCCTTGTATCTGTCGCCAAGCTCGCTGCTGCTCGCGCCGCTTGGCGTGGGTGCGCAAGTTTCAGTGCGCCCGATGGACGGACGGACGGACGGATGGATGGATGGACGGACGGACGGACGGACGGATGGATGGATGGATGGATGGATGGATGGATGGATGGATGGCCGGACGGACGGACGGACGGACGGACGGACGGATGGACGGATGGATGGATGGATGGATGGATGAATGGACGGACGGACGGACGGATATATGGATGGATGGATGGATGGATGGATGGATGGATGGATGGACGGATGGACGGACGGACGGACGGATGGATGGATGGATGGATGGATGGATGGATGGACGGACGGACGGATGGATGGATGGATGGACAGATGGACGGATGGACGGACGAACGGACGGACGGACGGACGGACGGACGGATGGATGGATGGATGGATGGATGGATGGATGGATGGATGGATAGCAGACGGCGGCGCAGTTACAGCTAGAGCGGAGGTTTATCCAACTAGCCGTCACGGAAGTTTCCGGCGCTCCCCCCCCTCGTACGACTTGACTGGTCCATAAGCTCTCTTCCTTTCTTTTAGCCCTAAGCATTCCAGCGTAATCCTGGGCCCTGCGGTGAAGAAGTAGCATCTGCTCAACGGTTACCTTTTTAAAAATAGTCACAGAGCAATTCGACTTTACTCCTTATTTAATGTTTCCATACGGCGTCTAATAATTTAATGTATTTCTATAACGACTATATGGATTCAGTACGGAGTGTAGGAAGTCGGTATGGACTTTGTGGAAAGCTCGTTTCGAAACAATCACTCCATATGACGTCATGCTGATTTTATGTAATGTATATAGAATCTTTATGCACTGTTTATTGACTCCATACACAAAACGTATGAATTTCCAGTTATTTTTCCACATCATATGGCCTCCATATTTCCATAATTCCGTACATGTGACTCGTGTGCAGCGTTACATTAGGGCTTACTGCCGAAATAATACGGCTACTTAATATGACTCGTGAATTTAAACGCTGAAGTGTAGCGGAGGTCTTCACTATATGACCGAGCATTGACATACAAAGTGTAATAATGTTCTAAAAAAATACCGGGCTTTTAATAACATTTACCGCTTTGAAGTTGAATTCTCGTCGCAGCTTTCTTGTGCTTCACGGTGAAATTTATTTTTGCTGTCCTTTAAACAAACGAGAGAACAAATAAAATTTCGCCTGTGAATACAGTCTCCACATTTAAACAGCAGTGTTGCGAAAATAGTTTTGCACAGAGCAGCTTCGAGGGTAAACACCATGCATATACAAAAGAACCATTTTCTGTATAAAAGCATACCTCCATGGAGAACTTCAATAGTTGCATGCAGCTCTGATGCCTTTGCCTAATATGGTTATTTCTTGTTCCAAAGTCCATTTCGAACCCCTTCTTGGTGGCGCTGTTTCACCTTCGCCATCACAGATACACTTAAATGTACTTTGTCTGCCTTGCCAATTTGAATCAATTAATAAATGTTTTCACACCTGATAATCCTACGATTTCTTTGAATTTGTTTTCTGAAACCTGCTTTACCTGATAAGCTATGTCGCCTTAAGTTCGAAGCTATTGTTTTGAAACACATGAAAAATATATGCGCACACTGATGGATCATACAGCGATTATCATGTAGATAATGAGCATCGTCGCGACTCAGGTTTAACTAAATTCGTTTGAATGAAACTTCGCAATAAATATTTTTCTCGAAAAGAATTCTACAGTGTGAACGATATATCGATCACTCCTACCCGCCTACTCATTTTTCTCAGGTTAGCACGATCGAATTTTTGAGCCGCACTGAACAATGAAAGTAACACCAAACTATAATCAGATGCATTAAAATAAACTCACCAAGTCCAAATCAAGCACTCCGTCTTATTGCACTTTAATTTCAGAGCACCAATTCTGCATGTTTATTGCACACTTAGAATCCTTCAATATTCGTCACAGCATCATCTGAGATTGGCATCACTTGCCTTCCGTACTCCAAATAACCAAATTCTTCACAATTGTTAACGGCAACGAAAAGAAATATTCTCAGTAACTTGACTTAATACTGCTGACTGTGAACGCAAATAATTGAACTCAAACAGCTTATATTTCAGCCAATTCTGAGTGCGTCTTTGCCATTTGAAATAAAAAAAAATTGCTGCTCTTACCACTCACAAACGATTCTCTGATTTTTTCTCCTGGTATGATATGCTTACTAATGCATATTTTTCTCCCATGTATGTTCTGCCTCGAAGTTAAACTGTTGGTTCTCAACTGAACTATATGTATTGTTTGTTAGTACCACATCCTTTTTATACACTGTTTTTTTCTTATAGTTTCAACTGTTCTACCAGTTTTCGTGGTTTGCCCGTTATCATTGTTTATGATGTTTCTTCTCTTATATCCCTACAACTTTTATAGGTTTGAATTCTTTTCAGTCAGAACCACCCTAATTCTTCATTCTCGAACAGGAGGCCAACCGGACACTCTGAACTTCGCGACGTCTTTCAGCAGCGCTAATGAGTTTTTGAATCAAATGTACGGGACCTGGAAATAAATATGGTAATAATGATAATGGCAGGGACACAATCAGCTCATATTTAATATCCTCTGCACTTAATCATCGCAGTTCTTCACGTATAAAGCCGTGTTTCCTTTATTTTAATGCTATTGGTCTGTAAACTGCCGGGCTAGACAGAAATGGCAATATATGTTATGTTTGCATTAAAAATAAATGGTTTTTTGGGGAAAGGAAATGGCGCAGTATCTGTCTCATATATCGTTGGACACCTGAACCGCGCCGTAAGGGAAGGGATAAAGGAGGGAGAGAAAGAAGAAAGGAAGAAGAGGTGCCATAGTGGAGGGCTCCGGAATAATTTCGACCACCTGGGGATCTTTAACGTGCACTGACATCGCACAGCACACGGGCGCCTTAGCGTTTTTCCTCCATAAAAACGCAGCCGCCGCGGTCGGGTTCGAACCCGGGAACTCCAGATCAGTAGTCGAGCGCCCTAACCACTGAGCCACCGCGGCGGGGCTGTTTGCATTAAAAATCAGGTATTTTCCACCACGTCATAGTTTAGGAAGTTCATAAATACGCACCTCGTAAGTGCTTTTAAGTGGCAGTTTTCAAGAGCGGCATCCTTAACTGCACATTTTGAATATAGCAGGTTATTAGCTGGAGGCTGTAAGGTTTATTGTATCCGCTTTGAGCATCTTTTTGCATGTACGTATATTTCCTGTTTCTCGTATAGCTCCCGGTCGAAAGCTCCAAACTATCAAGTACAGGGGAATCATAGGATAAGGAAATTGGAGGGAGTTTAAGCTTCGTCTTTAAGAGTGAGACGCGACAGCGTGTTGCAGCGTTGCCAAGGGGTGCTCGGAACGGAACACCATCGCCCGTTCGGCGCGACGCGTGTCCCGTAGAGCAATTTAAGGAAAGGACGCCTGTCTCACATATCTCGGTGGACACCCGAACCGGGGAGTATGGAAAGGAAAATTAAATAAAAATTGTTTTAAGGAAAGGAAATGACTCCTGTCTCACAATTCTCGCTGGACACCCATCCCGAGCTGTAAGGGAAGGAAAATCCTTGTCCCTTACGGCACGGTTCAGGTGTCCACTGAGTTGCGCCATTTTTCACTCATGGCCAAAGCCGCCGACAACACCGGCATTTCTGCGACACGAGCTGCTTAACGCTCTCGCGTTAAAATTGAGCGTCTTATTATTCATTTTTTATGTATATTCACACGAAAGCGCAAGTTTCAGTGTGCTCTTCCGCAAAGGCTCAGGTCTCATTTCTTGCGCTTAGCTGGACCATCCATAACAAACACCTAATATATGTCGGCATATGGTGTCAACAAACATAACCTAAGATGTCTTTTCAGCTATGCAGTTGCAAATAAATAGCCTTAGGGCTTTTGCTATGAACTGAAGTAGAAAATATAATACTATGCTCCTTCTTGAAATTGTGCAGCTGAAAGGAAACTCCGATAGCACCTACTTGATTTTGTTGCCAATCACATTTTTGTGGAACCCCAAACTCTCGTGAGGGAATGATGTCGACTTGTGCTCAAAGTGATGGCAAAGCACTATCATCCCACTGCGTGGATATGTGCAACTCCTCCAGAGCCAACAACAATGAGCAGGTACTTCTTTTGAGCACGAAAATGTGTATTTTTATTGCTCTATCGTCCCGATTCGTTTCAAGGTACGAACAAAGCAGCAGTCGGAAAGTACCGGTTTCCGGTCGCTTAAGAAACAGCTCATTTTTTTACACATTCACTATTTATTCCTTTCTGATAGCTAAGAATTGAACGTTTTGTAGTGATAGATAACAATCAATATACGTACTGATTCGTTGTAGAAAGTGCGCCCGCTCTGCAAAAAAGTAAAACACCGGATATATATATGACATGCGTTTCACTGTAGATATACAAAAATTTTGAACAGAAGAAACGTTTATGGGTGAGGGGATATGTTTTTATCGACAATACAACAAGATCTGCCGCAAATATAAGGAAACAAAATGTGTATTGAGAACATTTTCCAAGGAATTGCTAAGAAGCTGTTCCTAACTTACAAAGCCCTAAAAGCTACTTATAATTTAATTTTTAGTGTGGGAACTCGAATACTGTTGCAGATTTGACAGTAAGCATGAACTGATGGAACTTATTACCTGAAGCTATAGTCTCTAAACGCTTCGAAAATGTATGACACAAACAACTTGCAGGTTTTCATAAATGGCTGGAATGAATTTACGTGACAATTGTTGGCTTCATTTTGATAGGGAAGTATGGGATATATTATGTCAGAGAAATACGCCGGCAGTGTTGAAAGTTGCATGCTCTAAGCACATGGCACTTGACCAGTGAACTATTTACGTAAATGCTTGGGAGTGTGCTGACGCAGGCAATGGCGGCTTCATGGGTGGCAGAATACACGCTCTTAGATATTTACCAAATATTTCGGCAACGTTCAATGGATGACATTTGAACATCGCAGTTTAAAGTGTAGCTTCTATATTGACTTGGCCCAAAAGAAGAAAGAGGCTGAGTGTGTGGGGAGAACGATCCGACGTAAAAAGTGCATGAAATGCACAGATGTAACACAAAATTTATCAGTCTAACTTCAGCAATGCACATAATGCTTTCTCCTTGATTGCTTTACCAATCTGTCTTCGCTAAAATATCTAGGTTCTTTGTTTCCAAAAATATACGCCTAGCAAGAGAATCGTAGCTGATGTAATTCTGATCGCCTTCAGATTTACTTAAGAGTGGTTTAAATTAAGAAAGTTCCTGCCCGTGGTTTTGGTCTTTGCAAACTCAAAAAGCATCTATTGGCATCTAACCTCCACAAACAGGTTCGTGAAGTTTCGCCGGATGTAAAAAAGTTTTCAAATTATCCATATAGTTTAGTTGGTGTTTCCCGACTGAAACGCAGTTTGGGTTTCAGCCTTGTTGCTTCTTTATGAGCTGAGAAAATGATTCCGTAGCTGCCTGCTGCCGCAGTTTGCCTCACCTGCTTGCTATATATGCCACGCCTAATTATATATTGTAGGTGATAATAGATTAGGTCTTAATTTCGTTCCCACCGTTAGAGGTATGCAGCGAGGGGCGTTCCCGCGTTGCCTCTAAAACCATTTTTACCCTAACAAAATAACTTGAACTCCAATTCGACCGAACAAAAAATGTGTTTTGTAACACTATGTAACCCTTGGAACTCACAACTGCAACTACAATCAAGACTGTGGCGTATGTGTTGAAATTTCCGTATAAATGGAAGGACGACAAACACTCACTCCACATCCAAAGGCATATGACATCCAACTGTGCGCACGGCGTAATCACTGAGTGCTTCCTCAAACGTCGACTGCATGTACTGGCACCTGGACATGACCCACGCAGCTTCAGAAATTAACACTAATACAATTTTTATCCGACTTTGAAGAACCTGTAAAAGGAAAACAGGATTGCTGAGTTATAGTCATATTGAATGTTAATTAAGCGGTTATAACAAGCCGGTAAACCATCGCCGGCTAGTATGCCTTCATTGATCTCTTCTAAGTAACCCTGATTTCTGTGGTTAACTGTGCGCCGCTTCATTAACGACAGTTTAATGGAAAATACGATAGGAAAAAATTTGCCCATTATTTGCCTAAGAAAGGTTTTCTACATAATGAAAGCTGGAAGCAACGAAGCAAAAAATCTTTATTGCGATATCATTTAAGTGCACATAACAATAAACATTCGCTGCCGTCTGTCACGAAATTCCTGACTGGTCGACCGAGTGATCAAGTCACAGGGTCATGTTACATGCGGAGAGCTGAACGGTAGACGGGTTGTGCCACGACCGAAGACCACGTGATAAGACCGACTTTGCAGGTGCACTGGCAGTTGGCGCATGTGCTTGTTACGTGACATGGCATCGCCTAGCGACTCATGCAAAAGGACAACCCAAAGCAAGCACTTAAACGCCGTTAGTGGGATTCAACCCCAAAGCGGCGCGAACCGATCAGCTTCGCTAGATGTTTCATCCGATCACTACGCCATAATTTTTCATATCTGGCTTCAGCGATGGTGTAGTGGTCTTGAAGTGCGAAATGAGACCACGCGCCATTGCTACCGCCTAACCTTTCCGTGTGTAAACTGATAGGAAAGATGGAAGGAAGGCCTCAGACGTTGCTGGCACATACCCACTACGGGGGAGTGGCCAAGACATAGGCGGTTAATTGCTGAATACAGGGAAGTTTTGACGGGAAAAGGAGTGGTATTAGGATGTAGTCTGATAGATTGGAAGACGGAAGGAGAGGGGTCCTGTTAACTTGTAGATCGAGGACGGGATACTGGCTTAATGTGCATAACAGTATACAATGCCTGTAATGTTTAAATGTCGTACTGACTGAGAGCGGGAAAAAGAAATTAGAATGGGAGTCGCTGCGTTTCTTGAAAAAAATTTTGCACAGCACAGCGCACACTCCTCTCGCTTCGCCCAAGCAACGAAGCGCCAATGGAAAGAACAACCGCGGAAGACACAGGCAAGCCCCGTTGATGAAATGGAATTTGCAAAAGACGCTTCCTCAAATGAGAAAAGCGGCGGCAGAACAGCAGGAAGTGATCTATTTTCTCAGGTTCGGCACAAAAAGGGCACAGTGGGGAAGCCGCCAGGCCAGATCTGTGAAGATAGAAATTTAGAAGGGGAACCCGGCAGCGCAAACGCGTGAAAGAGACCTCTAGTCTGCCCGAGGGCCAGTCTTTGCTACTCCAAGGATGATGAAGATGCTGATATTCGGGAGATGATGTAAGAGCCGAGGCAGCAAATTCCTGAAATAATGTGTAGCTGCGAAACCTCACCGCAGCTGTATATGCACACGTTGGCAGGACAGCAAGAATTGGGCCGCAGAGAGAGGCTCTTGCTAAGGAATCTGCAACTTCATTTAAGTGAAAGCCCATGTGACCTGGTACCCAAAGCAACCTTACCGAATTTAGATGGAGCGGTATCAGGAACTTGAAGAGGCGTAATGCCCGAGACTCAGTGGGTGAGGATAATGAAGAGCAAAGGGACAGAGAGTCTGTCATAACCATGACCTAGGAAACGGTAGTTTCTAATTTTCGTAAGGCTAAGATTTCTGCTAATAACTCAGCCAGAAAAATTGGAGTGAAGTCAGGAAGACGGAGAGAAAAAGTTCAATCCAGTGAAGGCGAAAATATTCCCACACCTGCCTTTTCGCGATCCTGCGAGGCATCGGTAGCAATAAGAACATGAGAGGGAAAGGACCTCAGGTGTTCCTGCAACAAACGCAGAAGCGTGAAGGGCTGCAGCTTTGCATTCGATGGGAAAATGTCATCGAACTAAAATCTGGACAGATGATGAGTTGTTATACAAATGACGGACATCTGTGAAATGAATATTTATGGGATCAAGGAGGGACTGCACGTAACATATCTGCGGAGTATGAAAACTAGACCAGGCGGCACAAAAAAAAGCGTAAGGTTGACTAAGAAATCTTATACTGGAAGCGTGAAGAGGTGATTCGCACAATTTTAAAAATGTTTGAACTGTTAAAAGACGAAACCTAGCTGATAACGATGGGATTCGCGCCTCAAGGTGCAGAACAGCATTGGCGACATATTTTTGAAGCCCCAGACAAAGGCGCAACGCCTCACGCTCCAACACCGTGAGGCGAAATTTATAGGAGGGCGAACTTTATAGGAGAATAAAACACACCCAAACTCCAAAATTGGGCGGACGTACATTTTACAAATCATCAGAAATGTATGCCTTCTCATGCCTGACCTAGCACTACAAAGCCTGCGTAGGATGCCAATGGCCCGAACTCATTTTGCAGAAACTTGCTTAATGTGTTGCCGCTAGGATTCAGTAGAGCCGTATATTACTGCGAGATACTTCATCGTCTGAACTTAAGGTATTATGTTATTTCTATACAGCAGGCAGATATTTACAGGAACAGAAACCGGAAATACTAACAATGCGCATTTCTTCACGATGAGGGAAAGATGGATTCTTCCTAACCAGTTGTCAAGAACATTGAGGTAATTTTGCAGGGTTCGATAAAGAGTGTGAATGTGACCTGCTGATGCAAAAAATGCAAAATCGTCGGCGTACACTTAAGTTTTCACATTTTGAATATATGGAATTGACCTTAGAAAAATGTTAAAAAGAACTGGCGAGAGAACTTATCCTTGCGGTACACCTCTTGTCTGTGGAAATCTCTTGAGGAAACACCATTTTGGCAGCAGTAAATTTCTCTATTTTCCAAAAAAAAAACGAAATCCAGGCTACAAAACAGCTTGGGAAGTTCAGTTCCTGTAATCTTAAATTACAGTAACAGAGTCGAGTGCTCAACGCTGTAGTATGCTTTACTGACATCCAAGGTGACAAGCACAGCAAACTGTTTTCTATGGCGAGCTAATTTGATACGGCTCTCTAGGTCAGTATGAGCATACCAAATTGAACAGCCCGGCCTGAAAACAATTTGACATGGATTCAAGAGAGCATTTTCCGAAATGAATGACATGACACGGCTGAGAACCCTTTTCACCAATTTCACTAGGTTCGATGGTAATGAAATAGGGCGTATGTTGTCTAAAGTTAAGCCCTCCCCTTGCTTTTTAAGCAATGGAACTATTTCTCCAAGACGCCACTCATGCGGTATCCAAGGACCTTTAATAGAATGGTTAACTAGAGCCAACAGATTTGCAGGATATTCATCGAACAAAATTTTGATCATAGACGAAGGGACCTTATCGGGGCCAGGAGCAGCTGGGGATAAGCGCAGAAAAATTTGCGACAGTTCAGGCATAGAGACAGGCATTTGAGGTGCATGTGAATTTAGCAGAACAGTAGAGCAGTTGTAAAGCGATGCTCTAGGCCACCCGCAATATCCTCTAAGGCTTTTGCGATGTCAGCAGGGGACTGAAAGAGGGATTCAATGTTGGCAGCCGGTGTAAGCGTCTTGTAGCGCCTCGTGAAATTGAACAAAGCTCGTTTATTTCGTGATTGTGGAAGGAAATCATAATGACTTGTATTATACTCTTTTGCACGGTAGACAATTTCTTCCAAGCTGCTTTTCGTCATCTATAAGCACGCGTGCACTCGGCATTCCACCAATTGTTCGCGATTGCACCCTTGGTTCCCTTAACCAAAAATTCAGACTTTTTGCCTTGCATGGTCCAGTACTGAACATAGATGTGCAGCCTTGCTTTCGGCACAAGTCTGTGCGCAAGGGCCGGAAGTGAGTTGGAGGACTGATTTTAGCGTGCCTTTAAAGCAACTGTAATTTATTACCGTGCGCTGATGTCGCTAAGAAGAGTTAATTTACACGCAAACTTGAAACTAATCGGTAGATGATCACTGTTTGTTGGACAGTCAACAGGCGCCCAAGACATAACAGAGACTCCTTGGGAGGAAAAAGTTAAATCCAAGGCAGAGCGGCATTGACTCCGAACAAACGTAGGGAATCCGGAATTGTTGCAGATCAAGTTGTTTTCAGAAGCCCAATCAAATAGTCTAGAACGAAAGCTGTCTGTTTTAAACCCCCACGTCACATGGTGCGAATTGAAGTCTCCAAGTAATAGAACCTGAGATCGGCTACTAGACATGAGTGAGTCAAGGGGCCGAGTGTCACGCACAAGAGACGGGAAATATGCGTTAGCTACCGTAAAAGGCTGTTGACGTGGGACACTGAGGTCAACCGCAAGGATTTCATATTCATTGTCCACATATTGGAAAGAAATGCATGCCCTGTGGCAAAACTTTGTAGATATGAGTACTACAACCCTCCCTCTCGTGATGACCGCTCAAGCCGGAACGGACGGTAATCCTAGAGATGATAATTGAAATTTGTAGTTAGCCATGTTTCATGTAAAGCAACTAGATCTGGTAGAAGCTGATTGCATAGGCAACTTAAATCTGCTGAAACTTATAGTCTCTCGCACTGTTCTTTGGGGGTCGTCGTCTTTATCAAGTTCCATTCTGGCGAAGTAGCGCCCAAAACAAAGAGCAGGCGGGAAAACTCGCAGAGAAAGCAGGTTTTAGACTGAATTTGCTCCTCCACTATGCATGAAGTCAAAGAAAAATAATGCAAAGCTGAACTCCACGACGACGCACGCAGTGCATGAAAATTGTGTGCTGCATAATTGAAGACGCGACAAAACTCAACAAACAATATCGTGTGCACGTGGTCGAAAACTGTACGGTTTGTCCTGATCCGCTGGTGCAGCTGTGCGACTGGCGAGAATGGGCTGAGAGACAGACTACTTTGCAGTAGTAGCAAGACAGTTCACGAAAGAACTCTCACACACACACGAACTGAAGGTATTAGCTTATGCAGATGACCTCGCGATTTTTTTGGCTGATAAGCCAAGCATCGATGAGGATATTCCTTTAACGGAGGACTTTGGTTGAGTGTTGAGAGCTCAGATTAATCGTTCTAAAGCCCGTGTCCCACAGCGGAAACACAACAGTGATACCAACCAAACACACTCGCTAGCGAGCTGTCAACAAGTCGCCTAACCAACGCGTTCCACAACTTCTTGTCACACTGCACGAATGGCAGAGAAACAAGACAGGTGGTTGCGGTGTTGCCTCGGTATGACGGCTTTTGTGAACCAGAACAATAAACAAACAGCGTTCGTGGACCCGGTTTGCCCTGTTCGCGGGCCTGGCGAATTTCTTCGAGGGACCACACAGACGAAAGCAAGTATTTTGCGGTGATACATAGGTTTTTGTAATTCGTGGTTGGAAACGTCGTTTGCAGAGTGCAAAAAAGACCGTTTCTTTATGTCGCAATGCTATGTGTCCTGGTACGGCATTTTGCGGGCGGGCGCATACAAATAGGAAGGCGGCCGTGGCCACCGTCGGCTGGCGGATGCAACTGCCGTGGAAAAGCAAGTTTCCTACGATCCCCGTCGCATTCTTGTGACTAAACGTGCACTCCCGACGAACGTGGTAATGTAGGGAGCCAAAAAGAATGCCTTGTTAAGAGGCTGCCTCGGCCACCAGCTGCAGCACTTTCTTGACGGGGCTGTGTGCGAGATCCACTCGCGCAGGAGCCAGCGTACGAGTGCGCCAGTCGCTCGCGTGAACATGCCGCCGTCGTTCTCGGGCCGCGGAGAAAGCGACCCGATCGCGATGTTGGAAGACAGGTGCTTTCTATGGGATATAACACACCCAAAATATCAACGAAACGATGTGATCTGAAAGAATTTGGTTTCAAGAGACCGCTGCAAAAAAAACAACAACTTGGGACCGGATTTCACAGGTGAGCGCGAGTTACCTGTCCTATTTTTGAACTCGAGATGAACAACAAAGCAGCGGTGCAGTTTCTTTTTTTTTTGAAATAGCAATTAGAATAATTTTATTGGGTCCCAGTTGATTGCAAGAATGATGCATATAAATACACATTTTTAAGACTTTCTCAGAGAGGAACATACTCGACGACTCTGCCGAGATTCTGGTCGGATTTCGAGTAATGTGTACTTATGGTGATACGGACCTCTGCTGGATTCCCGGAGGCAGCGATGGCGTAGAAGTAGAGCGTCCGCCTCGCGTGCAAGAGGACCGGGGCTCAAATCCTGGTGCCAACGCAATTCTCCCCTTGTTTGAAAAAAATATCCCCGTGTCGTTGGAATTGCATAACGAGCCCTGGGGTGCGGCCTGATGTCGGTGATCAGAACCGAAAAGGCCCTTCCTCACCAGAACAGGACTTGCCCACCTTGATGTAGTACTTGGCCACAACCTTCCATGAACAAACCAATTAAACGTCGGCCTTCTGTCCCCAGCGGCTGCGGAGCAACTGACCAAGGTAGCGGTCAGACCTGTGACGCAGCGGAGGGTGCTAAGAATTTCTGGCTCCGGACAGGCCGTCATTGGAAATTGAACCTTGCAACGTTTAACGGCAGAACTTAACCTAGCGAGGCTAGTACAGCAGTGGTGTTCGAGAAACTAGTGGGAATTAAATGGAATGTGATAGAGCTTAGCGAAATTAGGAGGACAAGTTAGCGAATACAGTACTGAAGGACGGACACATACTGTGCTATTGCAGATTAGGGGATAGAGGAGAGCTAGGTGTGGGATTCCTCATTAACAAGGATATAGCTGGCAACGTAGAGGAGCTCTATAGTACTAACGAGAGGGTAGCAGCAATTGTAGTTAGGCTGAATAGGAGGTACAAGCTGAAAGTGGTGCACGCCATGATGACCAGACCGTTGAAAGTTTCTATGAGAACTTAGAATCGGCAATGACTAAAGTAAAATCACAGTGCACTGTACTGATGGGCGACCACAATGCGAGGGTGGGCAAGAAGCAGGCTGACGACCACGCGGTAGGTGACTATTGAGTAGATTATAGGAATAGCAGGGGAGAGTTATTAGTCGTACTCGCAGATAGGAGTAATTTCCGGATCATGAATAATTTCTTCCGCAAACGAGAGAACAGGAAGTGGACCTGGGAAAGCCCCAATGGTAAGACTAAAAATAAAATCGACTTCATACTATGCGCTCAACCCGGCATCGTTCAGGATGTGATCGTCCACAGAAAGGTGTGCTGTAGCGACCACAGAATGGTAAGGTCTCGAGTAAGCTTACACTTGAATAGGGAACGAATGAAGCTAGTAGAGGAAGTCCATTAAAGAGTTAGCCGTAAGAGGGAAAGCACTGGAATTTAGGATAGCGCTGCAAAACAGATATTCGGCTTTAAATGAGGAAGACAATTTTGATGTTCATAGAGTGGACGATAATCTGACAGCCACATTACAGAGTGCGCAGTATAATTAGGTGGTAGGACAGTTCGACAGGATACCGAAAAGCTATCTATGGTGACGAAATATCTGATTTAGAAACGCCAAAGCATGAAGGCGTCTAACCCTACCGCCAGAATAGAACTGACAGAGCTATCGAAGTTAATAATTAAGCGCAAGGTGGCCGACATAAGGAAGTTAAGTATGGTGAGAATAGAGCATGCTCTAAAGGACAGAGGTAGCCTAAAAGCGGTGAAGAGGAAACTAGGCAAAGGTAAAAAGCAGATGTATGCGTTAAGAGACAAGCAGGGCATTGTCATTAGCAATATGGATAAGATAGTTAACGTGGCCGAAGAGTTCTACACAAATCTGTACAGTAGCCAATGTAATCAGAGCGCTAATGAGAAAGACAGTAGTGCACAGCAATGCGTCATCCCGCCAGTAACGAAAGAGGAAGTAAAGAAAGCCTTAGGAGCAGTGGAAAGGGGAAAAGCAGCTAGGGAGGGTCAGGTAACAGCAGATCTGTTGAAGGATGGAGGGGACATCGTGCTAGAAAAACTAGCCACCCTGTATACGCAATGCCTTATGGCCTCTACCGTACCAGAAGCTTGAAAGAATGCAAGCACTATCTTAATCCATAAGAAGGGAGACGCCAAGGGCTTGAAAAATTACAGACCGATCAGCTTATTATCCATTGCCTAAAAAGTATTTACTTAGATTATCGCTAATAGAGTCATGGCAACCTTAAACTTTAATCAACCAAATGATCAGGCAGGCGTCCGCAAAGAATATTGCCCAATAGATCATATTCACACTATCAATCAGGCGATAGAGAAATGCGCAGAATATAACCAACCTCTCATATAGGCTTCATTGATTACGAGAAAGCATTCGACTCAGTGGAAAACTCAGCAGTCATACAGGTATTGCATAATGAGGAGGTAGAAGAGCCTTATTTCAAAATACTGGAAGATATAAATAGCAACTGAACAGCTACTATAGTCCTCCATAAAGTCAGCAATAATATTTCAATAAGGATGGGCGTCAGGCAAGGAGACACGATCTCGCCAATGCTTTTCACCGCCTGTTTACAGGAGGTATTCCGAGGCATGAATTGGGAACAGTTGGGAATAAGAGTAAATGGAGAATACCTAAATAATCTGCGATTCGCTGATGACATTGCCTTGCTGAGTCACCCAGGAGGTGAACTGCAAATCATGATCAATGAGTTAGACACGCAGGGCACAACGCTGGTTCTAAAAATTAACATGCAGAAAACCAAGGTAATGTTCAACATTCTACCAAAGTAACAGCAGTTCACAATTGGCAGCGAGCGCCTGTAAATTGTAAACGAATACGTCCACTTAAGGCAGGTAGTGACAGCTGACCCGGATCATGAGAAGGAAATAACTAGAAGGATAAGAATGGGGTGTAGAGCATATGGCAGGTTCTCCCAGATCATGAGTGGCATTATGCCGATTTCCCTCAAGAGAAAAGTGTACAACAGCTGTACCTCACCGCTACTCACTCAAGGGCAGAAACGTGGAGGCTAACGAAAAGTGTTCAGCTTAAGTTAAGAACAACGCAGCGAGCCATGGAAAAAAATGATAGTTGGAACGTTAAGAGACCGGAAGCGGGCAGAGTGGGTGAGGGAACAAACGCGGGTTAATTCCAACCTAATCGAAATCAAGAGGCAAGGAGTGTGCTTGTGCAGGGCATGTAATGCGAAGTAAAGATAACCGCATGTCCTTAAGGGTAACGAAGTAGATACCAAGAGGAAGTAAGCGTAGCAGGTGGCGGCAGAAGGTTAGGTGGGCGGATGAGATTAAGTTTGCAGGCAAAGGGTGGATTCAGCTGGCAAAGGACAGGGTTCATTAGGGAGACATGGGAGAGGCCTTTGCTCTGCAGTAGGTGTAGTAAGGCGGATGATGGTGATGATGATGATGATGATGGGTCCTATTATTGTACTTCAATAGGGCAGAAATCTGGTCGGCGTGAAAATGCATTGCGGTACCGCAGCGTAAAATACAAGATGCGTAGAAATAGCCACAGGACACAGAAGTAGCCACGTGAAGCCCGCGTTTCATTCTCTCGCATAAAGTTTTCGGATGCGCCTTGCTTAGGCACCCTTTGCAGTCAGTCCATTTTTTATTTGGAGCGCGTTTTCTTGTCGGTGGCGGCTAGTCGTCCGACTCAGAATCGACTACGCAGTATAGCGGCAAGCCTGCTGCTTAGCACCCGTGCACGAAAAGAGTTCTTCCGATATTCTGCAAAACCCCCATTATCTACGGCAGCGCAAGGCGTCCCCAGTTTCCGCAGCTGTGCACACGCAGCAATAGCTCACGGAGGAGTGCGCGCGACCAAGAGCAAAGAAGCCGCGGGGAGCGCGACGAAACTGGTTTTTCTCCTGTGACAGAGTTTCGGAACAAGTGGCGCAACTTTTGTGAGGGATTCGTCTTTTGAATCTATGTGGCGTGATAACATATTCCGGCCTTTAAGTGCTGGCGGTTTGGTTCTCTCCACCTCTATGTCCGGTAGATAGTTTCTGATTTCATGGCTTTCCTTGACATTATACACCAAACGGTGCGCACATTCTTGGAAGTAAATTTAGTTCATCTTTTACCGAACCTGATGTCACCTTCTTAACGTTTCTGATCGCCCATGTTTGGGGGGCTTCATGCATGAGGTGTACTTGACTTTTCGTTTCTTCTCTGAGTTCCTGTTTTCAGTGTCAAGGAATGGGTTGCTCAAGGATGTAATTTGTATGCTGTTTCCACCGCCCATGTACTGTTGAATGTATATTGGTTTACTGGCACATGACGTACTCAACGTAAAATGCCCCTCTCGGCTTGTACCAAGACGTTTTTCTATAAGCTACATAGCGAGACAATGCCCCTTAAAACGTTATAACGTGGAAGGCTGAGTTGGTAAATTATCAATTGAAATAAAGCTATCGTCCGAGAAAAACGAAAAACCAAGAACAACACGCACTACGAGGATGATGCTCGGCTGCATCGTCCTCGACACGTGGTATATTTTACTTCTTGGTCTTCGTTTTTCTTTGCTACAGTTTTTAACTGCCCGTTACACATAGTTAGAAAAAAGCTAATTTTTGTGTCCACGGTAAATGGTCGCCTTTGTCATGCTAAGGACCGATTGAGCACTCTTTCATCGATTGCAAAGAAGCGATGCGGTTTCTGCATATCTCGAACGGACATTAAAAAAAGAGTTAATTTGACACTTATTTTTGTGCGGTATCTCACTGCACTGCAATTTGTTGGTGAACCTTTAGACATGTTCTTTCTGATTGGACTACACAGCCTATGGAAAAGGCGCATGATGGACCGCCGTAGTGAATTTTTTGTTGTCTATAAAAGACCCCTTAAAGAGAATGATTGTTCATCGAAAAGAATTATACGCCCAGGCTGAAGTTCAACCAGAGTGGCAACCACCTCAAGTGCTGCGGTTTTCATTGCCCTCTTTCTAGTGAACCGTTGCGTAGGGGTGTCGATTTATGTTGTAGCAGTGATGCGGTCTGTGTGGCGTCTTTATTCGTTGTTAGTTGTTTCATCATCATCGTCATCATAATCAGTCTGACTACATCCGCTGCAGGGCAAAGACCTCCCGCATGTCTCTACAATTAACCTTATCCTTAGCAGGCTGCGCCCACCCTATGACTGCAAACTTCCTAATCTCATCCGCCCACCTAACCTTCTGCCGCCGCCTGCTACGCTTGCCTTCTTTTAGAATCCACTCCGTTGCCCTTAAGGACCAGCCGTTATTTGCCTTCGCAGTACATGCGCTGCCAAAGCCCATTTCTTCCTTTTAATTTCAACGAGATTGTCATTAACACGCGTTTGTTCCCTCACTCACTGTTCCCGCTTCCGGTCTGTTAAAGTTATTGTAATAATTGTTCTTTCCATAGCTCGCTGTCTTGACCTTCATTAAAGCTAAAACCTTTTCGTTAGCATTCATGTTTCTGACTCGTAGAATAGTATCGGTAACATACAGCTGTTGTACACTTTTCTCATGTTTAGTTAGTTGTTAGGTTAATTGTTTAGTTTCGTCGTATTTTTCATTGTGTTGATTTTCGGTTATTTTCTTCATGGTTTATACATAGTTCATGTAAATAGAATGTTGCTTTACTGTAATAAATACCACGATTAAAAAAAACTGCGATAGCCTAGTGATCTCGCACAGCCGCCTTTGAAACTGGCCTGTCTACGCCACCGCGGTTTCAACAGCCCTTCGTGGATGTTGATGTGATTTCTCCTTTGACCTCTTTTTCTTTATGTTCCCGAGGTGAATATACAAGACGCGATTTTGCTAGGCTCTGACCTTCTGCATTAGTGCTTCCGCTCTAAAAGCGCATTGAGCTTAAAGAGTTCATCGCATCTGAGCATAACTTTTTTTTATACTACCTTATGGCCACTACACCTGACGACTATAGTTGCGCTAACTTCGTTCCAGATATTTCAAGAAAACGGTGGTTCTTTAGTGTACCATTTAGTTGCACCATTAGTTTCATTAGCTGCATGAAAATCATGCACGTTTGACAGAGTGTGAAAATTTGCAATGCATTTTCTCAAAGAGTTTGGCTTCAAAAATAACAATCCATGCCACGAAAAATATTCAAGACATGATAATGGGCAAATGTAGGTAATTTTTTCTTTTTGCTCAACAAAAAGATTATTTTGCTGCAAGCCTGTAATGATCAATGTGCAACAGATTCAAAATAAATGGCCGCCAGTATAGCGACGTACGCAGCATTGTCCATGACTGAACACTTCGCGCTACCTGTTCAGAATGAAATATTATGCTAAAGATGAGCGGCGATTGTCATAGAACCATGCGGCTAGTTTCTAACAGCTAACATATAAAAGGTGAATTTACATCATTTTTTCGTACTCGAGAGAGAGCAGAGAAGTCAACAAAATAGAGTCCTCACCTTTAAAGTAGGGGCAGACAAGTCTTTACTCCTGTACTTTGGTGGTTTTTCAGCAAATGGGAGATTAAATTTAGGATCTGTCGGGATAAAAATATGGGCAACAAAAAACAATATTGTCTCTGTTAGGTACATTCATTTTCCCACAACATGGAACTCATTTATTTATGTGACCAGCAGTGTAATCAACGCCGTCCATCATCATCATCAGCCTGACTGCGCCCACTGCAGGGCAAAGGCCTCTCCCACGACTCTCTATTTAACCTTGTCCTTTGCCAGCTGCGCCCACCCTATGCCCGCAAATTTCATAATCTCATCTGCCCGCCTAACCTTCTGCCGCCCCCTGCTGCACTTGCCTTCTCTTGGAATCCACTCCGTTTTGGCTAATCTGAAGTTCAAGTCATTGGAACAGCCACAGTTCAGCCACGTCACAGGTAGTTCCCCACTATGATGGAGTTTTGAACAGTCTAGCTTTAATATAAAAACATTTTGGCATGCCACTTTAGGCACCATAATTAAATAATTAAAAATCATAGTTATAAAGGTCTCATTTTATGGCTGACAACAAGTTTTTGGTACTACAGGCTTTTTCTTCCTGTTATAATTGCTGCACAATGGGAAAATATAAATTGGGATCAGAAAATGCTTTTACAGCATGCTCTGTTTCGCCATGTAGTGTCAGCCGTGTCAGCCACGCCTTTTCATCACCCTTCACGTCTTGCTTGATATCATACTTCTTGTATCTTGCAAATAGTGTTGAATGTTTTTCGAGCAATTCATTCAAACCCAAAGCCTGACACTCGAGTATCGATACTCTAAACTTAAGATTTGCCATTCAAGCAGCCTAGCTACTTGTAATCTTACCTTCCATGGGCGTGATGGCATGTTCCATACCTTCTTCTTTAAAATGTTGATTGACGGCCCTCTGTCATCTTTCTTAGATTTCAAAGCAGGCATGGTGTAGAAAATACACGCTTCCGTGCGCACGCGACATTTTTGCTATTTTGTCTAAAATAGCGATACATGCTCCCTGTACTTACCCTTTGAAGAAAAATTAATCGACATCACGAACATTTCTCACTACTGTACTATATTACGAGTACATACATGCAACGCCATGCAGAGACTTCTGAACGTCCTCTGATTATAACTTTTCTTTGGGCGACTTAACTTCTGTATATTTTACCAGCGTTGTCATGATCAGCCTGACTACGCCCACTACAGGGCAAACCCCGTAAAATATCTCTCCAATTAACCCTGTTCTTTGCAAGCTGCAGACACCGCATTCCGGCAGGCTTAATCTCATGCGCCCACCTTACTTTCTGCCGCCCCCTGCTGCGCATGCCTTGTCTTGGAATCCACGCCGTCACCCTTAAGGGTCGGCAGTTATCTTGTCTTCGCATTACATGTCTTTCCCAAGCCCATCTCTTGCTCATTATTAGCAACAGAACGTCATTAATCCGCCTTTGTTCCTTCACCCACTCTGCCCGCTTCCGGTCACTTAACGTTTACCATGGTAGTGGGGCTTGATTTCTGCCGGATTTTATGTCCATCTCCGAGCTTTTCTGAATTGCGTTTTTAAGTTACCTATTTTTAGAAGCGTGCAAAAATTTGTGACGTTGCCCTCTGTGGCGCTACTATGCAGCGGATGTTTCCGAAAGCCGTTTTAGAAGCACATGACTTTTGGACAAACAAAAAATCACGACCACCTATATAAAAAAACTCACTTCAAACCAAGCACCTATAATTTTCTAGAAAAGTTATTGGTAAATAGAAACGCAATAAACTGTGCTTCCTGGAAGAAAACTGCCGGCACCTCAGAAGTTATATTGCGATAAACTATAATTCCTTCATTTACCGCGTCGCCACTTGCACTTCCGTTTTTTGAAGGAATATTCATTTTGCACGAATATTCGCACAACTATTGAATTTGCACGCAAATATTTGATTCGAATTTGATTCGGCGCTTTTACTATACGATTCTTATTCGATTAAAATTTCAGTTGTCTATATATAGTTGATTCGGCGGCAAAGCTAGCCTATTTGTATTCGATTCGGTGTCCAATAAGCACTATTCACACATCACTACATATAATGATGAGAAACTTCATTTTGTTTTAGTTAAAGCGTCAAACATAGAATAAGGGTTGATGACTAGCGTGTTCCGATTGCTAAATGTTGTGCGGTGTGTGTTTTGTAGACAAGACATCATACAACAAGAAAGCAATTGTCAGGCTACCAAACTTACCGTAGTCGCGCATATCGTAGCAGTAGCACTCCTTCGGGTCATCTGGAGGGCAGAACCCACCTCTGTGCCCCAGCGAGGTGCAATACATATCGCAGAACCCAGGGTCGGTGCAGCTTGTATGTCCTGAAAATCAATTTTCTTAAAGAAAAATTGTCGCCTAATCTTCTTTGTTTGCTGTTACTGTCTCCTACTGCACCTTCTACGTCCTGTAGTGACTTCGTCCACAATGCAATACCGAAGTTCTTTGATCTACTAAGCTTTCAAATGACCGTGGTAATTATTCCCGTTTGTAGAACGTATTTTCGTGTAGAATAAATGTTTGGAAAATTCAGCACGAAGAAGACAAACTCGAAAGCAAGAGTACACACTTCACCTTCCTTGACTTCTACGCGCTGAGTTTTCCAAATATGCATCCTCTCCAGCTCGCCTAGTTCAGGATCGTGATACTCGCATGGAAAGAGTTGAGCAAAGAGCAATACAAGCGGGATTGAAATTAAATATTCGCGCTGTTATATTGCTAGCCAAACTACGGTAGTGGTGACAAAACAGTACTTTCGAACTTATTCGGCTGATTAGTAATGAAGAATAAGTGCATGTCGTGAACGTTGGGAATAAGCAACTTTATAAACCAACATCCTGTGGATAATTAAAGAAGTTTCGTGCATTTGACAATGTCCAACGCCTTACAAAAAATACTCCAATAAAAAATTGAAAATTTGGAAGTCGTGCTATAAGATATCAGAAGACTAAAAAAAGATTGAGATGTAGAGTAAAATTCCGCATAATTGATGGCAGTCATGTTACTGTAGCAACTCAATTTTTTGTAGGTAAATATTTACGCGAAAGCTTTCTTTAATGAGTTGTTAGTGTTAAATATATTTGCTGAAACGGCGCGCAATTTTAAGTTTTGTCAGGTTTCCCGAGAACTTTAAAGGGAAATGACGTTATTGCAAACATAAACCTTCAAAACTTCGGACACGCACGCACAAGCGATCTTTCCAGAAATCAACAATGCTAAACGAATGATACATATTCAGATGAAACATCTGTGCCGCAAGGATTATATGCAAACTCGGGAGAAAATCTGCTGTAATGCTATGCCCGGATAAACGTTTTGATTTATTGAATAAAGCACAAATATTCAATAGCCTTTAAAGTAATAATTAATGTTTAGATGCAAAATAGAAGTGACTTATATGACATGAAGTCGACTGCCACTACTGAAATCAAATGCTGGTTTCAAAAGTACGTTCCGAAAACATGCACAACACGGCAGTGAAGGTTTGGTCCTCAAAGTTGTTGTACAATAAGTATACGATTGCTTAGAACATTTGTATGAACTGTGTAACGTACTATGGTTGTAAATATTTAAACGAAGAAAGTAAAAAAAATCCCTTTTCTAGACTCTTTTTCACTGAGTAAGCAGCACCTTTCATGTTATTTGTTCCTGTCTGGTTAATCTGCGTTTTTGGTACATATAGCATTTCAATGTGCTGCAAGCAATTCCTGAAATATCATTAAAATAAATTGCTGCTGTCAGCTAACTGACCAATTATCATACACTAAGGAAGTCTCAAAACCATCTAAGCCACCTCGACATACTGTTCAAGAGAATTTACCTTACAGGAGACAAAAACGCACTACTGTCGTGCTTGCCATAGAGCAAGAGGTGGTGAAAACCGAGGCACTATCCATACGGCGCAGGTCACAGGAAAAATCATGTACGTATCATTACACAGAACGTCAGCATTGAGCATTTACGTTGGAGATTTAGCTGCGTATCGTGCCCTTGTGCATTGCACATGTAACTCTTTGCAAAAATTATTCGGGCTTTGAAAAGTTAATATTGAAATAGGTTTCCTCGTGCAATACACTTTGTGTGGAAATTTCCATGTGATTATGTTGGCATCTCATTGAAGGTTGAAATATTTTTCAAGCAATGAGTGCTGAAATTTAGCGCGAATTATCCACAGGAAGGTGTTAAACTAATATTTCACTTTCGATCTGATTTTTCTAACCGCTCTCTGTTAATGCCCTTAGAAAGCTCCAGCCTGAAAGAAAGAAACGCACTGCTGCATTCTGCAAAATGGTCGTATCACTTCCGACTTACCAGAACTTTGTGGACTGTAGTCGTAGTCTTTAATCAATTCCCTTAAGTCTGAAAAAAAGTAAGAGCAGCACAATTAGGTTACACTGTCTTCCCGGCACGGGCGTCAGGGGCTGAACATATTTGTCTTCAGGTTTCTAAGAGCGATATAACTTTTTGAAAGAGCAGATTTAGCGTTGCTAATATTTTATTTCAAAAAGTGTTCTGCAGCCATTTTTTGAGAACATTTCTTTTGGCATACCGCCACTGACCTTCACAGTTCACACTGCTCCAAATATAGGCTCCTGCAAAATTTCGCTCCATGAAGAGTTATGTTGAAAAAGCTATAACGGTTGAAATAGTCACCAAATAATTAAGTCTAGTAACCAGCGCAAGCTCACGTTAAAAAATGGTGCGATAACTATACTGTTTCGCGACGAATGCATTATTCAATTGATGCTCTATGAGGGTTTAATGACCCAAAGCAACTCAGTCTATGAGCGACGCCGTAGTAAAGGTCTCAGAAAATTTCGACCACGTGGGGTTCTTTAACGTGCACTGACATCGCACAGCACACGGGCCTCTAGAATTTCGCCTCCATCGAAATTCGACCGCCGCGGCCGGGATCGAACCCACGGCTTTTGGGTCAGCAACCGAGCGCCATAACCACTCAGCCACCAAGGCGGCATTAATCAATAGAAGTTATGAACGTGATACCGGAGTCGCTCTCTGCTGACTGAGCTAGACCGCTATTGAGCGTCACATGACGGAGAGGGTCGTTTTGTAGCGCAGCTTAACTTTGAACGGGGCTAACACGGATGCAAAGCACGGTACCAGTCTCAAAATTAGACTTCCTGAGGTATCAATATGTCTCCTGTGGCAAAGCAGTAACGATGTCGGCGAACATCAGAAGACCAGTGAATGATGTTCGCATGTAAAATGTTAACTGAGCTTGGATAGTTAACATTTTAACTTGCAATGAGCATGTTCTTGATCGTTGTTACAACGTCCAACAACACAGCGCTGCGACAAACATTGGAACAGCTTGAGGTGTTGCTAGACTCGCGGCACCGGCTAAAGCGTTACGGCGGACATCAACTTTGCGAGCCTACGACCTCGTCAAGGTGTCGCTTAATAGAAGACCACTCCGTGTTTTTCTTTCTTTCTTCATTCAGAATTTTAGAAAGCACAGTGGCTTTAAAGCGATGATCCTATGCGACGCTTTTGCGTTGACAGAGTCGTGAAACCGCAACATTTGTGTGGTTTTGTTTTGGGTTTGGTTGGTTTTGTGTGCGGTGTGACGCAGTCAACTTCTTGCCACAGCAATCTCCGAAACACTTTTGTCCCATGCTGAAATACAAGTCATCTTTTCTTAGCCCTTCATGTGTGGCGGCTTTTTTTTCGAGCAGACGGGTAGGTATTTGAATGTACGTCGATTATAACACAAAAGCAAGGTAGATAGAATAGCCGTATCTGGAAATCTGGTGGCCCACTGTCGAACCAGCAGCGAAGGAGAACGTCGGCCGAGATACCGAGGCTGCCAAATTTATGACCAGGGGTAGATCCCGGATAAACATGGAGATTATGGCACCTTATAACATCTCAAAGCACCATGCTTCATGTGTCAGTGACCCATCTGGTTCATTAACTGCGAAAGAAATCGGATACCTGTCAAATGCATTGTAAATCTACCCTTTTCAGGCACATAGACTCTCTTTCCTGGAGTGTCATGAGTTGTTTTTTTGTATATATTGACCATTTCTTTGCATAAACTCATGAGTTGATAGTCAGCGCTGTGTGCCTCGTTCTCCTTTTCGTGATGTGGAACGTTACCTTGAACCCCCTCGTTAATCGGTATCGTATGTGGTTTCATATCTTGAGGCTGCACACAATTCCACCACCTGCTATTTGGGAAAAAAATTGCACACAAACTACATATCTTACGGGCTTATGGAACATCACCTCTATCTAAATTCGACCGCCGTGGCCCTCAGCGTTATTCTAAATAAAGTGTTTAATAGAAGTAATTACAATAAATTTTTCCTTCCCTGTCATGATTTTTTGAGGGAGTTTGGGTGTCCTTTCATGACAATGCAGAGATTTTGGTGTAGTTCTACGTGAACAGTACAGCCGTTTCGCTTTTTGCAATAAGCTTAGACAATGCAGTTTCAAAGTAGCACGTTTTGGCGCATTTTTTTTATTTTTTAATGCCAGGCTACATCGGCCTCTTGAGAGTGAACCAACCCGCCGCGGTGGCTAAGTGCTTAGGGCGCTCGGCTACTGAGCCGGAGTACCCGGGTTCGAACCCGACCACGGCGGCAGCGTTTCGATGAAGGCGAAATGCAAGATAGAGAGGGTTTATTGACTTGAAAGGCCGAGATGTTGGCCTGAAAAATATCTGGCCTGCTACTCTCCACTGGGGAACGGGAATAGGAGACAAGAGGGTCACGATGGGAGGTGATGATGATGGGAGGAGGCAGATGAAAAAGTACATAAAAAAGAAAGGAAAAACAAAAAATGCACACTTTCTAACATCACAAACGCTGAGGCAAGGTCCGTGTCGCTTAAAAAGCGTGAGGGTGCTCGCGTTGCCTGTACAGTTTTCAAACTATCTGACCAAGCGCCGAGGATCAAATCCTCCGAGAATGGCATTGTGTATACAGACTTCAAAACAGATGCAAGCATGAGTCTTTCAGGTGTATATGCTGGACACACCACTAAAACATGTTCTATAGTCTCTTGCACGCCATATGTGGTACAGTACGGGGTCTCCACTTGTCCTATTAAATGTAAGTATTTGCGCGTGAAGGCGACGTTTAAACTTAGTCTATAGATTACGCATGCTATAGGGCATGGTATTCCGCGAGGAACAGAAAAAGTCATCGCCGGATCTAGCCGTTTAAGGCGTATGTGTCGAGTGTCTGGTAGGGCTCAGTACCTAGCCATCGTGCTCCTCATTGATTCCGAAAGGAGACAAGTCGTGTCCGGTCTAGAGGACTGCACAGCTGTACGCAGGCCACTGTTGAAGGCGCTCGTTTCTTCAGCGTCGGCGGTCTCATTTCCATCGAATCCGCAGTGCCCAGGGATCCAGTAAAACACTATACGGTGGCCTTTTTCCTGAGCAAATGACCGGAGACTAATGAAATCAAGAGCCAGACCTTGGTAGGCGGTGTGGCGCAGGAAGCATCCCAAAATTTGTAGCGCAGGTTTACAGTCAGTGAAAATGCACCTCTCCTGAGGCGGTTCTCCGCAGACGTGGCGAATCGCTTCCCGAAAGCCTGTAAGCTCTGCAGCGGTTGAAGTAGACTTGTGTCCTAAAATAAATCTGCGGGTCGTCTGCTGAGCGGGGATTGCGAAAGCTGCTTTTGATGCCTTTGGTGACGCAGATCCATCTGTGTACACGTGCACACAGTTTTGGTATTCTGACCAGATGTAGGCAAGAGCAAGTTGCTTCAGTCCATTAACCGGCATCACAGATTTCTGGATTATGCTAGGGACATGCAGGTATACTGAAGGCTGCTGAGCCATCACCCATGGTGGTTGCAAGGGATGATGCGGCAGGGCATAATCTGATGGGAATTCGGATCGATGGAAGTGCAGTGCACGTGCGAAACGCAAAGGCTTCCGTGTGCTGTGCGATGTAAGTGCACGTTAAAGATTCCCAGGTGGTAGAGATTATTCCGGAAGCCTCCACCACCGCACCTCTGCCTTTCTTTCTTCTTTCACTCCCACCTTTCCTCCTTCCCTTACGGTATGGTTCGGGTGTCCACCGAGATATGCAAGACACTTACAGCGTAATTTTTTCAATGTCGGCACCCAAATTGTCCGCCAAACGTGGAAGCAAGAGTGGTGTAGTGAAGTATGTGAGGTCAGTGACTAAAAAAAATTGACTCAGAGTCGTTAGTCATAGGTCATTAACATTAGTCATTATTTAGGACACTAATTAATAGTTATATTGTAACACTTATAATGACAATAAATAATAATGTTAATAAATGATACTGATTATCGAGGATACATAGTGGTACTAATTAGTGATGGTGACTAAAGTAGCAAATTGGTGATACTATGTGGATTCATAGGGGTGTGACGCCATCACATGCGTTTTATGACGCTACGCCTACAACCAATTAGAGTAGAGCAAAAATGGAGCCCTGAATGTCGGTGTCAGGGAAGTAGGAAGATATGCAGGTTTTCAAATAGTTCTAGAACATTCCATAGGACGCCATATGAAGAACAGCTACCAAACTTGACTAGGCACCACCAATGGCGCGGCAAACACTAATGCTTTCGCATTTCTCCAATGCAGTCTCTGGAGGGATTTTTAAGTTGTTGCTTGTCTTAGTTATCTCACGAAAGCACAATGCCGTTTATTTTAAAGAGGAATGTTGGAGCTTTTTTTTTATGAATACCGCTGTTTTGCGAGTGTTGTATGTATGTAGCGCGTTGTGCTGTCTCTTCTTTTTGATGGTTGCGTCCTGCCTGTACTGAAAGTTTCTTTTTATTCAACTCTGCAGCCCTTTATTTTCTTTTGCTGGAATGATTACTCTTAATCAGTGTGAAGCTGAAATAATCGTCGTTCAGATAAGCCTAATAATGTCTAGCTCATTTAGCTGATACCCACCCAACTGTGTACAATGTGATATCGTACCTTTTTTGTTGCAAATGCTATGGTAACAGTAATTTAATTGCTTCAGTTGAATTAAACAACATTATATCACTCAAAGTGTTTCTTTATTATCGAGTTGAAGAGATTTTCATCTGGGAAATTCCTTGCGTTATTTCCGGATAGAAAAAGAAAAGTAATTGATTGACACTGAAAAGTTTATTTCCTTTATTTGAAAGACCCATGTTAAAATATCTCAACCATTGTGACCGGTTTCAGCAGGGCACTTTATAAAATTGAACTGGTCACATGAAAGAATTGACATCTGATCAGAATACAAAAAAACATTTGAAATGGCTTTGTTGTTTCTTCATGATGTCTCCTCTTCGGTACTGTCATTTTTTGTTTATTTTTGTTCTTAGAGCAAACACCACACAGTGATTTTATCCGAGTGGTACAAACATAATAATAAATATAATGACATCTATTTTTATTTAGACATTTTGTTTCTTTTTATTTTGTTAATTAACCAGACATAAACCACAAACACCGCAAATTCCGCTCTTCGTTTGCCCATCGGAGTAGTTTTTTTCTCAAGAAAAGTTCCAAAAGGAGTACTGCAATACGGCTACTAGACTCGGATATCGCGCAGAATTGTTGCGTAGTTTGAATAGTGAGGAGATACTCTAAATATCGCTAGCCGTAGGAATTGTTATACTATTCATGAATATGAATGCAGTACGCATGAGGTTGTTAATGTGTCTTTGAAAGATTGTTTTTTTGGTGCTCATGATAGGCAGTGCACATCTGCTGGAACCTCTCGGTACCAAACCAATTTAAGCACAGGGCCGAAGAAATATTCCGCATGTTGCCTGCTTCTCACTTACATTTCGGAATATATGATTCACAGAAGCAGTGATATGGCGGCTGGTATCCACAGAAAGCGCCTTTAACGCCAAGGCGATTGCACTGCTTGAAGCACTGGCTTGTGTCACTGGGACAGCCGTGAGTGTGTGTAATAGAATTTTTTTTCAAGAAGAATACCTTTTTTTGCCACAATATAAAAATAGTTCAGAGAGAAAATAAATTGAGGCTCTAGAATGCTAACTAGTGAAATAAACATACATCGGTCCAATTACAGGATTTGGTTAATTCCATTGTTGACCAATACTCTAGCTACTTCCTCCAGAAAGCGGGATGTTTTCATTTCTCCCGACATATTCTGCCGTACTTAGTGCTATCTCTGACACCGCATTCCAGAGGCACCGACACCGCATGTTTGACTAAATGCTTCGAGGCACATTCTCCCTACAGGTGGAATTTCCCCAAAGTATAATAGAGATTTTGGTGAAAAACTCACAGGACGGTTACGACCGCGTAACGCCATATTCAGCGATAGCTGTTTAGGCGTTTAGTTTTGGAGGTATATTCCTAGCGCACCGGTGTAGTGGTCAAGTGATGCATCCCTGCAATGGCAGGCTGCTGTTCCAAACAGAGCCGCACGCAGGCTGATGCGATACATGTTGACCGTGACTTCAGGTCACGTGACGTTAATATCACCTGACTGTGACATTAAGGCGCCCGCCGGTACGCGACGGCGACAGCGGTGACCGCGAAGAGAAAGCCAGGAACGGGCGCCTAACAGCTGTCGCTGTAAAACGCAGCTGCGGGGCGTAGCAAACGCTTACTAGGATCCTCAAATTGCATACCCTTCATATCTGCAGTTGCAGTTTAAAAGAAATGCAGTCTTATTAAAATAATAAAATAACGCTTTGCGGAGCAAGTTCTCCAGTTCCTATTTCCTATTGACAACCTCCATAGTAACAAGAATGATTTCCACTTGAAAATGCTCGCCGTTAAGCTTATGAGGTGCTATTTTGCCGCATGTTTCTTACCTGTTAACTCCTTAATGAGCTCGCCTGTGGCCGCAATGTGACCGTACGGCCAGGATAAACTTATCGGATCTGCAAAAAGTAACCATTTGAAAGTGCCCTAACCCTCTACCATTGAACCTTTGAGCGCAGGGCAATCTTTGATTTCCTTGCATACAAAGCGAAACATGAAGCACCAAAATGATTCTCTTGCATCCTATTAACGTTATTCGTTTCCGAGTAATATCACTGAATTTATATGTCACGCCAGGTGTCACTGATGCATTGAAATCCAGCACTTTAGGTCAAAGATAGGAAAACAAAATAAACACAAAATAAACTTTTCTAGTTCCCCTGTTCCCCTGGTGGTCAGACAAGCCAGTTTTAGATTATATTAATTCATTACATATAGCCCCCAACTCCTTTCCAGGGGGCACGCATTAGATATAAATGATAAGGCAATGAAACACGCCTACCTTTGCCTATTGTGGGCCTCTTTGTTGGAGGTTTCGCTGCAGAGACAAGAGGTAAAAAATCAGCGAGCATGTCGAGCCCAGAAATAATGTGAAAAGAGTTCGAGTTTCGTTGCTACACAGTTTTAAACCGTTGATCTAATAGAATAATTAAAAAATGATCCAGTTACTGTTTATAGCTGTGGTTAAGCGAACCTGAGGCACTGCTGCGACGGGCCGAAATATTTACGAAACTCGGAATGTATGGAATTGGAGAGTGATGTCACCGGGAGAACGACAGGGGCGGAGGGGAGGGGGAGGGTGAAGCGAGGGTCAAAAGCAGAGCACAGGAAGAGCGCGCACGTTTACATGATATTCGGCGCACGTGACTTACACAGCGATCGTTATAATACAACAAGGTACAAGTTGGAAGAGAGGCTATATTGGTTTTAGATCAAGTGTAATGTATAGGCACCCCATAGATGTTATTAGAGGCGCTTGAGAAGAAAATGAGCAATGATGTCTGCGGCATTGTCTTGAAGTAAAAAAGTGGAAGTATTCCTTCCATTGCCACATCGATAAATGCAACTAAAACGTCACAGTCCCAGCTGTACCGGACCTTCAGTATAGACACAATATTTACTAAAGCCTTTTTTGTTGTATTGCGCAGGAACACAAACTCCAGATGTCTTTGAAATTCAATATTGGATGGATCTCCGCTTTTGATAACAGACTGGAGTATTTGTCTCATAACTTTTATTGCGAAATTACACACTGCAGCTTTAAATTTAAAGCAATGCGTATTCAATACCAAGAAATAATGTTTTTGTTCTGAAGAATTGAATTCCATAAACTTTTGACGGCGGCTATACTGATGTTGACAAGGTCTCCCGCACATGGATTAGTTCGTGAACGTAAAAACGAAATTATTACTATGAGTAACAATCAGAACGAAGGAGATCTACACGGAAGGCAGCCCCAATACAATACAGATGTCATTAGAAACAAAGTAATTTAGGAGATTTAGTCGGCGATCTACATACCATGAACACGAAAAACTAGGAAAGCAAGAAAAAAAGACAGCACCTTTTTTTAATCTTTCTTTCTCATTGCAGGCTGCCATACTAAATTTTTCTAACCATAAATGCTGACTGCTGCTGACATCAGCGCCCGTCCACTTCATGGCTAGATAGCCTCGAAGTTTATTCTTTATTAGGAATTTACCAATTGTTTCGAAACACGTGCCTTTTGAAGGAAAAATTTGTGCTGATGATCACAAGAACCTTGCAAAAAGAAAAAGATGTCACTTTTACAGTGTAAGCAGGAAAGCGTGCTTAAAATCTAAAATAATCTTTGCTAGCCTGAGCCCAAAGAAGTTGAAGTTGAAACTTTATTAATGCATTCAAATAAAGTTACAAACGTATACAGCGAGAGGTCCCATGTTACAGGACTGTGGGTGAGACCTCCCATGACAAAAAATTTCAATAAGCAACAAAATAAGAATACATACAAAATACGAAATACAAACTAAGAAATAGGTTAACATTTTTAAACGTATTAAGATAATTTGAGGTGGCACGAAATTGAACAGCTGCGTCTATTGGAGACCAGACAACATTGCACATGCCTTGACCCTTTCCTTTTCATAGTTCGTACCTGGCCTCTTTAGAAAATGAAATGCTCCCATCTAAAGTACATTAACATTTTTGTTTCAGTCCTAGTTAATATGGCACCAAGAATATTTCTGTTTCCTCACTACATTAGCGCGCAATAATTTCATTAAGGCCAGCGGGAGCGAAGAGTTCTCTCAGCTGGGTTATGGAAGCAGCGATCGACGAAGGTTCGAGCCGCTCGGAGTAAACGATTTCTTAATCTGATGGCAGGGTGTCAAATACTAAAGAATCTTCTCCTTTCTGGACTCTATTTTTGTGATAACTGCCATTTGGTGCTTAGGTCACACTGAGTTATGGTACTGCCGCTCGCAAAGCTTCCGATAAACCAGTCAGCGCTTTGAACGTCGTCCTAAACTTAAACGATGTATATGAGCGAAATAGGCAGTAAACGTGATAGAAAAACATCCTCCGCCAAACATGGAAATCCCATCTGCTTTGCCCCGTCAATTTGAAAAGTAAAAACGAGAGCCTGTTTCATTGCAGAAAAACGCTAAGTATTTGCTTATAGCACGCCCCTTCTGTGACGGTTCTTTTAAGACACAATATCGTGTGGCAAGAGGCGTATGTGGCTTCTTGGCATATAGATGGGATTTGATGCTTAAGGCGATTGCCTCAAATATTAACGCTTAGGGAGTTCAAAAACCAGCGCTTAAGGTATTGTAGTAGCAGACGCTAAATAAGCTATGTGGAGTAGCTGCAGTTGTCTTCATTTGATCATGCGGGGCGTACAACAGCAGAGGCAGTTTTCTTTCCGTTGCTGTCAACACCAGAGCTGAAGAGCTCCATAGCTGACAGAGCGACAAATGTTTTTAGCAATGACGGGATCCGAATGCCTTCATGAAGGGGCTGCACAGATGCTTTAGGTGCCCATCCAGAGCACGCTTGGGACCCCACCTTCACCGGCTGGCACAAATGACAACGAAATTGATATCTCAGTGGTAGCATAGCAGAAGCACGAATTCGTATTCGTTATGGCAGCCTCGTGAATTTTCTTACTTACAGACACGTGTGTAGCAATAGCAGGGCTTGAGCAGCAAGCGATCGCAATAGCCATTCTGAAATCCGCGCTCTCTGCAGGCTTCCCTGCATTTATTATCATCAGGACAGTCATAATCACCTGAAGAAGAAACACAAGGGAGTTCTCAGGTATCACGATATAATTAGGATGAAACCATTAATCCCAATGCGATTTTAACTGCTTTTCTGAATACGAGCCCAAGCGTCACGCACAATGAAAGAAATTCCGCACATAACGGCTAAAAATAATTCTTCCCCTGCCACCAATGCTGCACAAAATAATATCTGTGCTAAAGCAGTTTTTTAACCGCACAAATCTGAAACGAAGTCCTCCAACAGCATATATTCAAACATAGTGAGGAAGCCAAAAGTCACTGAAATCAATTAGTTTTGAGATATAATATAAACGCTTAGAAGGTTTTTACACTGTTCATATCCTGACTCAACAAGTTAATTAGTATCTATGCAGTACATGGTTACTCTGAGCGCGTTATGGCCGATCATAGCCATATGAAAGATATAAAAGCTGAGTATACATACCTCCACTGAAGAACACACTATCCTCAATTGTGTCCTCTGGTTCTTTTGTGGGTTTTGGGCGCACTGTACGCGTGGCAGCTGTGTTGGAAGCAGCCCATAATCAGATATACATCTCACACATGCGAAAGCTTTAAAAAGGCTTCGCGCAGCCATACAAAAATTCTATACTTTGAAAATCTCTCATTATTGCAAAAATTGGAGGGATCACTTAAGCTCCGCTTTAAGGATATGACGCGACACTGTATTGGGTTAATTTTCATATATGCCGAAGGTCATTCTCTACTTTACATTCTTAAATCCCTGGCACTCATCAATCCCCTCCTGGCGCAGTGGAGCAGTGACTAAACGATGTGCTGATACCCTAGGATTGCATGTGCTTCCAGCGGTGGGCTTTGTGTGACCAAGGTTGCTCTTCTCGAGTGCCCAGTAATCAATTTCACTGCCACATGGCACGGCGAGCAGTTGGCTCAAAATACGGTGGACACGTTGTGATGACGCTGCAAGGTGACATGACCTAGGTGGCCCACCTAGCTCCTAGGTTGCTCTCTGCTGGACCACCTTCCAGAGCCATGGTCGTGATTTTTCGCTCACAACGCCGACACTTGATTTTATGATCAACGGGGCCTTTAACGCTATCACATTCAGAACGTGCTGAAGTTTAAAAGGACTGCTTCGCAACGTGGTGGGGCAGACGCATATGGTGACTTGAGCCACTATTTCTTTGTGATGACGACAGGTATACGAACAAACTTCCCAATGACGTTTAAATTTAATTGGTTTGTATGCTTTCATAAAGTTTTAGCGGACATGAAAACATAGAATATATTCTTAAGCAAATACTGTGCAAAAGAGCAGCGCGTATAGCATGCTCACTCTGCGCTAATGTCGATATTTAAGTAGCCTTACAAACGATAATCCTCTAATCAAAAGGCAAACAACGATTGCTGGTGCATTTAATTGTGTTGTGATTGTGTGCCACTTAGCGTACGACGCAGCAATAGGCACGTTTTACCAGTATTTCCGCCGAAAACTGTGGCACCACAAAGATAAATATGCAAGCCATGTCCGACGAACGTAAAAGAAGTGCATGTTAAAAGCCTGCTTTAGGTAATACACAATTAAACCGCTGAGGTGGTATCGCCTGTTTCTCAGGGGGAATACCGTGCTCCTTGCACATTTAAGTTCTTTGCAGGCTTCTTAAGGAGAGAAACGGCAACGACCACTTACAGCATTCATTCGGTGCGACGCACTTGCCATCTGCTCTGCGGGCTGTTCCCTTTACACAGCCGCATCTGAGTTCCGCCATATTGCAAGACCAAGGCTTCACTCCTGGACACATTACTTGGTGGACAATACGCTTTCGAGAGCAGAAGCCTGTTCGTTGCTTATTGAAACAACCTAAAGATTGTGAGAAAGGGGCATGTCGGAATGGCAGCGCTTGTATATAAAAATTCAACTCTGCCTCATTCAAAGAATTTTCCTAACATGAAAAATGATGAGCGATTTATTTGAGCAAGGTGATGGTCTTAAATTCCTGGTTGCAGTATACTGAATAACTCTTAAACGCCGGTGCCAGCGATAGCAAGAATATGCTCATGAATAGTGAAATGCACAAATTTATATATGAGACTTTTCGTGCTCGTTAGTACTTATAAGTGTTCTTTTTTAAGGGGAAAGTAAGAGACATGCAAAGAAAGTGCAGAACTGTTTATGAACAGTTGCGCAGCGTTTACGCTATGCCCCGTAATGCGCTGAACTTACCCGAGCTGCGGCCATTTGCTGCGTGACGCATATTTGCGATTTTGCATGCAGCAGTAGTTTGTTTCTTGATAGTTGGTAATAGTTTTTGAAAACAGAGCTCCAAAAAGGCACGAACGACACGGATCTGTAGCGCCTGTCCCGTTCACATCTGTATTGTCCGCGTTTTTTTTTTTTTGCGCGCTGCTGTACGGTTTGAGCCACCGCCCGATATTTGCACTACATTTTTTGGGGGTCACACAGAGCGTGTGGCACACATCTACCGTTGACTTTCTGAATTTAAGGAGCGTAGCGGAGCTTATCAAGGCTGTATAAGCTTTCCTCCACCTGCTGTTGGAGTACGTTCTGCATCGCATTATATTAATAGAAAAGCCAAACGCACAGACTCTGCGAGTTCCCTTCCATCTGCAGATTGCACGCTGATCCTCTTTCACCAGCGCCTTCCTGTGCAACACGGCCCGCTGCAGCCCAAAAGGAGAGACGCGTAACACGCGTACCGCCACATGCCGTCCTGCCATTAAATAGCTGGAAGGATTGGAAGTCGTGCGACATGTCTCTGCGGAAAAAGTTGTTGCGAACGCCGCCATGCTCGGTGTTTAATTATTTGCATGTTTCCAAGGCATTCTGTGCAACAATACGTTAGCATTTAGAAGCTTTTCATTTTTGTATATTAAATTCATTAAACGTTGGGCTCTGCACCGAATTTATTTCGGAACGAGTATCTTTGGTCCAAAGTTTAGGCGAATCCCCCAAGGTGGAGTACATTTTAGATAAGCAAGTAATAACTCATTCGGATTCACACGAGAACCATCATACTACTATAAAGGAAAACTGCACAGCCTCTACAGAAACTTCGTGTTTGAAAAAAAATGCGTCCAGGTCGGGAATCGACCACCACCCTCCCACAGGAGCATTTTACCAACTAAACCAACCAGGCCTTCTGTCATATGCTATGGCGAGAGGAAATCGGCCAACAACTCGAAGTGGGAACGGTGTTGGTCCATGGATTAGGGAAACCCCAGAGCAGGAGTACATATCTAGAACAGATTTTATTCCGTCTTTTAGGATTCCCTTGAATATTTGCTCAACACCGTTTCATAATAATGAGCAATTAGACCCGCATAAAAAGGATATTTACGTAATTTCTTGGTTTTAATCCACCAAGTTTGCGACCGTTTGTTACTAACGTCTTCCTGAGACGTATTCATGTTGCTTTAGTTATTTCTAAACCAGAAGTTCGTATCACGTTGACTATGCTTTCAACGTCCCCAGAGATACTGCCAAAGTGTAGAAAAATATAATGAACTGTTTTTTTTTTCAGATTTTCCACAAACTATACACAAGTTTTCATCATGAAAACATTTCCTTTTGTAGCTGGGCATTCGAAGACAAGTGGACATCTCTTGAAACAGCAGTGCACGGCATCTCAATGTTTCCTGGGACGATTACTTCCTGATTTTTTTCCATATAAGTACAGCGTCAACTGTCCTTATGAACTGAACTATTCAAGTGAGCATAATGTACTCGGTTTACCCTGCGTTTATTGGTCTATAATGTCAATTTCTTTTTTCTTAAATCCTTACCGATTTTTTCCAGTGCTTTGCCTGTGCTATGAGTAACCGCTCATCCTGTACAAGTACTCATTAACTTTCTGCGACCAAGTCATTGCATAATCCCCCGACGCTGTGTAAAAGTCAAAACTAGAGTAGACGCCATCTTCCGAAGTTTTACCAACCAGGGAGCGGGGTAAGCCGTGGAGGCCTTCACAAAACCATAAACATGCGGCGAAACAAACCGGGAGCTTAGGAATAGACGCAGAAAGTACGCACTACAAGCCACTACGAACCCACACATGTCCAAACACAGCATTTACCACAAGACATCACCCACACCACACAACAGTGAATGTGTATACATCAGACACCACAGAACATCGGGATGCAGGTAGCCTCATAATGCCTAATGCCTAAAATAGATACCCCTAGTCTTGAGGAGTGCTAGCACCTTCTAGCTGACTTGGAGCCGCAGCGCCTGCTTACGCTGGCACAGCGATCCAAAGCCTCAGCTGAGGCCGGCGGACTCCTGGACTAAAGAGTGGCGACCAGTACTCCGCAATCAATCCCTTCCTAAGCCTGGAATAAATTGCAGGCACGGCATAGTCTCACAAGAGAAGAGAAACAAGGAAAGACATCTAACATGGTCCGGGGCACCGGCACTGCGCAGCGCCTGCAATTTGCTCCAGTGTTACACCAGCTAGCCCGAACACAAACCACACTTTATAACCCGCTATCCCTAACCCCCTCTTCAACTAATCAATTTTATTCATCCGTCAATCAACCTATGCGATCAAATTGCAAATATAAAAGCGAGAAAGCAAAACAAGGCACACAGAACTTACTTTTAAAAAAAGATAAATCATCATGGACTAAAACGAATTTGCCACGTCAGAGTATTAGAACGAGCGTTTGCCAATCAGTGACCCTAGCATTGAGGATGACTGTAGTGCTGAGAAAAAAGTTCATTGCCAGAGATGACTTCTTACGCTTGTAAGCCGTCAAATTTTACCATGTGATCCTGTTTAAAATTCCAAGATGAAAAAGAATAAAAACACTCACTCTTTACATTAGTCCATGCTGAGCACATGGTAAAGAGAAAGATAATGCCATGTAATAAATTCATCGCTAACTTAGGGAAAATGAACAGATGCTGCAAAATCAGAAAACAAGAAAGAATATCAGCGGACTTCAGCGTTATGATCTCACATATAAAGCGCTGTTTATGCGAAGGCTTGTCAGGCGCTGCGCCAAAGGCACAGAGGAAGACTGAGTGGAAACTCCGCCGTCTGCGGCGACCAGAAAAGGTCACAAGCCCTTAGTGAAAAACAGCGCACAAGCAAACATCGACATTGCAAGGCTGCCGCTTCATGCGCGCCACCTGTTTCTCTATTGGCTCATGGATTCCACCCCTCTCTCTCCATCTTTCTCCTCTCTCTTTACATCCATGTGAAACGGGATACAAAGGCTCCCACCGGCAAACTCGGCAAGATTTTTCCAAGCACCGGCAGCAGCTGCACCTAGTCACTCAGCAGTATTTTTTTGCTGCGAAAAGTTTGCGTACTGCGGTTTCAAGGCTCAGTAGGCAATACCTCCCGTTTCGTTCCACTTTTCAAGCCTTTGTTTATGAAGCTTTTTATTTTTTCTCACTGTCAGTCACTGCCTAAGAGCAGGGCCTTTCGTTTTCAGGCTTTGTTTTTTTCCTGAATTTGGGGGGTAAAAATCGTGCTTTGGTTTAGAGTTTGAGTTCGACGAGGAATCGAGCTTTTTCAGAAATTACAACAGAACTAAGGTTTATTCCGATTATATCCCCGCAAGAAAAAACATAATAAAATTCAAAGAAAAAAAACAATTTTAGAAATTGACCATTGCCTAAAATCACGACCACCAGATTCTCTTTCTTTGTTCATATTTCTTTCTTTTTTACTTGAATAGCTGCGCTTGCTTCTGCTATGTACAAATATGAGCACACATTCAGCATCAGCAACGACTGACCCTTCTTATTGGCTAGCAGGGAAGACGGGCAGGAATCATGACGCTCTCGCTTTGTCTCTGACTCGCAGAAACCTGAAATGCGTGGTGACTCGGAAGGGGGAGAGGAAGAATGAGTGCATTCTTTCGACAGTTCGCCTCTTCGAACTACATCGCATGTAGCTTCGGCACTCTGGGTTTCGCACATATTGAGAGGGGGGGGGGGGGGGGGAGGCAGCCTGTTTTGTTTTGCACGAAAAGTGCGAGCGCTGCCACCAGGGAACCAGGCCTGTCTGCCATGAATGACATTCGCATACTGTCGAGCACGTTTCCAGCACGGCAGATTTTCGAGTACAAATCAATTTTAGCCCAATTTTGAAGGAATCATTTGGCGGTTTCAGAATTGGGCAAAGTCAGCTTTTCCAAGGAAACGGAGGGCCCTAACTATTAGGCATGCAATGTGTACTCATTTTTGTACATCTTTTCTGACTATCGTTAGATAAAATGAAAAAAATCGGCCGACTGCGTTCTGACGGTAATGATGTATTAGCAGATATGCATTTCGCGAATAAAACTTTGTTATGAAGATCTTTTTGAAATGAGTTTATATCTATTGTTATGACTTCGTGCTTCACACCATAACTTAAACTGGCAGCCTGTACTAGTAATACCGCGCATAATTATTAGCCTCACCGCCAATAATATCCTTATCGCGGTGATGCCTACATCCCTTAAGGAGTAATATGCAGCCTTGTTGTTGCTGAATTACGTCCCTTTTGGTCCCAATTAGACTTCTAGAAATAAATGTTTGCAACTTTTCTTTCGAGCTTCGTAAGTGCAATGACCTCTCATCTTTTTTCTGCTAACCAAGATCATCAGGCACAGAAGAGCGTTTTTTGCACGGAATATTCAAAGAACGAAGCAGGTTCGCAGGAATACTTCATATTTTGCTCTGTCAAAAATCGAAAAAGTTTCCTAGGTACGCGAGCCAAAAAATGCGAATGGTCCTGTTCGAACTATTGCACGGTTCGAGCGCGTTTAGCTATTCAAGGGAGGTTCCCGCGACCTCCCGGAACAATGAACTTTGTGAACAAGCCCAAGGTGGTGGTTTTAAATATTCGTAGTTGAGAAAGTATGATGAGTTTTCTAAGCGATTATCTCTGTTACCCTAGTAGACACTGTTATGAAAGTATTGAAGGTAATGGTCTATTCCGATATTCAGAAAATTCTTCGTTTTAAACTATTTCCAGAGATCGCATCCAACAGTGAAGACTGCTTTAGAAAACCAATAGGAAAAGGTTTTTTACTACGTACAGCAATAACGTGAATGGAAAAAAATACAAGACTGCACTCTAAACGCAAATACGCCTATACGAGAGTAAAAAGGGTGTAAGCTGTCCCCTAGCGAACTCCCTTATATAAAAAGGAGTGTGCTAGAGGACAACTTAATCTCATTTTTACTCCTTTCTGTTTACAGTGTGCCATCGGGTGATCTGCGGAGATATTGATTGTTACAGCAAATTCCTACATTATATGAAAAAATTGCGTCTATAAACGGTTTCCCGCTCAGGTATGCTTTTGTGCAGAATTTCTCGGTAATGCATTGTCCTTTCATCTATATTTAAGCCAGTTTCCCAAATGAATACACTTCTACAGATTTAGCATAGAATAAATTTCGCAAGGCCGTGGTCCAGACGGGAAACATTGAAGCGGAGACCATACAAATTAAAAAAAAAAGCCAGGTATTAAGCTTAAATCCTTAAGCGCCCAGTGAGATCAACGTGGAGAAGAACCAGCAACTTCTCTTTGCAAACATACCTGATGCTTTGAAAGAAGCGCTAAAACTCATATCGCTCCTGCGTAGTTAAAGAGCTGGCGGTGCCCATTTGAAGCAGCGCACACAGTTTCTTGTGACAAGGCCGAGATGCCCAGGCAGCAATAGCTGAGCGTTTATCTCAGCAACTAAGGGCTCTTGACACCAGGCATTGACATTTCAGCCAGCTGTCGTCTCGTTCGACTAGACGCAGGGAAAATATCGCGACCCTCCTCGCTGAGAAAATAAAAAAAATCTAAGCATCTTTCTGTTTTACAAATCTGCAAAAGCCATTTAAAAGCGCAGCTCGCCGTCAGCACAGCGCGAAACACTTTTATGAAACTGGAAACTATAAACATAAGCTCTTCAACAATTACACCCCAAAGAAGACAGCACCATTAGGCTGAAGACATCTGTTTTCACTCGCGCATTTTTATCAAATGTCGTTGACTTTGGACTTGAGCTATTAATCCTCGTGGAAAGCACTCGTCATAAATGTTATGGCGCCTGCAAAATATTGAACCGCTACGTTAAAGGTTGGTAACTTGCAGTCAATACACCTTAAGTGGCATGTCTTATGATTAGATAAAAATTTGTGTGGTATAAACAAACTAACGGTCAATAGCAGTGAAGTGTGCATCGGTTTAATATTACAAGCCATTCTGTACGCGGATATAGAAAACTCGTATTCTGCAATGCTTCACAGAACGCTGTTATATTGGCAACGTTCTGCTCATATCACGGCAACATTTCTCGGTGGAGTAGTAATGGGGAAAAACACTTTTCGAGGAATGCAACTTCAACATATAAGGGTTTCAATCTAATCAGTAATGTTTTCGCTTTTGCCGAACAATAACACCTCTGTGATCTAGACAATGGTAACCTGAAACGAGCGTCAAAAAGTATGGCGTCACGGATGAGACAAGCTTAGCCAAATTATCAGGATATACAGGCAAGTTGCGCGGGAAAAAATATCAGCATGCGGGCTTGAATATTGCTTATTGTTTTCTTTTTGTATCGGAATCTGCAGCCTTAGCAGACTCCTCGGAATATTTCCCCCAGGGCTGCGAAAGCCTCATAGCGGTGAAAATTTTCGTAGTTCCGGTAAAGCGTATACAAACCTAATTTACCACTCAGCTGTGCTAGGCCGGTGCTAGACGTTCATCAAAATTAAAAGAATTGCGTGTAGCAATTAGACTCATTGCTTGTGAATATTTCTGAAGAATTATTAAAAATCGACTCCACGTATCGTCTCCACGTGTTTTACCTTCGAAGAGTTTTTGGCTGCGCCAAAAATGATGGGATGTAAACTGTGATTTCGAATTTTGTTCTCTGATGTTCGGTGTTCTCCGTCAAAAAAAGTTGAAAGCAAAAGCTCCAAAATTAATTAGTAGAGCGAAACTCTTTCTCAGAATGCAATTATATTTTCTTCCAAGGCGGCCTTGAGTCTTGCCGATATTATGGCGATGAACAAACGGGTGCTGGAATATGCAAAACCGCAGTTTAATGACGTGTGTTATATCAGAGAACTCATTCTATACAGGGAAGACAGATAGGTCATGTGGAAACCTTTTATCATACCGTGCGTTGAAGGAACTCAACTTAGTAAGAATTGAGAACAGTGTATAATAAGGACATAAATTAGATATGAACATTGTTAGGACTCCATAGGAATGTCCAAGAATGGTTCTGTGAGCAGACCTACACTGATGACAACAAATACAGCAGAGGTAGCTGTCAGTTCTGGCATTGTTCAAGCAGGGAAGAACTGAAAGTGCACAACCTTGTCCGCCCTAGTAAAAACTTCGGAGATAAAAATTTTTAAATCCTTAACCACCATGCTATTAAATTTAAAGCTCGTGTCACCATCAATTCTTGCTTTTTGCAAACTTTCTTTCAGCCCCCTTGAACATCGTGCACGAGGGTCTATTTTTGTTACATTGCCGTAAAAGCTCCAACAGTCGACAGCAAAAGCGAGTGCACGAGACTGCGACCAGTCGATATCTAGCCCGGTCTTCACGCTGTCAAGCATCTTTGTACAAAAAATGGGCGCATGCATTTATCGATCGATTTCATGTTAGCAATAACATTCACATTGGTATTCTTCCCTTTTGTGAAGTTTAATTATTTCCTATGTGCATCCGGCTTTAATTGTTTACAGAGCGCGTAAGTGGCGAAAAGCGCAATTGTTCTGGAAGTCAGTAGATTTACCCTGCAATTGAATCCTGTAGCCTGCAGTTCAGGGCGGAAAATCTGATAGCTATTGTTATTTTAGGGCAATTGACCAAGCAACACAGAATAGTTATTCTCGGCGACACATGTGCCCAGAATCTTGTGAGGCCGGGTATTTCGTGTTCCAGTGACCATCAGAAGTATACTGCCACCATGGTTATTGGTCTCGTAGCGCAGCACTCCGCCCCTTTCCAGCACCTTGAAACGCATTGGAAAGGCGAGGAACGTACGATCCTCTTTCCCTTCGAGCTTTTGCAGTGATCACGTGACGCTTGGAAACTTGCCCTAAAGACCAGAATTCTATTCTCGAGAGAGTCGACCAAAGAAACACTTAGCATAGGAAGTGCTTTTACTCGCTGCTCCAGACCACGCACCAGGCTGACGTTCGACATTCACGTTAGACGTGCGCAGTATACTGCCGCGACCAACTGGTCACCGCTACCGGCTATACTCTGTTGTCGGAAGCCGCTCACGGTGCCCAACGCAATACATTTTTCAAAATAATAAACCATAATAAGGATTTTACTAACGGCTAGCAGGCACGTACAAATCTGCAATTACAACCAGGCCCGTAACTGCCGTAGTTAACATGACTCACCTGTTCGCGCAGGTAGGAAATAAGTGCTTTACCAATTTTACAAAAGGAAGTCTTACACCTCACCAACGTTATTTTTAAACAATTCCTGGCGTGCACCGCTTATAAACACGCAGTGCATACTGGGTGTTTCAGCAAACACTTTAAGAAAGTTTAGAACGAGACTTTTTGGGCTAAATTATGGATCTTGCGGCATAATATTACAAGTGTTATTACAGCTTCTGCCTGATTAACGAGTGTCTGAAGACTTCTACCACTACTCTATATGTACTGATTTTCAAACTGAGTGCTTTAAAGCTGCGACAATCTACGAAAAGCTTAAAAATGCTTGTTCTTCTCACTGTTACCCGAATTACTTCCGCTGCACGCCAAAGGTATTTTACAAGAGTCAGCAGTCAACAATTCCGCGCACTTCTAAAGCCGAATACAAGGCCACTGGTCTCAAGCCCTCTCCCTCCCCCCCCCCCCCCCCCCCCAGTATGTGGACAGTATATAGCGAAGAAGCAAAGCAAAAAGAATCGGAAGCTGAAGCCTTCCTGTGCACGCCACACCTAGTTAAGCACAGTGGTTTCGGCCTGAACAGTGGTCAACAGCGGATTTAGCGGCAGGATAGTCAGTACTTTCCCGTAGAAGGCGAAGCAAATAGGCTCCCTCTTTCTCTGCCTCTGTGTCGTAAGGAGCTGCCACAATCAGCAAAAAATCGTGAAACAATCGTGTAACCTTGTGATCGAAAGTATATGCAAGAATAAGATAAAAGGACAAGCCTGTTAAGAGACGTTCCGTATTTATGCACAATGACAGTTCTGAATGAGGACAAAGAATGGTCAAAACCCTTCTCGAAGCTCCTTCAACTAATCTCACGCTGCTCGATGCTGCATGGAATGCTGCCGACTTTTCACATAGCATTCTTCTGCGCAATCAGCATAGGGGAAACGTTTCTGGTATGCATAGTGGGCAAAAACAATTGTGTTAACTGCAGCACTTTTCTTTAAACTGATTCACCAGCATATCAGAGGCGAGAAACGGATCAATGAGGATGAGTTCAGAGCAAATTCCTCCGTTAATGAACTCGAGCTTAAGAGATCAAGCGGAATGGCCACTGAACGAGCCTTCGGGGTCAGAGTCTTTGCAGAAACAATTTCATGCGAGAGCGCCAGCGTCATCATCAAGCGGGATCATCTTGATTCTTATGAGGCTCTTCATGGATGTGTAAAGCGTCGTGAACACCATGGCGAAGTACTTTCGAGAAGAGAACGTGTGCTGTCCAACAACTTTGTGGAAGAACAGTGTCCTACACGAGATGAGTTCCCAGCGACAGATTTCTTCGCAAGAAATGGCAGATCTAGCAAAAAATACTGCCGTCCACACTTTAGCAGTGCACCAGGCATGTTTTGAGTCTCCAAAAATAATACAGCACTCAAGATTTTTTTTTCAAAGAGCAGCAAACAAGGTTCGATTGGTGCCAGGGTTGTCCCGACATCGTTATAGCAGCTCACTTGTTCCGACGAACATTGAAATCGAGCCGCAGTGCTTTAAAATGCAATCAGGATTTCTGTGCCCTAAGTGTTTTGGAGCCATGGCTGTTGCCAGGAAAGTGTTGGTCTTAGCACGTTTATGTTTACCCCCGGCTAACGAATGAATATTTTCCTACATAACGAATACTCCATTGCCATGATGGTAATGAAGCAGGCGTGTTTTGACGTTAAATTATAAGTGAATATAATACCAGAAAAAGTATTTCTTATGACAATACCCTTGACCCAAAGCCCAAGTTGCATATGCACCTTGAAATATTTTCTAGATTTGGCTGCAATTATATATCTTCGTGGAAAAAAACTATTGCTAGAGCCATAGCAGTACTCAAGTGTAAAAACGGAACACAGTATCATCTGATACTCCGAGAATGGGGTGCCTTATTAATGGGGAAGCATTAATAACTGCGCTGTGTTGACAGTGGAAGTGTCCGCAAAACGTAGAACTAAGAGTGGTGTGGTGATGTATACAGCCAGTGAATAAACAATATCATGTTAGAGTCATTATTCAGTGGTCATTAACCTTAGCCATAAATCAAGTACCATAATTCACGATTAAAATTAATAAAAAAGATAATTACAAACGACAACAATGCTAATTAGTAATGATGATCAAGGGAGACGATTAATGGTGCTAAGTTGTGAGTGAGAAATAATAGGGCTAATTAATGGATCCTGTGACGTCATAGTGGTGTGACGGCATTCCATAGTCTGATGCCCTGACGCCTGCAACCAATCAGAGTAAACCAAACAACGGAGCCCTGAATGTCGGTGTGTGAAAAGTAGGATGGCATGCAGGTTTTAAGTAGTTCCAAGAACATTCCATATGACGTGATAAGGACTAGAGCCACCAAATACGACTAGGCGACACCAACATCGAGGCAAATACTAGTGCTTTCGCATTTCTCCAGTGCAGTCTCTCCAGTGCTATGTTGTTTGGCCCTTGAAAGCATTAAAAATATCTCGGTACAGAACAGTCAGGACCATGCTACAGGAGAAAAACAAGAAGCAAAAGTGAATTTGGCTGCAGGTTTCTCTTGATCATTGTGGTCAAACCCCATCGTGTCAATTTACCCTTTTGCAAAGAATAAAAGAACAAAATCTGATTTCGCGCTGTTCACTGTGCAGTGTAAGCATATCTAGTTCTCAAGCGCATTGACTTACCGTGAGTAAAATGAATGAAATTGCGTTTTACTGCTTTGCATTTTTATAAGGCGCTCATAAACTCTTTTCTAGGTTCGGCATGGGCCAAAGAGCAGTGTTGTTACAGCTTTGTGGGTTTTAGTCTTAATACTACTATTACTAGGAAGATAGGTGAGTAATAATTAATATCATCATCATCAGCCTGACTACGTCCACGGCAGGGCAAATGCATCTCCCGTGTCTCTTCATTTGTAACGCCATTTCATTTGTAACCTAACTTCTTAATCTCATCCGTCCGCCTAACTTCTTTCAGCCCCTTGCTACGCTCTTTTTTTCTTGAAATCCACTCCGCTACCCTTAACCACCAGCGGTTACCTTGCCTTCGCATTACATGTCTTGCCCAAGCCCATTTCTTGCTCTCGATTTTCACTAGGATGTCATTAACAACACATTTCTTCTTTCAGCCAGTCTGCCCGCTTCCGGTCTCTTAACGTTATGCCTATCCTTTTCTTAAAGAAACTCGCCGCATTGTCCTTAGCTTGAGTTGGGCCCTTTTAGTTAGCCTCCAATTTTCTGCGCCATAGCTGTGTACAGGTGAGGTACAGCTGTTGTAGATTTTGCTGTTGAGAAAAAATGGTAAACTGGCATTCATGACCTAAGAGAACCTCTCATGTGCGCACCACCTCATTCTTATTATTACACTTAATTCCCTGCATTGATCAGTATGAGCAGTCGATACATGCTCTAAGAACACGTATAGCTTATCACACAAGCACCTCGCTGCCAATTTTGAACAGCTATTTAATTGCGAGACTGCTGAACAATACTTGTTTTGAGCATGTTAATTTTTAGACCCACCGTCTGACTCATTTATCATCATTTTCAGTTTATCTCTACAGTTTATTAGTGAGACAATGCCACCAGCAAATCATATATTACTTAATTATTCTCCAGTAATTATGTCCCGCAAATGTTCCCAATCCAGACCCCGGACTACATTCTGTAAACAGGCAGTGAACAGCAATGGCGAGATTGTGTCTCCCTGCATGACAACCTCCCTTATTTGAACTTCACTGCTGCATTAATACAGGATCATGGTTGCTGTGCAGTCGATGTAGATATCTTCCAGTATTTTCGCATAAGACTGCTTTACACTCTGATTCCACTGTGCCTGCATGTCAGCTGGCGTTTCCACTGAGTCAAAGGCTTTCTCGTAGTCAATAATTGGTTTTTTGGGGGGAAAGGAAATGGCGCAGTGTCTGTCTCATATATCGTTGGACACCTGAACCGCGCCATTAGGGAAGGGATAAGGGAGGGAGTGAAAGAAGAAAGGGAGAAGGAGGTGCCGTAGTGGAGGGCTCCGGAATAATTTCGACCACCTGGGGATCTTTAACGTGCACTGACATCGCACAGCACACGGGCGCCTTAGCGTTTTTCCTGCATAAAAACGCAGCCGTTTTTATGGAGGAAAAACGCTAAGGCACCCGTGTGCTGTGCAGGTTTAATATACGCGTATGTTATATTCTGTGCATTTCTCTATCACCTGATTGATGGTTTGGGGGAGGAGAAGGAGGACACGGAGGAAAGGCGGTTAATTTAACCGGCAGATGGAACCAGTTCGCTACACTGCACTGGGGGAAACGGATGATGGGATATGAAGGTGAAGAAGAAAAAGAAGTGATAAGAAAAAACAGAAGGCGAAAAGGCTTCCACAGAGTCAGAGCCTGTCGTGCAGGCTCGACACGCTTAGAAGAAACGCTGAAGGGCTTGGCATGCCCTCACCGCCCCACCGCGGCCACTGTTCCAAAATCTTAACTCCATCAGCGGGCGTAAATCGATGTGTACCAGAGCACGGTGTATGCAATGCATTTCGAACTGTGCGCTGGGAATTCACAAAGAATATTAGATATGGTCTCATCGCGGCCACAGATGTCACATGCAGGGATATCAGCCATGCCGATCACAGTAGAGTAATGGTTTGTGAATTTTCGAAGAACTCTCGCAAGCGTTTTGTTATATAAGTTAATGATACTTGTATCAATCAATGCGTAGGTTGATTGTCGGTGTTGTGGCTGACCATATAATATTGTAGCTTAAATAAAGCAGAGCAAATGGTACATGCGCAAAGTATGCAACGCAGAGAACCTTAATTCATCATCTCCTGGGCCAACGGAAGGGGATTTCAAGAGAAGACAATGTAGCAGGGGGCGGCAGATGATCAGGTGGGCGGATAAAAGTAGGCTTCTTGGGAAGATGTGGGGATGGCATGGTCGCAGCTGTAGCAGCATCAGCTTAATCCGTCACAAAAGGTAGGGGTGTTTTGTCTTGCAGAGAACGTAGGTGGCTGATGACGGTGAGAATGACCTGGCCTTTACTGAGTTCCGTATTAGTATCGACCTTCGAAAGCACGATTATTCGTGGCGCTGTGCCACTAAGCATTCTGGCTCTCGCTACATAGGAAACCAAAACCGCTACTACTATTAATCCATGAACACATGTCAGTACGCAGCCTGAGCTTTCTGTTTCCTGTGACGCACAGGTGGGGGGCTACTGGTTTGCCCCAGCTTCGTAAGTCGCTACAGAAAGAAAAGTGTGCCCGTGAACGCACTCCTGACGCTTCCTATGAAAGAAGAGTATTTTGGTATCGGGGACACGTGAGCAGCAGTGCGCTATCTGCAGAGACCATGAGTGCGCAAATGGGATGAAGTTTCTACACACGAAAGAAATGAAACAAACTAACAAAAGGCAAAAACTCCGCACTACTGAGGCCTAAAGGAAACGGAGAGTAGCTCTGTCGCAAAAAGAGCATCAGTATTGAGCTGTTGGTTCATTAATCTCGCTATAAAAACCCACTATGCTGTATAGAACCAGCAATGAGCATCGCCGAAACTGCCGTGCGCAATATCTTTAGCCCTGCGAGCTCCCTTGCAACACGCAAGAGCTGTCTCTACAAATCCTCACAGTATACTTGCAACACACAAGAGCTTGCCCTAAAAGCCCATTGTTGTTACTCTGTACCATGGTTTCGAAACGTTTCATGGAGTATCTGCAACGGGATGTATAGCGCCTTGAATTAAACCTGCCTGCTATGACTTGACGCCCTGGTCTTACGACCGTTCTTATTATAAGGCATTTGCTGTGCCGTTAGAAATTGTGAAGAACCTGTTTCCACCCTTCATTTCGACGTGGCCCATACTCACCATCGTGCGTCAGGACAGCACCAGTTGGGCGAGGAGGGTAGTCTCTGTTATGGGGGGTAACCGGAAGCAGTGACGGGAGCGTCACCTCGTAGGTTACGCGGATTTCCGCGTAGCCGGCGAGTTTCTTCTGGATCCGGCAGGCTTCACGAGCAGTTGCAGCAGTACGTTCTCGCCACCTTCCCCGGCAGGCGCACGAAGATCCGATGTGCCTTGTTGCTGTACTTCTGGTTCCAGGCATCGAAGCGAGAGCACCAAACGCGCGCTCTCGTCACCTTCCTCAGCAAATGCTCGGGGATGGCTTTGTCTCTAGAATGCGGCGCGCTCAAAAAACCCAGCCGCCATTGTCGGCGCCTACCTCCGCTACCTCTGCCGATACCTCCGATGTCGCAACCCTGCCCCAGCCGGTAAGTCGGAAGCCCTTCTTACGTAGCCTTCTATTTCCGAGGAATGCCTCGTTGATGTTTTGTAGCTAGCTGGCCCGCTCTGCGTATTATTTGCAAGTGGAATAACTAGAATATGAGTGTTCACGCTATGGCGTCCCTTCCCTTTGTTCCCTCAGGCACGAACCCTTGCGCGAACAGCGAGGGGAAACGCTGCATCCGCAGGGTGGGAGTGCGGGGCGGAAAGCTGTCCCCCCGATATGTCAACATGTGCGCAAATGTAGTACACCTGACATGAGCTCTGTTTCCCAAGTGGCATTTAGACACTGTATGACGTTCTCAGTTTGGTGGCTACTCTGACATTTCGTTATTTAAGCCATGACACCGCCCTGCAAATGCCACCGGCATTCGATCATGGAGGGGGATTGGAGGAGAGAGACTAATGAATCAGGACAGGTCTACCTGGTTGTTGATCTGGCATGCTACCTCAGCCTATCGATCATGGTGTGGTATGATATGATATGGTATGACATAGTGTATGGGATTTTACGTCCAATAGTGCCATGAGCTGTGACTACTCTTTAGTGGAGGGTTCCGGGATAATTTCGACCACGTGGGGTTCTGCAACATGCTTTGAAATTGCTCAGTGCACAGGCGCCCTTTGTTTCACCTCTGTCGATACGCGGATGATGCGGCCGGGATAGAACCAACGTCCTCGGGCTCAGCAGTCGAGCGCCCTAACCAGTGAGGTACCGCTTTTGGGTGGTCGATCACCGATCAACAACGACAGCATTGCATTTCGGCGCCTAATAAATGTCTTTTTTCTCTGAAATTATAAAATTCGGCAGCGACGCCTAGGACTGCGAACGTGTGAGAAGGCATAAAGCTGCCCGCTCACTTTGTGAAAGCAGTCGCCTCGCGCTGCAGTGTGATGTAAGCCGATGCCTCGCAGCTGGCAGTTATACCTCTGCACGCTCTACGTAGCCGCGCAGCGACGCGATATCTCCCCTTCTGATCTCGATGTTCAAAATCAGATTAAATTATGTTCCACTCAACGCCTGAGACTGCAACTTCCTAGAAGGCTTCTTCTTTCACCAATTAAACAAATGATATTGTTTGTTTGCATTAGATATTTTGTGTCTGTACTACCCGGATTGGCGGCGGGACAGGGAAGGCTGACTGCAGTGGAGAGGAAATCTTGTACATTCAGTTATCTGAGCAATAAACGCATGCTCTGCTGCCTACAAACATCAAAACGCCCACAAAGAAATATAAACCTATTTTTGGATAATGAAGTCTTCCAAGTGGCGCTTGGGAAAATATTTTCTAGCTCTGCGTACAAAAACTTCTTTAACAGCAGTGTTTGATTTCAATCTTAATTAAAATCCAGTCATGGATCACGAGCGACTCACTCCGAGCTGGAAAACCCCGCGTTCCCCCCCGCAGCCTTGACCGCGTCTTGCGCTTCAATCATCGGTATAAACCTCCAGATACCACAGTGGACTTTGTACTCCTTCGTGGATTCAGAGGGACGCTTCAGATCACCGATTGAAATGCGCCATGAGAACGGAAATTGCAATGTGCTGTTCCAGTGTGCCTTAAGTATCAATGTGATTATTATTACGTTATAATAACATCGGCTCTACGGTGACAAATGACGACGACAAGGAGTTAAGTGCTTACATGCGCCGTTACCGCACTCAGCATTGTCCACACGTTTGTAGAGTCCGCTCTACTGACATCGAGTGGTGAGATTGAGCATAGTAACACACGGGACGGTATAGTTGGACACGTGACAAAACAAACTGGCCTTTCTTGTCCAGCGATTTAAAGTGGGTTACGTTGGCCAACAGTGGTTAAAGTCACCGCAACTACAGCCAATATGCGCTCATAGTACTTGAAGAAGTCCTGCGTGTTATCTGAGCTTCCCTTTGCAATTGCTCTCTGGCAACCTAGAAGGCCACGCACCACCGATCAGTAGATGAGTGCAGTGTTGAAAATAATCAACGACGTCAGACCTTTTCCACTTAAGATTTGTCATCTGGATTCTAATCGCGAGAGCAAAATATTCGATGGTTGAAGAAACAAATCTGTCATCAACGCTTCCACAGTTTTGAAGAACTGCGGCCATATGTCCGGTCGAATGACGGGATTCCAGCGGCATTAAACTTCAATCGGTGGTTTTTCTTTTGCGAGAGATCTCCTCCAGATTAAATAAAATGCTCCAAGGTTACATGCTATTATCGAGATGACAGTTTCGGGGCGTGTGATTAATGCAGAGCGCCTATAATACACTCGTGGTTGTTGCCGAAACGTAGCTGCTCATGCCTTCTGTGGATGTTTCAGCCACTGCTTTTGAGGCTTTGTGTTTTGCCGAGTTCCGTCGATCTTTATCGCGGTGGGATATGAGCTCAGCTGCACTTGCTGCTTTGACAGTTTGAGTTGCCATTACGCTCGCCTGCTGTTCATAGGCCTTAGCAATGCACGCGGTTCGTTAACCAGCTTCTCACCTTTGTGAGCGCTACAAAAACTGCTTTGGCAACAAAGGCAAGCTTTTCTATCTCTTGAGTGATCCGGCTCCCTCGCATGTTCTCGGCGACAGCCCTACGGTCGCTGGGCATTTGGAAGCGCGAAAAACAAATGAAAGATAATAGTCACAATTTAGGCGCATGAAAGTACCGTATAATTCGCCTATAAGCAACCTAGCCATCGCGGTGGGTCATGATTTTTGACGTATTGAAGGGGTAAGTATTGAAGGGGTTTTTCCTTTCTGCTACACCCCAAAACAGGGATCCTACGTCCAGCAACAAGAACTTTTTTTTCTGATGTTATAGACACATTGATTTGCACACCTCATGACAAGTAAACCACAGTGAATAACGCAAGACTATGCTGGATGTTTTATCGAAGAATCTTAGCAATATTAAAAATTGTTTTCTGGGAGAAGGATATTTTCCTATTCACATTATTCCCTGCGTTGGCAGCAACCGTGAAGAGGTGTGAAGTGGTTACTATGGCAAGCCGATTAAGCAAATTTAAATGATTTCCTTCTTATTTATCGCACTTAAGCGCTTTATTGTCTTCATTGATTTGTAGGTGGCCATTGGTGGGAGCCGTATGTTTGTGCTTTGTGAACACACGCTTTGTTCGGTGCAGCAACACAAATTTCCAGATCGCCCTGCGAAACTATGTGGCCAAAGTGCGCACAAACGAGCGCTCACCACTTCATGGTGTACGTACACCTACAGCGTCTTCCACTCTTCGAGAACATGCGAGCACGTATTCACTTCAAGAGTTGACGACCTTGTATACATGAGTAGCGGATCATTCTCGGTAGCTTCGCGCATCGAAGAACGCGACGAAAAGAAGCCAGTTATCAACAAAGCTCAACTGAACAAAGCTGTGCGTTATGCCATTGATATTTGAGCAGAGATGCAAGCTGTATGATGCTGACTGCGGCATGCGTGGCATGCTGCTGACGAGGCGACGCAGCTTTTCATTAGGCGCTGCATCAGAATCTGCAGTTAAAATAAAACGTTAGGAAAGACTGCAGAGCCATGCTACGATCATGGCTGTGTATTGTGAATGGTGGGGTTTATCGTGGCGAAGTCACACTTGAGCGATGATGTACGCCGTAGTGGAGTTCTAAGGGTTAGTTTACGCCACCCCGAGTTTTTCAACGTCCGCTGACATTTAAATGCACACAGGGGGTCTTCTATCCCACCTTCATCGAAATACGGCCGCCACGGCCGCGTTACGATCCGTGACCTAGGAATAAACCGCCGAATACCAAAGCCTATGAGAGTCGGCGGTGGGTACGAATGTAGCTCGTGATACTGAAAAAAGTATAATCACCTTCTTGCCCACTCATATCTCAAACACTGGCTGAGGCTCCTCAGCGCGAGAAGGTCGAAGATTTGAGATTTCAAGAGCCAACTCTGCTGTCTGCACTGTATATACACAAGGCATGGAGTGCACCGCACCCATGCCAGGCATGAAGCCCTCTCCACTGAAGTCGTCAGAACAAAGGCATGCTGATCTGGCTGACTCCCATCTGCCTAGCTTCACAGGCAGCACGCTTAACTTTCCCAGTTTTGTCGCGCTTCGGAAACCGATGAAGAATGGCGTCGTTTTTTCGCAGTAGGCACTCGAGCACTCGATAGATAAGCACAGCGTTGGTAAACGATGCCATCAATTAAAATTTCTGACAGCAGCGCCGCAAAGCAATGGCCTGACAAGGGAGATCACGCGAAAGAAACCGTCGGAGATCTACCCATGTAGCATTGAACAATAAAATGTATATAAAATTGTTATGTAAGTTCCAAAAAAGTTACACCGTTACATTAGGCCACTATTTAAACTTTGAAATTAGAAAATAAGTCATGTGTTCTATAAAAAACCTAACATCAACGCACAATGCCCACATGGTGAAAATGCTGTGTTCTAAATGTTATTAGAATTAAGAAATTTACACCTCAAGTTTATATGTTGCATCGCAAACATCTTATTATCGTTAAATTCGAAAATTCATTTAAAGCTGTGTTCAGAACGTCTTTATGTTAAAATAAGAACAGTATAATAATATTACATATATATTTCAAGCACTGTCTACAATTCTTCCCATTGTTCTCACAGGAAAGATATTATTCAACTCTCTGTAATTTTCAATAAACCAATTATATTATAATTATAATATAAAGGTTCCATGCAGAGCCCCAATATTTAATTACAAAACGTTGCTTAGTACCCACCAGCCACACTCACTCATGGGTCACCCTTCAATAATGGCTATATAAGTTAGCCCACATGGTATCCGTTCGGAGGCTGCTGAGTTGCATGTCTTCATGGTGGCGTATCGTAGATTTCAAGTTCCCTCGCTGTTGGTCCCTTCAAAGCGTTGATTAAGATGTGTACCTTCACATTCCGGGTTTGCGTGCTCTTGCAAGGCCAGTTTCCTATTTCAGATAAAGTTGAACATATGCTGTGTAAATGTTTTATTAAGATTACGGCAAGGCTATTGTGACGTTCATTTGTAACATTTCAGAGACAGTAGACAAAATGCAGAACAATGTGATTACACCTGCCAAAATCAAAAAATAAATATTCTGTAACGTTGCGCTACTAACTCTATACGTGCCTACTCGAGCCATCTTGGGGCGACGTGTAACAAACCTGCTTCTTTTTAGGCCTTCCTGGTTGGTTGACCGAGACAGGTTTAGTGTGACGCATCTTCGGGACAAGCGGCGCCGGTTGCAGAACAACTTCGAATTTAGGCAGATAAATATTTCGTTGCTTCTTTATTGTGGATCATGTGAGGGCTCAGGGCGTTGTGGTGAAATAACGACGATAAGAGTTTTTGGATATCATAACCATAACCCGCTAATGCCAGCTGAACCAAAAAAGCATTCACGGGGGATCCTGCGGCTCCACTTCAGCATTCGGTGTTTAGTGCTGGCGTTATAGCAGTATATGGTAGATAATACGGTAACGCTACGCTTTAGCGCTGCCTATTACAAGATAGCTGTTGTGTTGTCTGCGGCAACGCGAAAGCAGCGGCCTTAAAAGACATCCTCTGTGAGGACCACGCGCGCGCAAATGCGATTAAGCTCTTTCTAAAAAACAGCAGCGTTCTTCTGATGCTCTTCATTAACCTATCGTCTGCTGCCTCGAAAGACCCGGGTTCAATCCCGGCTGCAGCGATCGCGTTTCGATGGAGATGAATTCCTAGAAGCCCGTGTACTAAATTAAGATGTCAGTGCACATTAAAGAACCGCAGTTGGCCGAAATTATCCGGCGCTTTCTACTGCGGCGTCCCTCGCAACCTGAGTAGCTTGGGGGCGTGAAATCTTATAAAACAATAAACATACCCACAGAGACGCCCCAGGAGGTTTTAAGAAACACTAAACGCTGCGTAAGGGTACAGTACGATATCTATTGTCCTGAAAGATTTGTTTTCAACTAACGAGTGCTTGCTTGTCAAGTTCTAGCACATTCTTCCGGACATTTAATTGCTGTATGTGTAGTGTGATGCATTGCTCCTAAATGGAACCAGCTGTGTACGATTTGATGCACATG